>NW_027509236.1:0-332500 GCF_048541705.1 Temnothorax americanus
GCGGATTTTTGGAATCCGCACGCGTTCTGTTTTGCGAGCTTGGAATAAACGCATTTCTTAAGTTCTTTTGAGTTCTCTTTCCCTTGCGAGTTTCGCGAAATACGTGCGCGAGTGTGGAGTGCGCGATAGTGTTACGGCGGCGAGCTTACTGGACGAGCGTAACAATATTCTATTATACTTGCGGATTATATTCTTTATATAGCGGATTATATTCTTTAAACAGCGGATTCTATTCTATTATATTGCGGATTTTTATTTTATTATATTGCAGATTATATTTTATTATATTGCTAGAATGAATGGGTCAAAGTGATATTTGATGAAGCTAATGGTTTTGCACCTTTGATATATAGTGGACTGTATATTGTTTTCTTTTCTTATTTGTTAGAATAATAGCAGTTCTCTCAAGAATATATGTTTGCTTAAGATAATGTGGCTTGATCCACACATTTATTTGTTATTTATTATCAGATTGACTCATGAATTCATTTTGATTGTTCTTATAACTTGTGATAATATTTACACGTATTATATTACTGTATGTGTTTATGCGAACGATCCTTTTTTGAAGCAGATTGGGCTTGGATTAATCTTGATTATATCAAGATAAACACGAAGTATCACAGATGATAATTATTCTTTGTAAAAGCACAGTATTAATTTGAACGAAAAAATAGTTACATCTTATTCTCAATAAAAGATAATTCTACTAATGATAAACAAAACAATATCAGTCGCCAGCGAGTAATTCAAAATAAGTCGTTTTATTTTTGACCCAACTGGCCAATTGAAACCAAATTGCACAACGTTTTGACCGAATTCCGGTCCTTATCAAGTGCTTTAATTTAAGTTACACCGATCCGCATAACAAATTTACTTGCATCGTTGACGTGGTGTCCTGACAACGTCAAGACAAACGCAAAACCTAAACAAAAGACAAAATAATACATTTAACAATAGAAAACTATACAAAATCGTCATAATATCGTGTTGGTCAAAAACAATAAATTAATTAACACTGTAAAAATCAGTTAAAAACTTACAATTCTTATGCGTTCCAAAACAAACGGTGAGATCAAAACGTCACAAGCCATATCGAGGCACAACGTCCGAACAGTAAGACAGTCAAAGCGAAATGAAATTGTCAAACGTAATCCGCGGATAGCAAAAGGTGCTCTGGTGGGAAAAACGAGCAGAACCGAATATACAGGGTCGACTAAGTAATACCAATGACACGGTTATAAATAGATGGCAGGCTTTCAGTATCGTTTTGTAAATTGATTGTGCAATCATGTTTTTTAATGAAAAACATTTCCGATATTTTTTTTTTTGAAATGTTTTTCTTTGTATAAAATTTTTGGATGCTGCCACTTAAAATCATGATTGTGTGCAAGACAGTGTTTGCTCACAACCGAATGATTATCTACATTTTTCCTGATATCACATCGATGTTCTTTGATGCGTGTTTCTAAATGCCTTTTTGTCTGGCCAATATATACTGCATCACAATTTGCACAATCAATCTTATAAACTAACTATGTCTGGCTGAGATTCGGCAACCCGTCCTTGCCCTTTCTAATGACACAATCTAATCTCTTCGGGATGGTGTGAAGAACTCTAAAGTTCATGTCTCGCATTGTACGGCTAACATTCTCGCTAAGGCCCTTTATGTAAGGTACAGTAATGCACTTTCGAGGATCTTGAGCCACTTTGTTACTGACAGGATCATTGTTGTTACGATTTCGCAATTCACCAAGTCGGACATTGACATATTTATCAACAATTTTCTTCGGGTAACAATTATTAATAAGGATCTTTTTTATTTCACTAATATTAGACTTGTGGAGAGGTAACGTGTAACTTGGACGTGGTGGACGGCCCAAGGAGAGAGGAGCGGAGAAAGTGGTGCGAAAGGAGAGAGAAGGGAGAGAGAGAGGCCGGAGGAGGCGGATTGGATGGAGAGGGCATAGAGGAAGATGAGGAAATGAAGGAGACGGGAAAATCGAAGCAGGAGGAGAGAAACGGAGGATGAAAAGGGCTGAGTGATATGTAGGTTATGAGAGAGGCTGATGGAGCGAGAGGGGGGAGACGAGTGGGGGCAGCAGCACTGACGCGAGATCACGCGGCGCTCGCGCAGGCGCGCCGGTGGTGATGAGCGCGGAGCGAAATGGTGTGCAGACGGAAGAGAGGTTGGCAAGGTGAGCGGTGAGGATAGAGGACGCGGTAGGAGGAAGAAAGTAGATACGGCAGCGCGGGACATTAACGGGCGAGAGGTTGTGTGGGGAAAGCGGAGAGGCTAGAGGGCGTAACAAGAGGAAGAAAGTTGAGACAGCGGCGCTGAATAGTAGCTGAAAAGGGTTGGTACGACTGAGAGGAGAGGCAGGGAACCGAGAAAAGTTGGACGCACTGGCAGAGGTTTGAAAGAAGGCAGAAGTGTAAAGGAGGAAAGTATACAGAAGGTGAACGGAAAAGGTTTAAGGGAAATGCGAAGGAGAAAAACCGTGGAGGAGCGGACTGAGAACTGTAAGTAGAGGAAGAACAAGAGGGGCGAGGGAGAGAAAGGCGGGATTGAAGGAACGGAGGTAGCAGCCCAGGTTACACGACGAGGGAGCTGAGCGAGTTGGTAGCAGGGAGTATCAATCGGGCGATCGATTGACCTGTCGAGACAGAGGGTTTGGCGATGGTGGCGCGGCAGGTGCGGAACAGAGCAGGGAGTCGGCTCGACAGATCGATGGATCGAACGATTGAAGGGGCCTGACAGATAAATAGGTGATGGAAGGAGAAGGAGAGAAGGCGACGTAGAAGTGAAACGAGGAAGGGGAGGAAGTGACGAGCGTGCGTGAGCTGGACTTTGGTTGGCAAAAAGAAGGAAGGGGAGTGGGAAGGGTGAAGATGGACGAGGATAAAGCGGTGGAGGCGAGGGTATGGATACGGACAAAGACGAGGGCCATGGGAAGAAAAAAGAGTAAGAGGGAGGTAGGATGGAAAGGAGAAAGGGTCTGGGAAAGGAAAGGGGAGGGAGGGAGAGAGGTTTTAATAGTGGAGATGGAAGATGAGAGGGAGAGGGCAGAGTTGCTGGGAAGATTTGGAGAGGTTAGGCAGAGGTGGGGGATTGGGGTGGACGAGGACCTTTCGATGGAAGAGAGGAGGGCAAAGTGGAGGATGCTGGAGAAGGCGAAGAAAGAGAGGGACAAGGGAAGAAAAACGAGGGGGGAAAACAGGAGACTGTGGGTGGATGGAAGGGAGATAGAATGGAAGGAGAAGAAGGGAAAATGGGAGGAGGTATAAATGGGAGGGGATAACGTTGATGGCTAGGCGCGGGAATGAGGAGAAGAAAGGGAGAGTGCTAGAGGAAAGAAGGAAAGCGAGAAATAGTCTAAGGGTAAAGATAGCTGAGGACAAATAGGTGGAGGCGAGAATAAGAGAGAGAGGGAGGGGAAGTTAGAATAGGAGAGAGAGTGGAGGAGAGGAGGAGAGCAGGAGTGAGAGGAGGTAGGAGGTGGAGGAGAGCACGAGAGAGACGGAGGAGAAACTCCACAGGAGCGGGGAAGAGAAGCAACAGACCCAGGGCAGGAGACAGACAGGAAGGAAGAGCGGAGACAGGAAGAGGTGGAAGGAGACGAACGAAGATGTGAAGGAAGAGGAGAGGGCTAAGGGAAGGGAAAAAGATTTATTGTGAGGTCGCACTAAGAGATTATATGTAAAGAGTTGGGAACCTCCCTTCAAAACGCCTTGCAACCCTGAGGGGAGTCAATAAATATATCTATCTATCTATTAGACTTGTGAAACCGCGAGTCGGACAAAAGAATCGCCTGATTAACCAAATTCCTTACGATGTTAATTTTATATTTCTTAGGATGGTTTGAAAAATAATTTATATACCGGCCCGAGAAAGTTGGTTTACGGAACCAATTCGTGAGCAATGCGCCTCCCTCGCGGATGACCGTGGTATCAAGGAAACTCAATTTACCATTGCTTTCCATTTTATAAGTGAATTTTAATATATCGTGGTAGTTGTTGAAACTGTCTAATAATTCACCAATACCCGACCTGGGAACAACCGCGAAAATATCATCCACATATCGTTTAAAAAAGGATATCCTGAAACTGAGCCGCTATATACAATGCTTCTCTAAATCTTCCATGACCATGTCAGCCAAGATGGGAGAGAGGGGAGACCCCATCGGGCTTCCGAAGATCTGTTCATAAAATTGGCCATTGAACATAAAACTAGTAGAACTAAGGATCAAGTCTACGGCATTGTGGAAGGCTGAGATCAGTTTTTGTAGTGATGTAATTCCATCTCTCTTCAATCGCTTTTAAAACCAGATCTTTAGGTACGTTAGTGAAAAGAGAAGTGACGTCTAACAAAATTAAAACGTCACCGTCTCCCACTGTTACTCCTCTAATCAATTCTACAAAGGACCAACCGTCCTTAACATATGATTCAGGTTTAGGAACAGATTTTTCTAAAATATTTTGCAAACGACTGGCGATATTATAGAGCGGACTGCCTAAAGTGGAAACAATTATACGTAATGGTGAGCCAATTTTATGAATCTTTGGGAGCCCGTAACTGCGCGGGAGATTCCCATTAGTGCAATTCAATTGTCTAAAAACTTGCTCATTGATGATGCCCATGTTAAACCAAGACTTTGCCAATTCGTTAATTTTTTATGTTATTTTTCTTATAGGATTGCTTTTCAATTTTTTGTACGTGGAACTGTCACTAAGTAAGTCAGTCATCTTATTAACATACGTACTTTTTTCTATGATCACGGTAACTTGGCCCTTGTCTGCCTTTGTAACAAAGACATCATCATTGTTGCGGAGGAACCTTTTACAGAATCTAAATTCTTGCAAAATAAACCTCTCTATACACTTTATATGTTTATTAGTCCGCAAGAACTTAAACAACGAATTCGAAATACGGTTGCGCGTTTCGTCAACAATATCGTCAGCAATCTGGTAAACATTGAATTCGAAATTTTTAATTACGTCGACCACCGAATTTATGCGATCTCTCTTGTCATTGCTGTCAACTGGTAGAGCGAATCTATCGCCAAGACTAAGAAACCTCAGTACTTTGTCTGGGATTTGTTTGCTGCTAATATTAATAATCCATTTGTTGTGATCAAAGTTCATTAACGAATTAATAACTGGGTTTTGCGCAGCTATAACTGAGTTAAATTTATTAATAAGTTTTCTTTGTATTTTTTGGTCATATGTATGGAAATAATCGTTGTTAGCATAGAAAAAGTTGATGACAACATGACCAGGTAAGAGCGCACAAAGTTGGTTCTCTATTCTAATGATTTTAGAACGAATAAAACATAAATTAACATTAGTATCATTAATTTCAAAATTAAGGAATTTTGTCTGTATGCGTCTCTTGAAAAGAGTAAACTCGTGTTTTACCCTATTACTATGCAATTCGATATTCAACTGCAGCCGGTGTAAGTGTGGAGGTAAGACATCAAATCTTCGACAGCGAAGCAAAAATCTTAGTTGTTGATTAGCAGAAATAGCCTTGAGTTTGATCTTCATCCAAGACTTCAATAATAACGTTGTCTTCCGTTCAAACCGTCTCGTGATGTTGACAAAAAATCCTTCGTCACGATGAAACACCATTTTTCTGGTCCAAGGTGTGCGATAAATAAACAAAACAATTTCCGTCGCCAGCAAATAATTCAAAATAAGTTGTTTTATTTTCGACCCAACTGGCCAATTGAAACCAAATTGCACAACGTTTCTACTAATGATTATTCCGTCTTATTATATTTTATACAGCTTATTTCTTGTACGATATAGAATCATGATACTAATGTTTGGAATGTCATTTTGAATTATTTGTGATGCAAATCTACTTCGAAAATACACAATCTCTTTTCATTAAAACCCCGGTTAACGTGTCGTTTCCTATTTCACGATTCTTGAGCCCAGGCTTCTGCGCGAGCTTGTACTTTAAACAGGGGGTTACGGCTGGTCTAGTGAGTAGAGCGCCAGATTCGTAATCCGGAGAACCAGGTTCGAATCCCGCTAGGCCTCTGAGAAAAACGCTGCCCCTCCCTCATCTAGCGGAAAAAAGTTTCCTTAGATGGAAAACTGGTCTCCGTCTTTCGGAAGAGACATTAAATCGTAGGTCCACAGAAGGGCTCGGATAGGGCTTGGCCCGCGCGAGCGAAGGGCCGTTGGACGCCCTGCAAAAAACCGTGATTAACGGCCCTGCACAAGGATATACCGCGAGCCTGCGAGCTCACCCCTCATTGGTTCGCGCTATAGCGTCGCGGGGCTGCGTACGCCCGGGGTGGAATGTCGTTCGCGTCGACATTAAATGCGTGAAAAAGTTGTCCATGTCGACTAATTTCTTGTGTTAGAATAGTATTCGCGTTCTGCAGAGTAATTGCGTTTGATTAAAGTGCGTTCGGATTACTCGCGTTGGAATCTTACCCGTGTTTGACTTTTTGCGTTAAAGTATTATTCGCGTGCGGATGTTTCTCGCGTCCGGGTATTATTCGCGTCATTAATTACGGCCGGATATGACGCACTATCTTTTCGCGGCGTTTCACGCTATTATTTCACATTTACTCCAGTTATGTCGTATTCGGTCGTAACTTGCGCCGATGTTCTACATCATTCGTCAGTTTAATACTCTATTATTTGTGACGTGACATAGTCACGTTCCCTGCCCAGACGATAGCTCGACCGGGGGGAGCGTCCGGGATGTCGTCTCCGCCGGAGCGGGGCGAGGCGACAGCTTTAGAATTCGGTAAAAATTATAATGTTTTTACGAGAATTTCAGATACTGAGTAGATGGCCGGGAAAGATTGTAACGACTTTAGTCGCGCCGAGGGAATTCCGGGAGGCGTCTTCAGAGGAGTTGGCCGGCGGGCGGGTCACGTTTTGGCCCTTTGCCGATTCGGCTTGGAGCGTTTCGCGGGGCGAACGCATCAGCCAACGACGCCGAGATAAGCCCACAGAGGAACTCGCCACGGGGCATTGCCGCCGTTTGATTTGCTTTGGCCTGGCCAGCCTGGCATTCAAAACCGGCTCGAAAGTCGCGGCCTGGACAGCCGGACCCCAACATCGTCAAAAATGCCGCCGGCGGGCGAAGCAATTAGGAAGGGCGCCGACAGGGGCGGAAAGTCGAGCGCTGCCTTTGCAGAGAGCATACTGGTGGTCGGGCTTGCAAGCACGGCGCACAGGCGCGCGGGCCCAGCGTGGTCCCGCCGGGCCAGAGGATTGAGAAGATCGTCACTGTCGTGTCGGCGTGGCGAGAGACGACATCCCGAGAGGACCGGCAGCCGAGCTTGCGGAATTTGTAAAGCCACTAATCAAGCATCTCGTAACCCACATCTGGATACAAATAAGATCGTTCTGACGGCCGGGGCCCTTCCGAGAGTCGCGTAGAATCGCGGGAAGCATGCTTGTAGAATCGCGTATTGTATCGCAAAGTATTTTGTAGCATCGCGTTTTGTGCAGATAAGTATTACCGAGCAAGTAATTATTAAATGGAATACTGACGGAAGGCCCGGCCAACAGAGTAAATGGGATCGCCCTGCCCGAAAAATCATACGCGGCCGACAGTCACCGTGTGATTCGTTGTCGTATTCGTCAAATATTAGTTTCGTGTTATTAGAGTTTTGTGTAATCGCGTTGTGCGTAATGTAGCGAGGTACCCTTCGCGCTAATGCGGACCGTATTGTCGCAGAACGGGGGAGTAATGTTCGCGCAATCATGTCCCGGGGCGTGAGGCACCTGTGCTGGGCACTTTGGGGCTTTTCGCGGGAGGCCCGCGTCTAGTCATTTTGGGACCATTTGCGAGACGTTGCGGATGGTCATTCGGCAGTTGGAAAGTCGTCGCGCGTAGGTATTGGTCTTGCGTTCGTGTAATCGCGTATTGTGTATTGCGTTCGTGTAACTGCGTCTTATATGTTGCGTCCTTAGGTTAATTTCCGCGTTATTGTATCTTGTCAATCTTCGCGTTCCATAGCCAAACATTCGAGAGAAAGCTTGTAATTTACCGATTTACTCTGAAGTAATTTTCCCTTTCAAATTGTAATTCACCGATTCCGTCTGAAGTAACTTGCCGATTCATTGAGGTAACATCTTCTTTTGAATTGTACTTTGCCGATTATTTCGAAGCTATCTCTGTAATTCTCTGATCAATTCTGACGTAACTTAATTTTGACGTAACCTTTTTTCAAATACAGTACATTTGTTATTATTGTTATTTGTGTGTGCTAATTGCGCTGCGCTCCCCTTCCTCCTCCAACCGCGATTAGCCGAACTCACACCTGAGAGAATTGCGATCTTGTGGATCGTGGTGCGAAGAATCGCACCTGGCGCCCAATATTTCAAGGAATTATTTAGTCGAGCTACCATCTGAGTTTTGGAGAGTACTATCGCAATTTTGGGAGATAATTATAGAAAAACTTTAGAGTTCCATAATAAAGAAAAGCGACGGCGCGCTCCTCCACGGCCGGCGAGACCGCGAGGCCATCGTCGTTGTCGTCACATATTATTATCTGCGTGGTTTATATTATTTCGAAGATTTTGTGAGTTTGGTTTTTTCCTGGTAGTATTTCGCTAAAAAACGACGCCTTCCGCGCGTTTACTAAATTACGTAATTCTCCGTGTTTTTTGGCGTCCGCGTTACTATCATTTTGTGGTTTAGAAATTGACGCCCGCGTTATCAACCGCGCTATTATTTGTCTCATTAATGAAAGTCAAAATGGCCCTTGTTCTATTACACAATAAATGTTACTTTATTTGTTAGCGATTGAGTTCATGATTTACGTGTCACCCCGCCAAGTATCGCGCTGTCCTTCATCAAACCTCGCCCTGCTATTAGATCGAGCTAGCCATTCCTTCGCACACCGACTTACTTCGTTTTGCGTCTTCTTTTAATTTTTTGTGGTTTCGCGGACGCGAATTTACGCGTCTGGCGCCCAACAATAAAATTCGGTTCGTGTAGCGTCGGAGGTGCGAGAGAATCATCGGAGAGGCCTATCATCCTTCTCTCCTGTATCCTTTTGATCCATCACACGCCCCGGACCGCTCCGGGAGTGAAAAAGTCGTGACAATATATAATATGCAATATATATGGGGCATTCTCCGCGTGTCGGAGTCTTTTCCTGCCCACTTCAATATTTGACACAATTCAACCAACCAGGGCTTAAAATTTTCGTTGAAATGTCTACTTTTTAATGTCATGTGGCCTTTTGTAAAAATTCAAAATGGCAGACTGATGCAGCGCCGAGAATGCAGAAAATAAAAAAAATTATTTGTAATTTTCTAAAAAAATGCAGAAATGTCACTTGATTTGGATGAAACTTGGTATTAGGGGGTTTTTGAGGTCGTTGATTCCGAATCTGGTCGAAATTTGGAAATTTAAAATGGCGGATTAAATATGGCCGCCCGTAATGCAGAAATGTCACTTGATTCGGATGAAATTGATACTAGGGAGTTTTCGAGGTCGCTGATTCCGAATGTGAAGTCGAAATTTGGAAATTCAAAATGGCGGATTAAATATGGCCGCCCGTAATGCAAAAATGTCATTTGATTCGGATAAAACTCGGTACTAGGGGGTTTTTGAGGTCGCTGATTTCGAATCTAAAGTCAAAATTTGAAAATTCAAAATTTCGGATTAAATATGGCCGCCCGTAATACAGAAATGTCACTTGATTCAGATGAAACTTGGTACTAGGGGGTTTGCGAGGTCGCTGATTCCGAATGTAAAATTGAAATATGGAAATTCAAAATGGCGGATTAAATATAGCCGCTTGTAATGCAGAAATGTCACTTGATTCGGATGAAACTCGGTACTAGGGGGTTTTCGAAGTCGCTGATTCCGAATGTGAAGTTGAAATTTGGAAATTTAAGATAACGGATCCAATATGGCCGACCAAAATGCAGAAATGTTACTTCATTCACGTGAAAAAAACTGTCGTTTCAGTAGCGCCAAAATCTGTCGCTTTGAGACTGACAGGATAGTTTAAATGATTTTATGGTACCTTTTTTCAAAAATACGTGTTCGTAGCTATAATTTTGTATTCAACGACTGAAGAACCACCGAAAAAGCAATTCTGTAAAAGCATGTACGGCTTTCATCGCCTCCTTTTGTGTTATTATTAACTAACTAAACTATCCATTACTTCAAGCAAAAATCGTAATAATAGTTATAACAACCACACAATGCAAAATTATTGTTAAGGACTTTTCTGCATTTTGGTTGGCCATATTGGATCCGCCATCTTGAATTTCCATATTTCAACTTCACATTCGGAATCAGCGACCTCGAAAACCCCCTAGTACCGAGTTTCATCGGAATCAAGTGACATTTCTGCATTACGGGCGGCCATTATTAATCCGCCATTTTAAATTTCCAAATTTTGACTTCAGATTCGGAATCAGCGACCTTAAAAACTCCCTAGTACCGAGTTTCATCCAAATCAAGTGACATGTTTGCATTACGGGCGGCCATATTTAATCCGCCATTTTGAATTTCCAAATTTCGACTTCACATTCGGAATCAGCGACCTCGAAAACCCCCTAGTACCGAGTTTTATCGGAATCAGGTGACATTTCTGCATTACGGGCGGCCATATTTAATCCGCCATTTTGAATTTTCAAATTTTGACCAGATTCGGAATTAACGACCTCGAAAACCCCCTAATACCGAGTTTCATCCAAATCAAGTAACATTTCTGCATTTTTTTAGAAGATATACAATTAATTTTTTTTACTTTCTGCATTCTTGGCGCTGTATCACCCGGGAAAAAATGTTTATATACAATTTTATCTAATTATATATAACTTTGTAGATATAATTATACATGGATTTGAACTGATCTAATTATATATAAATAGATAGAATTGTATATGATTATATGTAATTAGATCAAACTATGCATACTTCATATATATATATATATATATATATATATATATATATATATATATATATATATATATATATATATATATATATAAATGATTAGATATAAATATATATTTTTAGATACAATTAGATCAAATCTTTAATGAATCTGTTTTTGTGGTAAATATGTAGAATCAAAAGTAAAATAATTTATTTCATGTATTATAACTTGGCACTGCTTGAGACAGTGCCGTGTCTCTTGATACCGTTTTTATACTACTGTTCGTCAAATTTTAAATACGAGAAACGAATTCTATTAAATGCCATCTATCGGATAATCCAAATTTAAAATTTATATATGATTATATGTATATAATTATATATAATTATATATAATTTTTTTTTTATATTTGTAACACACCAAGTTTAATAAATTATATTATGTGAACAATAAAATATATGTGTACGCACACATACATATGAAAATAAAATTATACATTATTCTTACTAGAAAAATGGTATTTTTACGCAAATTTATTATTTATTATTTCAATCAAACATTAAAATATAAATATATATATAATTATATCTAATTTGGCGCAATTATATATAAGTTTGTATATAATTTGATGTATCTCAACTTGAAAAAAATTTTAATATAACTTTGCATAAATTGATATAGAGTTATAAATATTTTGATATAATTACATATAATTATTTACTCGAAAAAGACTTTTGATATAACTTTACATAATTTGATATAGAGTTATAAATATTTTGATATAATTACATATAAATATTTATTCAAAAAAGAGTTTTAATATAATATTGTATAATTCGATATAAAATTATACATATCTTGATATAATTATATGAAATTATTTACTCAGAAAAGAATTGTAATATAATGTTGGATAATTTGATATGGAGTTATAAATATTTTGATATAATTGCATATAAATGAGTACATAAATAGATCTTATTATATATAATTATATATAATATATATATAATTATATATATTATGATATGATATAATTAGATAAAATTGTATATAAACATTTTTTCCCGGGCAGTCCGCCATTTTGAATTTCCACAAAAGGCCACATGGCATTAAAAAGTAGACACTTCAACAAAAATTTTAAGCCTTGGTTGGTTGAATTATGTCAAAAATTGAAGTGGGCAGGAGAAGACTCCGACACGCGGAGAGAATGCCATATATATATATATATATATATATATATATATATATATATATATATATTGTAGGATGACAAATTCGGCGATTTGTTGTTGCGCGTGCGGCATATTGATCACGCGGTATTGGCGTGACACGCGGGTCGCGTGCGTGCAAATGTGTCGCGGCGAGAGGTCGAGTTCTACGAGAGGCAGAAGCAAGCGAGCGTTTGACGAGGAACGTAGCGAGAAACACAGTCCTCGAGTTACCGAGAGTTACCGACCGTCAAGTCACTCTGATCGCGTGGCATCACAAATTATTTTCGGCCACGTATCACTTCTGAAACGATCGAACCCCTTTATGGTTAGATATTATATATAAATATAAGATCTGACTATGAGTACTAGCCAAAGGCCATGTTTAATCCCGTTTTAAGTACGATTTTAAGTGGTTAGTGGGCAGTCTTTAAGAAATACCCTGTATATTTGACCATCAATTAATATTTTGTACATTTTATCAATCAATTTTTATATATTATAAGATGAAACCCAGGAGAAAGTTCAGAATTCAACGAATGAATCAACAAGCTACAATGCATCTGAATTCCCCAGTATTTCTACAGCGACATTTTCTAGAAAAAATGATACGTCAAAGTGTTCTAAAGATTTGCAATCATTACAAATAGTGATCAATATGTGGATCACAAGTATAATTCGCAATTAATATTAATTCCTAAGACATTGAGATTAAGGAAACAAAAAAAGATCATAGCATCTTTTTTGTTGAGGAGTAAAATTAATAGATTAGATAAAGTAAAAAATAATAAAAGTCAATATAAAAAACATAAAGTAAAAATGCAAAAAATAATAGAAGAGAGTGCGACATTTCTTCTTAAAAAAACACATATTTTATTGAAAATGCAGTTTTCTTTATCAATGTGTAATAAGTAAGTATATATGGTAGGAGATTTGATAATAATTTCAAAGATATTGCATTATCTATTTGTTGATGTAGTTTTGCGCGTGTTTACTTCAGTAGGGGAAGTAGCGTGTAAATATACCGAAGTCTCTGGAAGGTCGATGAAGCCGATCGAACGACGATCTACGCGAACCGAGCAGTCGCTCTGACGCAGTCATTCGAAGCGGGCGAGACACGTATATCTAAGCGTTGTATTATTCAAATATATATTTGTGCTAATTCTGCAATCAACAACTCGGCGTTGAAAACATAACATTCCTGATCCTCTCCCTACACTCGTTAACGTCAACAGGTTATGGGCCCAGCACCCTAACTGAACACGAAGTGTGAGGAAGCGAGGGAACTGTGGAACGTTCGCGAAAGTTGAGATAGCTGTGTGGTGGCCTTTGTGTGCTGCACGTGTTCGTCAAGAAAAACCGTCGCGTTTGTGCGTGTGTCGGAATCGAGAATGACGGACGAGATCTCAACGCGGAATATAACAAAATTCAACGGATTGAACTTCCAGGGTTGGAAATTCCAAATGAATTCGTTGTTTTGGGCTCATGGTATACGTCGTGGATGGCTCGCGAACCGATGTTTCTGATATCGTCGTCGATCGAATATCGGGAGCTGGAACCGTTGTTGGTGTGCAGCACGGCCAAAGAAATGTGGGATAAGCTGTCTCGCATTCACGAACAGAAATCTTCGGCGAATAAGCTGTTGCTTACGCAGAGATTCCATGAGTATCGGATGTCTCCGGGAGACACCGTGGTCCAACTTATCGCGAAAGTGCAGACATGGCCGCACAATTGCGGGATGTGGGTGAAACGGTTTCCGATATGACAGTTATGGCGAAAGTGCTTGCGAATTTGTCGTCGAAATATTCAACGTTCATGACGGCATGGGATAGCGTCGATCCGGGACGGCAAACTATGGAACATCTACAGGACAGACTGATTCGCGAGGAAGTTCGACTAACCGGTGAAAGCGAACCTGGTGGTGCTTTTTCAGCATTCAGGAAAAATAGTGCGGTGAAAAATGAACAATCGGGCGCAAAATCGAACAATAAAAAACCGCGTAAGCCAAAAGAGCAGAAAGACGTTGAATGCTTCAAATGTAAAGAAAAAGGACATTATGCGCGGGAGTGTAAGAATAAGAGGCGGGGAAAAGCCGAGAGTGACGGAAACGAGTCTCGCGAGTCACGTGATTGTGCTTTTGTGGCAGAGAGAATCGGAACCAAGCGTGGTAGGATCGGTCAAGCAGGGGACACGGGTCCTCCTGCCGATATTGTCGAATCGGTGCTGAACGCTGATCAGAAGGACATCTGGATCACCGACAGCGGGGCATCCAGACATATGACGCCGAGGCGCGAGTGGTTCTGCGACTTCACTGAACTGAAAAACAGCGAGCCAATATTTCTGGGCGACAACGAGAAGTGCGACGTCATCGGCACAGGTACGATTCAAATTCAGAAGTTTGCGAATGGTGCGTGGCAGAAAGCGCGTATCGAGAACGTTCTGTATGTACCGAGAATAAAGAAAAATCTTTTCTCAGTGGGAGTCTCCCGCGAAAAACGATTGTATTAAAACCGTATTAAAAGCTTATATGAATTTATTAAGAATCTTATTAGAATCGAATATGCAAATCAATTATAATTTAAATATGTCATATTTAAATCAAATTAAAGTACCCCATCTTATTTAATTTATATATGGATTAAACTGGACCTTGCTTTGTTAAAATATGCAAAATCAGCCGCACAAACCAAAAGAAATGCAGAGTTAATATGGTTTTAATTTGCCAAATGTGGATTAAATATGGTAATAAATTCAAAATTAATTTGTTAAATATAATCATATAAGTGTCAAATATAATTATATAAGTCAAATATAATCATATATAAGTCAAATATAATCATATAAGTCATATATAATCATATAAGTCATATATAATCATATAAGTCAAATATAATCATATAAGTCAAATATAATTATATAAGTCATATAAGTCAAATTTGTCATATATAAATGTTATTTGATCTTATTAGAATTTTATATAATTTTGTTTTAAATTTAAAGTTATACCAATTTAAACTTAAACAAGATTATATAAAATTTTATTTTTTAAGCGTGCTACTTTATTATAAGAGTAGACTTCACGATATAACTGATACAAAAATTGTGTCGTTCCGAGACAGTGTCATGTCTTCTTGATACCGTTATCTTATAACACTCTTTGTCAAATTTTAATTACGAGAAACAGATCACATCAAATGCCATCTATCGGATACTTTGAGATGCAATATTCTGATCTGATCATATATAATCTTATATGACTATATTATTTTTTTTTTAATTTGAATCAAATATTTTACATGTTAAGTTCGACAAATAAAGAAACAAATTTTACCGCAAATATTATTTAAACATTATTTAAACAAAATTACGTTTTAATAAGAATCAAATTAAAAATAAAGGGCCTAGCGGAATAAGCATGTAAAATTGGCCCTTGATCATACAGAGCTGACATTAATGTCACAAGTTAGTACCAATATGATAAAACTTTCCACCAAACATTATTTTAAAAAATCCACTTTTTTATAAGTTATGCAGGGAGAAAGTAAAATAAAGAAATGTATTTTTCTCGAAAACCACTTGACCGATCTTGATGAAAAAAATATATGTTATGTAAACTAATAAAACTAATTAACAAAAAAATGTCCAAAATGTTTGTCAAAAAAAAAAGACCAAAAAAAATTTGAACTTTTTAATATTTTTTTAGGGTGATATTTTTGAGGTACTTCTTTGAAATTTTTACGAAAATTTCTCTTAAAGTGTCCACTATAACATATATTTTTTTCAATTTTTTTTAAATGGTGGAACATAGTTAAAAATACGAAAATTGTAAGCGTCGCGTCACTCCGGCGCACCAGTGCAGTGCCATTCCGCGTTGCGGGTGTTTGATGTAACTTATTTACTAGCACATATGTACGTCTGCAATTAGCTTATAATATGTATACTTTTTAATTTTTATAGTTTCCAGAGTTTACTACGTGGAGGTTGCAGTACGGTTTTATACTCCTTATTGGGGGCTTTTTTAACGTGAGTCCCCTCGCCTCTCACTATATTTCCGTAAAATCGGGGTGCTTTTTTAACGTGAGTCCTCTCGCCTTTCACTACGTTTCCGTAAAATCAGGGTGCTTTTTTAACGTGAGTCCCTTCGCCTCTCACTACGTTTCCGTAAAATCGGGGTGCTTTTTGAATGTAAGACCTCTCGCTTCTCATTACGCCTTACACCTACGATTTTATTTAATCTTCTTCACTATCACTGGTCTATTACTGGAATGTTATTTGTTTTTTTAAACAGATCGCTCAGTATTTCTGCTGGTTTCAAAATTTTCGCTAAATATCTTGCATGAAATAGATAATATATAATTGCAGCAATATGACAGCAGCATCCAATTGTTCGTAGCCCATTAGCGATCTGTTTAAGAAAACAAATAACATTCCAGTAATAGACAGTGATAGTGAAGAAGATTAAATAAATCGTAGGTGTAGGGTGTAATGAGAGACGAGGGGTCTTACATTCAAAAAGCACCCCGATTTTACGGAAACGTAGTGAGAGGCAAAGAGACTCACGTTAAAAAAGCACTCTGATTTTACGGAAACGTAGTGAAAAGCGAGGGGACTCACGTTAAAAAAACACCCCGATTTTACGGAAACGTAGTGAGAGGCGAAGGGACTCACGTTAAAAAAGCACCCTGATTTTACGGAAACGTAGTGAAAGGCGAGGGGACTCCGTTAAAAAAGCACCCCAATAAGGAGTTTAAAACCGTGTGCAACCTCCACGTGGTAAACTCTAAAAACTATAAAAATTAAAAAATATACATATTATAGGCTAATTGCAGACGTACATATGTGCTAGTAAAGTTACATCGAACACCCGCAACGCGGAATGGCACTGCACTGTGCGCCGGAGTGACGCGACGCTCACGATTTTCGTATTTTTAACTATGTTCCACCATTTAAAAAAAATTGAAAAAAATATATGTTATAGTGGACATTTTAAGAGAAATTTTCGTAAAAATAATTTCAAAGGGGTACCTCAAAAATATCACCCTAAAAAAAATATTTAAAAATTCAAATATTTTTTTTTGGTCTTTTTTTTGGCAAACATTTTAGACATTTTTTTTGTTAATTAGTTTTATTAGTCTACATAACATATATTTTTTTCATCAAGATCGGTCAAGTGGTTTTCGAGAAAAATATATTTCTTTATTTTACTTTCTCCCTGCATAACTTCTAAAAAAATGAATTTTTTTAAATAATATTTGGTGGAAAGTTTTATCATATTGGTACTAACTTGTGACATTAATGTCAGCTTTGTATAATCAAGGGCCGATTTCACATGCTTACTCCGCTAGGCCCTTCGGGTTAAAGTCGCAATTGAATCGAGTAAAAGTCGCATACAGAACACATTGACTTTTTATTAAAGTCTTATATATAAATATTCTGCATCATGTATGGTTCTGGATCATATATAATCCACATAAGTTATCTTATTAAATACAAATTAAAACCATATTTGATTCGAAGTGTTATATGATCCACATAAGTGATCTAATTAAATTTTAATTAAAGCCCTATTTTATTGTGGATCATATTTAATCTACATAACTGATTTTAATAAGTGCAAATTAAAACTGTATTTAAACAAATATAATTTTATATAAAATCTGGATTTAATTTAAATTTTACCCAAATTTAATATGATTTAATATGATTTTAGTTATATTCATATTAGATCGTTTTTCGCGGACTGCACTACGAAAGGCTTCGAGGTCATGTTCAAAAATGACTCGGTAAAAATCGTGGACGGAAATAAAGTGCTCGCGACGGGAATTAAGCAGGATAACGAAATTTATCGGATGCTATTCCGCGAGGACAAATCGAAGAACGTTAACGAAGCAAGCGTGGCGACAGCTAATTTGCGTGTGTGGCACGAAAGACTCGGGCATGCAAATTGTCGTACAGTGCGCGATTTAGTTAACAAAGGACTTGTCAGAGGCGTAAAACTGTCAAATAAGGGTGAATTTTTCTGCGATTCTTGCCAAATCGGTAAATCGCATAGGCTAGTGTTTCGAAAGTGTCGCGAGCGGGAATCTACGGTGCCGGGCGAGTTAATGCATACGGACGTGTGTGGTCCCATGTCAGTGGAGACTCCGGGCGGTGCGAGATTCCTATTGACTTTCAAGGACGACGCGACAAGCTTTCGGTATATTTACTTTTTGAAACACAAGAGCGACGTGTATGAAAAGTTCAAAATATTCGACAAAATGATCGAAAATAAATTCGGGAAGACGATGAGGGTGCTGCGTTCGGATAACGGTCTGAAATTCCGCAACAAGAATATGGACAGTTATCTCGAGTCTCGCGGGATAACACGAGAATTTACGGCACCGTATACGCCCGAGCAAAACGGTAAGGCCGAGCGCGATAATCGTACGATTATTGAAGGCGCGAGGACGATGATCTTAGCAAAGGGGCTTCCGTTGAACCTGTGGGCGGAGGCGGCCAATACAACGATTTACCTCATAAATAGATCGGGAACAGTCGGCGTGCGAAATGGTGCGACGCCATACGAGCTTTGGAATGGCAGGAAGCCAAATCTTCAGCATTTGCGAATATTCGGATCGGAGGCTTTTGTGCACGTGCCGAAGCAGCTGACGACAAAGCTTGACGCACGAGCGAAGAAGATGATACTGGTCGGCTACGATGGAGATTCATCAAACTACCGAGTGTATGATCCGGTGTCGAGAAAAGTCACAATATCGCGTGACGTGGTTTTCAACGAGAAAATCGGCAAAACAAAGTTGTTAATTAGCGTCGAGGAAGAAGATGCGGTTGCTCTACCGAAGGACAAGCAGGAGGCCCAACGTTCAAAAAATGAAAGTGAAGAGGACGATGATGAAGTGTTCCTACCCGCTGATGACGACGACGAAGTCGAGGTGGTGGAAGTTCCAAACGGAAGAGCGGCGACAACGCCGAAACGCAGCTTAAGAGACAGAAGAGCGCTGCGACAACCGTCTCGCTACGAAGCAAATGTAGCAGACATTGGTGTACCAGTCACGTACGAAGAAGCAATAAAAAGTAAGGAGTCAAAGAAATGGGCCGATGCTATCGACAGCGAATTCAAGGCTCATGAGGAGAACGGAACGTGGTCACTGGTAGAAAGAAAGCCAGGGATGAAAACGATAGACTCCAGGTGGGTCTTCCGACTCATGAAGGACGAAGCTGGAAATGTATATCGGTACAAGGCACGGCTATGTGCCCGTGGATTTATGCAAAAATACGGAGTGGATTTCAACAAAACCTTTGCGCCGGTTGTAAGGTACGACTCGCTGAGGGTTCTGCTCGCCATGGTTGCAGTCGAGAATCTCGAACTAGCGCAATTTGACGTGCAGACGGCTTTTCTTCACGGAGAACTAGACGAAGAAATATACACGGAGGTGCCGGAAGGTCTCAAGATCGAAGAAAGAAGAAGTGACGCGCGTATTAGTGTCGTGTGTCGTTTGATGAAATCGCTGTACGGGTTGAAACAAGCACCGAGGTGCTGGAGCAAAAAGTTTAGTGCTTTCTTGAAAAAATATGGCTTTAAAGAAACGGAAGCTGATCAGTGTATTTACGTAGGCAGTGTCGAGGGAAGCCCGGTGTATCTCGCGTTATTTGTGGATGATGGGTTGATTGCGGCTAGATCTAAGAAAGTTCTTGAATCTGTAATCGAACATTTCAGTAGCGCATTTAAAATCACCTTAGGTGACTCAAGTATGTTTGTCGGAGTGCAAATTAAGCGTGATAGGGCAAGGAAGTCGATCTTCCTGCATCAAAGTGCATATACTAAGCGGGTGGTTAAAAGATTCAAAATGAGTGAGGCGAAAGCGGTCAGCATTCCGTCGGATCCGCATGCGGTACTTTATCCGGTGAATGAAGGAGAGAGAGAGTGCGAAAGCGTGCCGTACCGTGAAGCCGTAGGTTCACTCATGTTTCTAGCCATCGTATCGCGGCCGGACATTGCGTACTCGGTTAATTCCGTAAGTAAATACTTGAATAAGCATAACGACGAACACTAGAGGGCTGTAAAACGCATTATCGCGTATCTTGTAGGCACGAGCGAATACGGAGTAGAGTTTCGCAGCGGTGGGTCGTTAAAGGTAGTTGGCTATTCGGACGCGGATTACGCGAGCGACATTGAGACGAGGAAATCTACCACGGGGTACGTTTTCAAACTCGCGAACGGGCCAGTCACGTGGGCCTCTCAGAGGCAAAAGCTCGTGACGTTGAGTACCACCGAGGCGGAGTACGTGGCAGCAGCGGCTGCGGCCAGAGAAGCAATCTGGCTTAGAAAACTACTAAAAGGTATAGGATATCCATGTGAGAGTGCGACAGAACTGCTTGTAGATAATCAGAGTTCGATAAAACTGGTGAAAAATCCCGACTTTCACCAACGTACGAAACACATAGATATTCGCTATCATTATATCCGCGAAAAGGCAGAGGCAACCGAAGTAGCGGTGAAATATGTTTCTTCCGAGAATCAGGAGGCTGATATTTTTACCAAAGCGCTGCCAAGAGAGCGTTTTCGTAGGATGCGTGAGAGTATGGGTGTGATTAAACACGCTTAAACGGTGGAAGTGTTGATGTAGTTTTGCGCGTGTTTACTTCAGTAGGGGAAGTAGCGTGTAAATATACCGAAGTCTCTGGAAGGTCGATGAAGCCGATCGAGCGACGATCTACGCGAACCGAGCAGTCGCTCTGACGCAGTCATTCGAAGCGGGCGAAACACGTATATCTAAGCGTTGTATTATTCAAATATATATTTGTGCTAATTCTGCAATCAACAACTCGGCGTTGAAAACATAACATTCCTGATCCTCTCCCTACACTCGTTAACGTCAACACTATTTTATATCACTCCCCAAAAACATATCGGTTTTTAAAAAAAAATCATAATTTTACCATCAGAACGAACATTTCGGGAGTATCAAAAACGATTTCCTATCCGTATTGGACTAAATGAAATAATATTATCAGAATTAAAGCATAAGTTTGAAAATGTTGCAATAAAAAACTAAGTTGTATCACTTCTATTTGATGAAATTAATCTTGTGGCAGAAGTACATTATGATCCACATACTGATGAAATGATTGGCTTAGCTGATGATGGTAACATACGTGAACCAATAGAAACAAAAAGTGCTTTAGTATGTATGGTTACATGGATTCATTTAAATGTGAAACAAGTATTAAGATATTGGTTTCTGGGCAGTAAAGACAATGCAAATAAAACACATGATATTATGTTAACAACTGTAGAAGCCGTCATGGAAATAGGGTTAATATAATAGTAAAATGTATTATCTCAGATCAAGGACCCAGAAATCAAGGTTTATTAAAAAAACTATTGATTACTCCCGTAAAACCATATTTTGAAAGAAATGGACATAAAATATATATTATTTGCGATCCGCCTCATTTAATTAAATCAATGAGAAATAATGTCAGAAGAAAAAAGTTATTATATAAAAATGGTGTAGTTGATTGGAAAGAAATTGAGAAAATTTAGAAACTTAGTCGAGAAAATCCTTTAAATTTAATACCAAAGATTTCTGATAAACATTTTAATTTAACACATTTTTTGAAAATAAAAGTTAGCTTAGCAACACAAATTTTTTTAGAATCTATGTATACTGCATACTTAATATATAAAACTATGTTCCCAGACTATTTTCGTAAAGACAATGACACAACCTTGTAATTTATTATAGACCTGGATAAACTATTTGATATACACTCAATTCTTCTTTAAAGAGAAAAACAATATCTAACAAATTAAATTACGCTATTACAAAAGACACATAACACAGACAATTTTTACAAAATATTTTGGAAGCTTTAGAAAACAGTAGATTTTAAATTGGGCAACAACCAACTTGTAGAAAAGGTTTTTTATTAACAATAAATTCAGTTCTGCAGTTATTTAAAGATTTAAACGAGAATAATGATATTCATGAACTTTGCACTAGAAAATTAAATCAAGATCCATTAGAAAATTTATTTTCTGTTATAAGACAACAGCATGGATGTTCTGTCAATCCGTCCCCAAAACAATTTCAAGCTGGCTTACGACATATTTTCATTACACATTTGTCAAAAGTATCAAGTCATACTAACTGTGAGACAGATAAAAATTATATTTTTACAAAACTGAGTCAACTTAAATACACAATGCAATCTAATAAACAGAAACAAAGAACAAATGAACAGACCTCGTCGATTTCAACATTAACAAAAATAAATCTCGAAGAATTGAATGAATCTCTTTGTATAGATTCTGAAACCAAACAATTCACAGAATCAAATATGCTATTTATTACATATCTGGATATCTGGCTAAAAGTTTCTTGCCTATCATGTATGCACTGCATATGAAGAATTATTAGTTTTTAACAATAATACAGAATATTACGATCACAAATTATTTGCGTTAATGAAAACATATGCAGATAGTAGTTTAGTTTATGTTACAGAAAATGTATTTCAAGTTATTATGGGTTGGGAAAAAAAGTTTAAATGCGTCATTTAAAATATTATTCATGAAAAAAATTTAGGAAAATTGATAACAAATATTTTAAAAAATAACTGTCCAATTGTTCAATTATGCTGTCCAGAATCTTTAGATTTCTTTTTGTGTATGTTTGTAAGAATAAGATGTCATTGGGAGGCACGTATAATGAGACGAAATATTGCAATAAAAAGAAATAAAAATAGTTCCGTAAAGATGAAAAAATTTTGTTATCTACTTAAATTTAGTATTCTTTTCATGTACATATAATATCATATATGATATTGTATATTATGTAATTATGTATATTTATTTACGGGTAAATATATGTATGTGTACTACAAATTTGTTTTTTCTAAAAAAATATGTATTTTTTATAAAATAAAATTTATAATATTGTATAGATAATATGTTATTTTTCCTTTTACTAATAATATTATATTAGTAAATATTATATTAATATAATATTAATATTGACATATATATATATATATATATATATATATATATATAGATCTATGCTTTAGTGCTAAAATAATTATTATTGTTTCATTCTAACTTATTGCACTAGTTTAGAAATGCAGCGAAAACGAACAGGCCTATTAAAAAACTATAGAGACGAATGCATCCTAATAATACGAATTCAGATTTTGCGCAATATCGGTAGTGGGGGGTATTTAGTTGGGCACCAGACTCGCGAGAGGGCACTGAAGGCTGTATACGCAAAACTCTTATGGGACCTTCCACTCTATCTAATTCTCTTTGGTTCCAGATTTGAATCCTGACTGAGGTAATATTTTTCTTAATAAATTTAATAATTTAATTTATGAGATGCTTATACATAAAAGGTTGGCAACTAAGTTCCCGCCGTTTTTTTTTAATTTTAACATTTTGCATGTCATTAAATGTTTTTGGCATAATGTTTTAAATCATTCGAGGTTCAGAAGTATGGAGCATGAGTTCCGCATGCTTTAAGTGACAACAACAAAAATTAACGAGCCAAAATCTCCGCTGGTTTGCTTGCTCGTCACCGCTCAACTCATGGACACAAGCAACGATTTCTTTACCGAATTGTTACTAGCGACGAAAAATGGTGCCTGTACATTAATATGAAGCGCAAGCAATGGCTTAGCCCCGGTAAACAAGCGACACCGCGCGTGAAACAAGATCTTTATCCGCGTAAAACGATGTTGTGCATATGGTGGGACTGGGAAAAGATTATCTATTACGAATTGCTTGAACGGAACCAAACGGTCAACGCGAAACTCTCTATGTTCTGTGACGTTGCGGCCCGCCGCTTCGTGGCAGCGCCCCGCCGCCGTCACAAGGCGCGGAAGTTTGCGCCCAGGGACGAGCCAGAGAGGCGACGACGAGATCTCCAGAGGCCAAAAATCGATATCGCTTCCGCGTTTTGATTATTCTCTTATTTTCATGTGTAATTGTAATGCGTACGGCGCCTCACCCCCACCACGGCTAATTTTCGAGGGAGTACCGAGACCGAGAGGGTTCCGGGAGGACCAAGGACCGAGGAGGGGTGGCGAAAGCGGGAGCTACATGGATCCCGGGCGGCGAGAGCAACGCGGCAGGCGTGCGGCAAATGAGACAGCGATGGACAAGGCCGCCGATAGCGGGGCCCCAGGCGCCTGGGGAAAACCCGGCCTCAGCAATCTGCCTCCACGAAGTACCGGCCCGCGGGGTGACTGATCACCGCCCCGAGGCCAAACCCGAGGCGCACCGGCTAGAACAAAGTCCAGTCCGCTGCCCAGGGACAAATTGTAGAAGTCGCTACGCCGCCGAGGGACCGTTGCGCGCCCCCGAAGAATCCACCTTACGACGATCCTGCGTGAGAATATCGCGCGAGCTTGCACGCTCGCTCTCGATTGGTTGGCACGCCCCTACGGAAGGGGGTGCCGCATCGATTCCGTTATCGAACGAATATAGCGAGACTCTCTGGTCGTCCGTCGGCGAGTACGAACGTTTTACTTAAAAGCTACGCGATAGTCACCCCGAGTCCGGAAAAACCGTTGCGCTGCGACGATCCTCCGTACGAGGTGACGGCAAGGAGCCCTACGAGGAGACACTACACCGGTGAGGTTGCCCGCAGTAATTAATCGCGAAATGTAACGCCACGACGCTGCCCTTCGGTACACGTTTTCGTCCGGGATAACGTTATAATATCGCGACGCGTGCGGTCCCTTGAGACCGCGTATCGAACGGCGATCGACAGCGAGAGCGAAGGGCCTCGGGATGGTATCGTGGCCGCGGAATTGAAGTAAAGACGCGATTGCGAGCCTTTGGAGATCGCGATAGATTCGTGGCGAGGTCTGTTACGGCGTGTCCGTCTCGCATAATGTCCGCGCTCGTGGTTGGGCCTCGCGCCTTCCGTATTCCCGGCGTATCAAATTACTAAACATCGCTCTTGCGGCGTTTCGCGTGCGCCGGCACACCCGTCGCGTTAATCGGTCGTGTGATCGCGTGTTATTATTGCTCGCGGTAATCCCGCACATGTTCCTCGCGTTTCTTCCAGTGTTTCGCGTTGCGCCGATTGTCTCAGCGTCTCGTTTCGCGTGCGAAAATTTCTGAGGACAGTATTGTCTTCGCCCGAATGACCGGTGCTACCTTGGGTCATTTCTCGCGTTAGATTAAGTCTGTATTTTCGCGTTTGTTCCATTATTTCGCGTCCCCTTGCGATCGCGCCAAAATTGATCTCGCGTTATTGTGTTGCATTCGGTCCTCATTACGTCGGGACGTGGCTTACGCCCCGACTCATACTTCCGTTAGGCTTAAGATAATTGGCGACAGAATTCTCGCACGACTCCCGGTGTTGCGTTCACGCGCTCTGAGCGGGAGGTATCGCCCTTTCGCGACCTTTCCTGCGAAATCTTACTTTCGAATTCCGTGATTATTTCGCGTTCACGGTTGATGTTCTATATTAATTGTAAGTTTTGTCATACTGTATCTCTCAGCGCCTTCTGCGCGTTTATTATACGATCACGCCGCGCTTCGTTATTCTTGCGTCCACGCTATTACTAAGTCTTTTATTTCATTTCTGGCGCTCGCGCGACTGATGATATGATTGTCTGACCGACCGAATAAATGTTATTTTGATTTGTTAATTGCTTGAGTCGTGTCCTTCCTTATGGCGTGTCACCCTGCCGAAGATCGCGCCGCCCTTCATCACCCCCGCCCCAGCCCTTAGGTCGAGCTAGCCGATTCCTCGCACATCCGCACGTCTCGCTCTGCGTCTCGTGTTGGTTTTCTTTCGCGATTTCGCGGACGCGCGTTGACGCGTCTGGCGCCCAACGGTAAATTCGTTTCGCAAAGTGCCGGAGGTGCGAGGGAATCGTCGGAGAGGCCCGTCATCCCGCTCTCCTCACTCCTTTTGATCCGACACACGTCCCGGAGCGGTCCGGGAGTGAAAAAGTCGTGACAAAATTTGGCGCCCAACGTGGGGCCGCCGAAAAATCGCCGAAAGGCACGTAAAGGGCTTGCGCTAACGCTACGATAATTTTCGTGCGGGTGACAAGAGTTTCGCGGATTCCTTATTGATTTTTTTTGTGTTCTGTTGAAATAAATAAATGATCCTATCCTTTTGTTGGTATGAATTATTATTGACGCTATATTATATGCTATATTATCTGTGTTTAACCTCTTTCTTTCAGCTTAATGGGAAATATTATTTCGATGATTATTCGAATAACCGTGTTCGGGTGGGTTAATCGGTGATTTCGCGATATTATTCGATACGGCGTAGCGCTTTGGAATTCGGTGTTTACGTTCAGCGAGCTGTCGCGTCTGAAAAACTATTTGCCTATCTCGCGTTACCTTCGCAATCCATTCGCGAGTGTTAGTGTTCGCGTATTATTATTTTCTTTTGAGAATACGGTAGCCTTCCGTAGATTTCGCGCTGAATAGAGACTTTCACATTCCTTCGTGTGTATTGTTGACCGTATATTAGTGCTCGCGTACTATTATTCCCTTTCCGCGATACAGTGGTGCTCCGTTAGCTCTCGCGAAAATTAAGTTCTCTATTTAATAATAAAAGTTCGAATAGACGAGATGGATCCAATCGAGCTCACCGACGAGTGGATTATCCACGCTTCGCGCGAAGAACGAATCGCCGAGTTGAGTCGACGCGAGCTATCTATCGAAGGATCCGATCCCGAGCTGACCCTTCGTTTGTTGCGTTTGGTGACGGTCACGCGTCGAGAGTCGAGCCGCGTGGCCGACGTCGACGTAAACCGCGCGACGAACCTGGAGTTAAATCAGACGGCGGGGACCGAAGCGAACCCCCCGGTCCATACCGAATATCTCGGTGTCCCGGTAGAAATCGTTCGCCCCGATAGTCCGTCCGCTACGATGGGTGCGCGAGCGCATCGTGATCACTCCGACGTTTCGCGGAGTCATACGCCTAGGGCCTTGCACGATCCCGACGGTAACTCCGCGACAGCCATTTATAATATCATGCGGAAATGGGATCTGAAGTTCACAGGCGCGCGCGGAGGAGGAGCACCATAGTGGTCCCAAAAATATGACCGCGTTCGAACAATGTGCCGCGCGTGCCAAGACTTTTCTGTTGCGTATCGAGGAGGGCCGCGAATTGATTCCCGTTGCGGACGAGGACATTTTGCGGTGCCTTCCGTTCTTTTTATCGGGCATTGCGCTTTATTGGTTTCGTGGAAAGAGGGAACGCCTAACGACATGGGCCGCGTTTAAAACCGCGTGGCGTACACGTTTCGGGGACCCGGATTTTCAGTTTGCCCTTCGCGACGAGATAATGCGACGGACGCAAGGGGAACACGAGGCCGCGACGGATTACCTGACGTGTTTAAATACGCTTTTCGATCGGTTATCGCCGCCGTGGAGTGAGGGGGAAAAAGTCGGCTACGCACACCGACACATGCTTCCCCGTCTACAAACCCAGATACCTCGGGATTTGGTTCCAGATATGGACGCGCTCGAACGATGGGCCGTCCAGGCGGAGGCTAGTAGCCGCGCCGCCCAGAAATATCGCGCTCCTCCCACGCCGGAACGCTCTCTCTTCCCGGATCTAGCATACCGAGCGCCCAGAGGCGCAAACTGCACTGCGGGAGGGAATCAACGCGATATGGTGGCCGGTCTCGGCGTGTCCTCCGCAAATCCGAGTGGAACTAGGGCGGCCGCACAAAATGAAAGGCCGGTCAGGGACCGCGGACCAAAGGCAGATACCCCGGCCGCGACTACCGTCGCTACAACCGGCGCGTCGATCAGTTCCTCGGTTTCCGCGAGTGTGAACCTCCCCGCCACGTGCTGGAATTGCGACCAGACGGGGCACTTCTCGCGCGACTGCAGAGCTCCGACGAGGAGACATTGTTATCGTTGCGGGAAGGTCGGATTCACTACCCGTACTTGTCCGACGTGCTCGGGAAACGATTAGAGGAGTCGCGGAAGTGGGGCCACCCGACTCCTAACCCCTTAGCCCCTAACGATTTGTTACTGACAAGAGATCGCGATGCCTCGTATAGCACCTTTGATGAAAGGGGGGCTCGGCCTCTCTCCATTTTCTACGCGTACAAATTGCCGGAAATGAGATAAGAGCGTTGGTAGATTTCGGGTCTAGCCGTACGTTTGCGGGTCCGGAGGTCACCGCGTTGTTCAAACAGCTCGGTTTTCCCGTTTATACGGCGAGCGGACAACGCGTGACTACCGCGACTAACCAGACTACGAGAGTGAGGGGAAGGGTAGAGGTCCCCATGTGCGTTCAGGGTAAGATCCAAAATATCATAGTCGGTTTGTTACCACATTTAGCGTCCCCGTGTATATTAGGGGTAGATTTTTTGAAGGCGTTTGGAATAATCGTGGATTTTGCGGGCGATACGTGGAATTTTAGAGAAGATCCCTTGCGGCAATATCAGTTTGAGATGGGTTCTTTGAGTTCTCTCGCAAGCGTGCGCGTAGCGTCAGCCGAGGGAGATGCCGTAAATCTCGAACCGGACTTAGCGGAAAAAGGGGGGAGGGCGCGAAAACCGGAAGCGTCGCCCCTCGTTTGTTGCGGATTGAGTGAATTAACGCCGGACCAAGAAAAGCGTCTACAAGAATTTTTAGCGTCTAAAGCGACGGTCAATTCGGAAGAGCTCGGAGCCACCACGTTAACCGAACACCATATCGAGGTCGGGGATCACCCTCCTATTCGGCAGCGATGTTATCCCGTGTCGCCGAAAATCAAAGAGGCCATTTATGAGGAAGTAGACCGCCTGCTGAAAGCCGGTATAATCGAGCCGTCGCAGAGCGAGTGGTCGACACCCGTCGTCATGATTAAGAAGCCTAACGGGACATATCGTTTCTGCTTAGATTTCCGAAAAGTGAACGATGTTTCGAAAAAGGACGCGTACCCGTTACCGTACATGAACGGGATCCTCGATAAATTAAGAAAAGCTCGGTACATTTCGACCATTGACCTAAGCCAAGCCTATTTTCAGATTCCACTATCTCAAAAGAGCCGGGAAATCACGGCTTTCGCGGTACCGGGGAAGGGCCTATTTCATTTTAAACGGATGCCGTTCGGTTTAACGGGGGCCCCCGCGACTTTCCAGAGGTTGTTGGATCGCTTAATCGGACCAGAGATGGATCCGTATGCGTTCGCGTATCTAGATGATATCGTGGTGGCGACCGAAACGTTCGAGGAACACCTCGAGTGGTTAGGACGCGTTTTCGAGCGTATTCGCGAGGCGGGCTTGACGATCAATCCCGAGAAGAGTAAGTTCTGCCGCTCGCAGGTGAAGTATCTCGGATTTTTGGTGCAGCGCGAGGGTCTAAAGGTCGATCCCGATAAGACAGTCGCGATCAGGGAATATCCCGCGCCGCGTAACCTCCGGCAATTGCGTCGATTTATTGGTATGGCGTCGTGGTACCGCCGTTTTATCCCGCAGTGCGCTACTCACTTAGAACCATTAACGCGACTTCTTAAAAAGAATAAGCCGTGGAGGTGGGGCGAGGAACAGCAAGCCGCGTTCGAGACTATTAAGGGGTGTCTTGCTTCCCCACCCACCTTATCGTGTCCCGACTTCAGCATCCCGTTCGAGCTGCAAACGGACGCCAGTTCCGTCGGCGTGGGCGCAGTACTCACTCAGAAAATAGACGGGGTCGAACACGTAATAGCTTTCGCGAGTAGGGCTTTGTCCGACGCGGAAAGAAAATACTCGACCACCGAGCAGGAATGCCTCGCGGTCATATGGGCGATTAGAAAGCTTAGGCCCTACCTTGAGGGCTACCGATTTACCGTCGTAACGGACCATAGCAGCCTCCGGTGGCTGCATAATTTAAAGAATCCGACGGGACGGTTAGCGAGGTGGGCTCTCGAGTTGCTTGAATACGACTACCGAATTGAGCACAGGAAAGGTGCGATGCACTATGTGCCGGACGCACTCTCGCGAATTTACGAGCAAGATGACGACTTGTGCGCTGTCGCCGTGGTTGAGAACGACTGGTACGCGAAAAGATTTAACGAGGTTCTCGAGCACCCGCAAAAATTTCCAGGATGGAAAATAGAGGGGGATCGGTTATATTTTCGTAGACCTCATCCCGTGATTAACGAAACCGTAGATGACCTCGACCAATGGAAGTTTGTGGTACCAAAAGACTCTCGCGATGAGATTATTCGCGCCAACCATGATCCACCTCAAGCCGGACACTTGGGTGTGGAGAAAACTTATCGCCGTGTCGCGACGAGGTATTATTGGCCGCGGATGTTCAACGATATCGCCCGGTACGTGCGCCGGTGCGACACGTGCCAGCGAGCAAAAGTAGAACAGGATGTTCCCGCGGGATTAATGGGCCAACGAGTGATCGAAGCTCCGTGGACGGTTGTCGCCGCCGATATTATGGGGCCGCTTCCGCCCAGTAAGTCGGGGCACGCGTACCTTCTCGTAATGCAGGACTTGTTCACCAAATGGGTTGAGTGTTGTCCGCTACGTAAAGCGACCGGTAAGAATATCCGAGAAGCTATCGAAAACCTCGTTATTTTTCGTTGGGGAGCACCACGCGTCTTATTAACCGACAATGGCACGGAATTTTTAAACCGAGAATTACAGGCGTTAACGACACAGTACGGAATTCAGCATACGACGGTACCGCCCTATCACCCCCAGGCGAATCCCGTCGAACGAGTTAATCGCGTACTCAAAACGATGATTACCGCTTTCTTGGGTCGAGACCACCGCGAGTGGGACCGAAACATTAACGAATTTCGTTTTGCTTATAATTCCGCACACCACACTTCGCTTCAAGCGATTCCGGCGTTTCTGAATTTCGGGAGGGAACCACAACCTGTTAATCTGTTTCGCGAACGAGCAGACGCTGCGATCGAGGTGGAGAACTCCGACCCCGCCATTTGGAGGGAGAGGATGGAACAAATCCACCAGTTGCGGGCCTGGATTGTCGAAAATTTGGAGAATGCGCGAATGAAACAAACTCGGTATTATAATTTGCGTAGGCGAGACCGTCGGTTTGCCGTAGGCGACCGAGTGTTGAAGCGACAGCACGTCTTGTCGTCCGCCGCTCAACACGTGTCTGCGAAGTTAGCGACCAAATTTCATGGTCCCTTCACCGTGCTAAGAATTCTGTCGCCGGTAGTATACGAACTTGCCGATTCATTGGGTAATTCGATCGGAAAAATCCACGTTAAGGATTTGAAACCATATTATGAATAAACTTTCGCGCCCACTTGATTCTTCCTTTCTTTTTTTTCTTTTCTCGTCATTCTCGTACGGAGGAGAACCTTTTGTATAATCAATCTTTTATTTTGTACGAACGCCTTTATCAAGGCGGATAAATGGGTAAAGGAATCAAAGTGGTGCGATAGAACCCTAACTTCTCCCCCCCCCCGAACCCTCCGGCTATTCGCTCATTTACGGGTCATAAGGGATCCCGCCGTTGACCCCGTCACCTTTACTCGGTAGTACCGCGTTGGTCCGACCCCACGTAATAAAGCCACGATAAGGCATAAAGCCGCGCTCCCGCTATGCCGTCGACCCGTCATGTTACGTTGGTGTCGCGTTAGGGCCGCTCGTCGAAGACGATGTAGCAAAACTTAGCCGAGTACTGCCGGCGTACTCGGCCCCCAAAAGGGAGTTAGCCTCCCGTTTAAAAAGGCGTTAGGTAGAGTTAAGTAAGCGGTCGACAGCAAGCGCGAGGCGTTCGCCGTCGTAGGCAATTGTAGGAAGGTCCGACTAGTATCGCGACGATAAATCCGAAAGAGAAAGACGAGGCGGTGGATGACTGCTCCCGAATCCGAGTTCCGAAGTCTGACAAGGCGTGGGGATGGGACAAAAATTTGTAGACTAAGAGTAGTTGTTAGTTTATTAGTATTTTTTTTGTGTTATGCCGTCTTATTTTGTGTTCGTTCTACTGTGCCGAGGCCTGAGCTGGAGATCTCGATCGCGGAGCGCTCTTATGCTCACCCCGGAGGGCGAGTGGCTGAGCGGGGCAACCGCACCCGGTATGCTTCCTCTTGGGGTGGGGTGTTGTGACGTTGCGGCCCGCCGCTTCGTGGCAGCGCCCCGCCGCCGTCACAAGGCGCGGAAGTTTGCGCCCAGGGACGAGCCAGAGAGGCGACGACGAGATCTCCAGAGGCCAAAAATCGATATCGCTTCTGCGTTTTGATTATTCTCTTAATTTCATGTGTAATTGTAATGCGTACGGCGCCTCACCCCCACCACGGCTAATTTTCGAGGGAGTACCGAGACCGAGAGGGTTCCGGGAGGACCAAGGACCGAGGAGGGGTGGCGAAAGCGGGAGCTACATGGATCCCGGGCGGCGAGAGCAACGCGGCAGGCGTGCGGCGAATGAGACAGCGATGGACAAGGCCGCCGATAGCGGGGTCCCAGGCGCCTGGGGAAAACCCGGCCTCAGCAATCTGCCTCCACGAAGTACCGGCCCGCGGGGTGACTGATCACCGCCCCGAGGCCAAACCCGAGGCGCACCGGCTAGAACAAAGTCCAGTCCGCTGGCCAGGGACAAATTGTAGAAGTCGCTACGCCGCCGAAAGACCGTTGCGCGCCCCCGAAGAATCCACCTTACGACGATCCTGCGTGAGAATATCGCGCGAGCTTGCACGCTCGCTCTCGATTGGTGGGCACGCCCCTACGGAAGGGGGTGCCGCATCGATTCCGTTATCGAACGAATATAGCGAGACACTCTCTGGTCGTCCGTCGGCGAGTACGAACGTTTTACTTAAAAGCTACGCGATAGTCACCCCGAGTCCGGAAAAACCGTTGCGCTGCGACGATCCTCCGTACAAGGTGACGGCGAGGAGCCCTACGAGGAGACACCACACCGGTGAGGTTGCCCGCAGTAATTAATCGCGAAATGTAACGCCACGACGCTGCCCTCCGGTACACGCTCTCGTCCGGGATAACGTTATAATATCGCGACGCGTGCGGTCCCTTGAGACCGCGTATCGAACGGCGATCGACAGCGAGAGCGAAGGGCCTCGGGATGGTATCGTGGCCGCGGAATTGAAGTAAAGACGCGATTGCGAGCCTTTGGAGATCGCGATAGATTCGTGGCGAGGTCTGTTACGGCGTGTCCGTTTCGCATAATGTCCGCGCTCGTGGTTGGGCCTCGCGCCTTCCGTATTCCCGGCGTATCAAATTACTAAACATCGCTCTTGCGGCGTTTCGCGTGCGTCGGCACACCCGTCGCGTTAATCGGTCGTGTGATCGCGTGTTATTATTGCTCGCGGTAACCCCGCACATGTTCCTCGCGTTTCTTCCAGTATTTCGCGTTACGCCGATTGTCTCGGCGTCTCGTTTCGCGTGCGAAAATTTCTGAGGACAGTATTGTCTTCGCCCGAATGACCGGTGCTACCTTGGGTCATTTCTCGCGTTAGATTAAGTCGGTATTTTCGCGTTTGTTCCATTATTTCGCGTCCCCTTGCGATCGCGCCAAAATTGATCTCGCGTTATTGTGTTGCATTCGGTCCTCATTACGTCGGGACGTGGCTTACGCCCCGACTCATACTTCCGTTAGGCTTAAGATAATTGGCGACAGAATTCTCGCACGACTCCCGGTGTTGCGTTCACGCGCTCTGAGCGGGAGGTATCGCCCTTTCGCGACCTTTCCTGCGAAATCTTACTTTCGAATTCCGTGATTATTTCGCGTTCACGGTTGATGTTCTATATTAATTGTAAGTTTTGTCATACTGTATCTCTCAGCGCCTTCTGCGCGTTTATTATACGATCACGCCGCGCTTCGTTATTCTGGCGTCCACGCTATTACTAAGTCTTTTATTTCATTTCTGGCGCTCGCGCGACTGATGATATGATTGTCTGACCGACCGAATAAATGTTATTTTGATTTGTTAATTGCTTGAGTCGTGTCCTTCCTTATGGCGTGTCACCCTGCCGAAGATCGCGCCGCCCTTCATCACCCCCGCCCCAGCCCTTAGGTCGAGCTAGCCGATTCCTCGCACATCCGCACGTCTCGCTCTGCGTCTCGTGTTGGTTTTCTTTCGCGATTTCGCGGACGCGCGTTGACGCGTCTGGCGCCCAACGGTAAATTCGTTTCGCGAAGTGCCGGAGGTGCGAGGGAATCGTCGGAGAGGCCCGTCATCCCGCTCTCCTCACTCCTTTTGATCCGACACACGTCCCGGAGCGGTCCGGGAGTGAAAAAGTCGTGACAGTTCAACAAATGGAACGACTCAACACGGCTATTTAAGAGAAAAGACCTAATCGGCAGATGGAGTTCTTTTGCTGCACGACAACGCCCGCCCTCATATCGCCAATATGACCAAGGAAGCAATTCAAACGCATGGCTGAAGAACTCCATCTGCCGATTAGGTCTTTTCTCTTGAATAGCCGTGTTGAGTCGTTCCATTTGTTGAACATAGAGTTCCGCGTTGACCGTTTGGTTCCGTTCAAGCAATTCGTAATGGATAATCCTTTCCCAGTCCCACCATACGCACAACATCGTTTTACGCGGATGAACATCTTGTTTCACGCGCGGTGTTGCGTGTTTACCGGGGCTAAGCCATTGCTTGCGCTGCTTCATATTAATGTACAGGCACCATTTTTCGTCGCTAGTAACAATTCGGTAAAGAAATCGTTGCTTGTGTTCATGAGTTGAGCGGTGACAAGCAAGCAAACCAGCGGAGATTGTGGCTCGTTGATTTTTGTTGTTGTCACTTAAAGCATGCGGGACCCATGCTCCACATTTCTGAACCTCGAATGATTTAAAACATTATGCCAAAAACATTTAATGACATGCAGAATGTTTCTCTCTAAAAAAAGACGTGCAAAGTCGGTACTCGAATATATCGCGTTTATTGTTCCCTCTTTTCCGCGATGCCGATTGGTTCTCTCGCTGTGCTTACTTCATGAGCAGCTGTCATTGTATATGTGTGTAATGTTAAAGCTAAATAGCGCGTGCGAAGCGCGCATCTGTAGTGTCTAGTAACATTAAAAAAAACGGCGAGAACTTAGTTGCCAACCTAATAATTTAGAAAAGACCAAAACCCATGGTTGAAACGTGACGATTAATCCGACCAAAATCAATGCTCCAAATGTCACGACATTAGCCAAACGTTGTCGAATATAAAAATAGAGTCTTTCTCGTTTATTAATTATTGGCGAAACAAATACATATACTTTTCTGATAATTTATAATGTTGAATGTAATCAACATTATACAAATTACATTTTTATTATAAATATTATATTTTGAAAATTGTGCAGTATTTTTGTTAAAGTATACTGTACTTATAATTTAATTTTTCTTTCCGTTTTGAATTGCTGGAATTTTCCGTAACGGATGTTACGGATGTGCTCTAATCTTTTAATCCTTCTTATCGGGAAATTCTTATAAACAATAAACACAGGCTTTTAGCGCTCTACGGCAAGTCTCTCTCAATCTTTAAACTTGTGAGTGATCTCAAGTGTTTGTAAGATTGGGTTTATTTTTTTAGTATACTTTTGCACTTGAAGCAAGTAACACATTACTTTTCACGTTATTACTTTTTTATCTTCTGTGTGAAGTTCAACAAAATTGCAATTTTATGTAATATAAATAGTGCATAATTCTAATTTACTGTTGGTAGTCAAATTTAAAAAACGCTTATTGCAACAATTTTTATACACTTTCAGCAACAAAATCTTGAAAGCTAAAATCCAAACATGGATGAAAACAGTTATAAAGTACAGTGCTTCAATCCATTCAAATTAAAATATTATAGCATCTGAGATCGGAAACGGTTACGACATATTACAGCAGCGCAACTTAAAAAACTTAACAAAGATGAAACTTTGGTCAACTTATTGATTTGTGATAACTGTCGAATAAAAATTTCAAAATTAAGTTTAAAAATGGATAACAATACCGAAATTCCATCAGCATTTAAACAGAAAGGCACACACACTGTACAGCTTCAAGAAGAGATTGTAAATGCATTAGAAAGTGAAATTGAAACAATGTTGGTTTCGAGTCTTTCTAGCATTCCAGATTTCCTCGAATACAAAGAAGAGTCATCATCACCTAATCTAGAAACTGAAGAAGCTGTAAATCTGTTAAATAAAAGTTTAATTCTATTGCAAGACCCGCCAATTAAGAAATGGAAATTACATCAAAAAACATATCCTGTGAACAAATATGCCAAAATATGTTACACTCTTTGTGAGAAAATGTTCAGTATCAAAGATAAGAAATTAGAGGATGACAGAAACAGAGATATTATAACTTATAACGTAACTGAAAGAAAAATTTCATAAAACAAGTGACAACAAATTTACTAAAGCCGAGTTTTTCATCAAAAAATTGTTTCTTAAATTCTGTGAATGCTTCCTTCAAATTGCACAACACTAAACGGTTTTGTTTATGAATTTTCTGCCCATTTTCATAAATGATGACATAGTCTTTTTTCTAGGCATTATGCGGCTTATGTCATCTAACTCTAAAAAATAAAATACATCGTTTCTCTTAAATCTATGACAAAGCAATGTACAAGTTTCTACTTACACATTTAAAAACTATGAGGAAGCAATTTACAAGTTTCTATTTGCACATTTAAAAACTATGAGGAAGCAATGTGCAAGTTTCCACTTGCACACTTAAAAACTATGAAGAAGCAATGTGTAAGTTTCTACTTGCACACTTTTTTTATGAATAAAGTATCATTAAAGATAGATTAGTGTTGTATTTGGCAATGATCGGTGAAGGGGTTACCAATTTTTGCCTAAAAAGTGTACAAGTTGTAACGGCCTGTCTTTATCGAACGCGAACGGGTTTACGGGATCGGGAGTTCGATGAGAGGCCCAGAGACAGTAATCAATTTGCCATGGGATATTAACATACGCTTTATTCAAGATTTGATATTACACACAAACGGAACGCTGTATATTACATACGGGCCACGGTGTATTACATACGGAGCGCGGCCACAGGTATCAGGACGCAGGCGCTCGGCTATATGAACTGACTTAATACATGCGATAATAACGGAACGCGGTATATTACATACGGGACGCGGTATCGTACAGATACGGAACGCGGTTACAGGTATCCGGACGCAGGCGCTCGGCTATATGAACCGAATTAATACAGGGGATAATAACGGAACGCGGTATATTACATACGGGACGCGGTATCGTACATATACGGAACGCGGTTACAGGTATCTGGACGCAGGCGCTCGGCTACATGAACTGACTTAATACATGCGACAATAACGGAACGCGGTATATTACATACGGGACGCGGTATCGTACATATACGGAACGCGGTTACAGGTTTCCGGACGCGGCGCTCGGCTATATGAACCGAATTAATACAGGTGATAATAACGGAACGCGGTATATTACATGCGGAACGCGGCTACAGGTACCCGGACGCAAGCGCTAGGGTTTATGAACCGAATTAACACCGGTGACAACAGCGGAACGCGGTGCGTTACATACGGAACGCGGTATATTCCATACGGAAGGGTGGCGGAATCCCGGGATCACGGTCGCGAGAACCCTCGCGGCGAGGCCGAGCACGCTCGACCCCGCGGTGCCGTGGCCGTTGGGGTAGTGTTCAGGGAGCTCGGGAACACTCTGAGAACCCTCAGTCGAGAACCAGAACTCTGGACCTCGTTGTGCGTGTTGCCCTAGGATTCGGAAGGTAGCTTCGTCAGGGATAGCGGAAAGCCGTGGTAAAGACGAAGTGTCTTTTCGTCGAGCGCGCCGGCTTTTTATACCGCTCGGCGCGGTGAGCTTTGGCAGGAGGGAGACCGATCGTCAGGTGACGGTGCGGTGGTGGGAGCGGCGCGATCCCGCGGGCTTGCTTCGGCGGGGATCGCCTCGCTTCGGCGCTCGTCGGCGTCGTGCGGAGAGGCACCGGTGCGACGGGTTTCCCGCGCACACGGCGCGTTTCAAGTCTTTAAAAAATGTGGGCGCACCGCGCCCTGTGGTCGCCCGACGGAGGGTCGGTCGGGCGGCTCCCGGCGGGTGGTAGCCGGGGACGATGCCTTGTCTTACGGGGTGCATCGTTACAAAGTCATAAATGTAATCTTATATATAGAATGTAATCTTATATATAAGGTATCATTAAAAGGAGGTTGTTTTGAATTTGGCGAAGATTAGTAAAAGGGTTACCGATTTCTGCCTAAAAAATGTATAGGGTAGACCGAAGCAAATCGGATTACTAATTAGCACGATAAAATAGCTTGTTTAAAATAAAACACTAACGAAAAATTGTCTTAAAACTTATATTAATCCGATTCGCCTCAATCTACCCTAAGTTATTTAATGGATAGAGTATCATTTTAAAGAAAGGTTGGTATTTAACTTGGCCAGGATCGGTGAAGGGATTACCAATTTCTGCTTAAAAAGTGTGTAAGATGTACATGTAATTTTATATAGAGTATTATTAAAAGAAGGTTGTTTTAAATTTTGCGAGGTAAAAGGGTTACCGATTTCGGCTTAAAAATTTGGCGAGAATCGGTGCAAGAGTTACCGATTTTTGCTTAAAAATTACATGTATTAGTTATACATGTAATTTTATATAGAGTATCATTAAAAAAAGGTTGGTATTGAATTTGGCGATAATCGGTAAAAAGATTCTTTTAAGCAGAAATCGGTAATCCCTTTACCGATCCTCCCCAAACTCAGAACAACCTTCCTTTAATGATACTCTATATATAGAGATTACATGTATAACTTGTCCACTGTTCAGACAAAAATCAGTAACTCCTTCACCGATCCTCAAAAAATTCAAAATTTTATAAAGAAAGAATCTATTTACCGATTATCGCCAAATTCAAAATACTACCCTTTTTTAATGATATTCCTTATAAAATTACATTTACAACTTATACATGTAACTTTTTGAGCAGAAATCGGTAACTCCTTCATCGATCTTTGCCAAATCTTAAAGAATTATATATGAAATAGGGGTAAAAAAAAGACTGAAAAATATAATAAAATTAGAAATAGCGCAATATTTCAAAATTTACAAAAGTTAGAGCAACTACGGGCATTTCTAAAAAAATTTAAAAATTAAAAAAAAACCACTTTACCGATCATCGCCAAATTCAATACCAACCTTCCTAAAATGATACTCTATTGATTTAAAGAAAAGCCCGATATCTCAATATTTGCGAAAGACCAACCACGAATATTTTCAAAAAAATTCAAAATTTACAAAAAAAAACTTCTTTACCAATCATCGACAAATTTAATACCAACCTTCTTTGAATGATATTCTATTGATAAAAAAAAACAGCCCGATATCTCAATATTTGCACAAGTTAGAATAACCACGGACATTTCTTAAAAAATTCAAAAAAATTTATTTTAAAAAGAACTCCTTTACCGATCATCGCCAAATTCAATACCAATTTTCCTTGAATGATACTCTATCAATTAAAAAACAAAAACAGCCCGATATTTCAATATTTGCGGAAGTTAGAGCAACCACAACATCAAATCTGTACATACACACACACACATACTTCCGGACATTTTTTTTTAATGCAATATTTCGACGTTTTAGAACACTCTGAACATATTAGCATCAAAAACTAAAAAAACAATCTTTTTTTTAGTTTTTTCTACCCTTATTTCATATATAATTTATTTAAATTTGGTTGACTAAACCCAACTTTATACGCAATCAAAGTTTATATACGAAATTTACGAAAACAAAGCTTCCTCTATGAGAAAGCAATATGTGTACTTTCAAAATAAAATAAAAAAAAGATAGCATTATTAAAAAAAAATTTTTAAATATACATTTTAGTGAAAAAATTAATTAAACATTTCAATTGTTTATAACAATTAAAATTTGCAATTTCTTGTAACTTAAACTATTTTTTTTAAGATTGTTTTTTTAGCTTTAAAATGCTTTTTTGAAGATTTCTCTACGACAAATATAACCAGCGATATTAATGTGTAAAGTATACGACTTCTTTATTTTTATTGTTTATAACTTTTGCCAAAAAATATTTTGGACAAACAAAATGTTAAAGTTGTTTAACATACTCGTAATGTTTTTTTGTTTTACGCGCGCATTGTAGCGCTTCGAGTGTAGCCGAACGTGCTGGTTGGTCGAGACAAAAAACAAGGCAAGAGTGAAAGTTAGTTGTAACGAATGCGTAAAGAACGAAACACGTTCGAGTTAAGACTCCCGTTCAATAAATATATTATCTGTATCATCTTTCTCTTATTTCTTCTTTCACCGATTCTGCGTAAAATTTAACAGGTAATGAGCCCAGTCACCCTGCCTGCGCAGTAATTTTGGTAAAAGGTGGAAGCGTGAAGAGGTTCGCAAAAAACGTGGTGCTCACGTGTGGCGGCCATTGCGGGTCGAGTCGCGATCGCGGTATTTTTCTTTCACAAAGAGATTTATGAAAGTGCGCGAAAATGTCGGACGAATTCTCGGTGGGACACATGAAGTTTGATGGATCAAATTTCCAAGCCTGGAAATTCCAGATTTCAGCAGTGCTGCAGATGAAAGAGGTGTACAATATCGTTGACGGGACGCGTGTTAAGCCGGTCAACACAGAAGGCGCAACCGCGGTTTGAAAACATGGCTTAAGGACGATGCGAAGGCGACCGCGATAATCACGTCGTAGATGGAGAGCAGTGAAATAGATCCCACTTGTATGCACGACAGCAAAGAAAGTCTGGGATAAGCTGAGCCAAATTCATGAACAAAGATCGGAAACAAACAAGCTAATTCTCACACAGCGATTTCATGAATACAGGATAAACCCGACAGACTCGATTGTTCAGCACGTGTCAAAAGTGCAAAACATGGCGCGACAACTCAAAGATCTGGGCAAAACGGTCTCGGATTTAACAATAATGGCAAAGATTTTAGCGAGTCTTACGACAAAGTACGGCACGTTTGTGACGGCTTGAAATAGCGTGGACCCTGCGCGACAGACTATCAATAATCTGTCGGAGAGGCTGTATCGGGAAAAAATTTGGCTAAACGCGGAAAGTGATGCTACAAGTGCGTTAGTAGTAACGAAGCATAGTGCGTCGAAAACGGACAGTGATGAAAAATCAAAAGACGATAAGAAGAAGCGTTGTTTGATGAAGAACGTTACGTGTTATCGTTGCCAAGAAAAATTACATTACGCGAATGAGTGCCCGACAAAAAACAAAGACAAGGACAAAGACAAAAGTGCTCAAGGTCAATCGGGAAACACGTGCGCGTTTGTCGTGACAACGTCCGAGAAGGATGGTGAATCCCGAGAGATCCGTCGGTATGTCGAACCGACAGTCGAGCAAATAGAACGGTTGATGCGGGAGTGGTTCGTCGCGTAACGGGACAGACTGTTTTCTTCGGCGACGACGGTGAGTGCGCGATCGAAAGGGTTGGAAAAATTAAAATCGAGAAGCTCGTAAACGGATCGTGGGTAGTCGGCGTGATCGAAGATGTGTATTACGTGCCTGTAGTCAAAAAGAATTTGCTCTCTGTCGGCGTGTGCACGGAAGAAGGTTTCGGTGTAAAATTTGAAGGATCTAGTGTGAAAATCGAGCGCGACGAACAGGTCTTAACGACGGAAGCGCGACAGTCGAATCTGATTTACCGAATGTTCTTCCGCGTGCCGCCTCCACGGAAAGAAGTGAATGTGTCGGCCACGCATATAAAAGTGTGGCACGAGCGACTCGGACATATCAATCAGTGATCTTTGTGCGAATTAACCAAAAAAAGGTTAATCAAAAATGCGACCGTGAAGGACACTACCGAATTTTTCTGCGATGCGTGTCAGCTGGGAAAGCTGCATAAATTACCATTCGACAAAGCTGTCACAAAAGTTTCGAGAAGACTGGGAGAATTTGTGCATATAGCGACGTGTGCGGCTCAATGCAAACTCGATCCCTCGGCGGGGCGGAGTATTTCGTGACATTCAAGGACGATGCCACGGCGTTTCGTCACGTGTATTTCACAAAGCATAAGTCTGACGTTCTCGATCGATTTATCGAGTTCGATCGCATGCTCGCCAATAAGTTTGGTCGGACGATAACGACTCTTCGTGCTGACAACGGTGGCAAGAATTGCAACAAGAGGATGCGGGAATACTTGGCGTCTCGCGGCATAAAAATGGAGAACACAGCTCCGTACACGCTCGCGCAGAATAGGCGATCGGAAAGAGACAATCGAACGATTGTTGAGTGCACCAGGACAATGCTCCAGGTGAAGGGTTTGCCGTTGAGTTTGTGGGCAGAAGCCGTGAACACAGCTGTGTACACGCTGAATCGAGCGGGATGGTCGGCACCAGGCGGAAACTGCACGCCGTACGAATTGTGGATGGGCAAGAAGCCGGACGTCAGTCACATGCGGATTTTCGGGTCGGTGGTCTACACGCACACTCCCAAGCAGTTCCTCAAGAAATTCGACGCTAGATCGAAGAGAATGATTCTCGTCGGCTATCAAGGAGACTCGTCGAACTACAGGTTGTATAACATCAATACTCACGCTGTTTCTGTCTCCAGAAATGTAGTATTCGACGAGTACGTGGGTACAGAAAAACGAGGGAAATCGGTATCGTCCAAAGGAGTTTTCAAGGTCCCGACGAGTCGCAAAGACGGAGAAGTCTGGGAAAATGAAGAAGCTGCCGTCGATAATGAAGATGTTGAGGAAGCAGGAGTAAACGAAAACATCGAGGACGTAGCAGCGGTCGAAAACAACGCCGTCGGTGCAGTAGCACCACAGCCGGGACACGTGCAGATTTGCGAGATCGGAGGACTCTCTGTCGTCCCGCGAGGTACGAACTGAACTTGGTAAAATACAGAGTTTCCACGACGTTCCAAGAAGCGATAACTGGACCAGAAGCTTCAAAATAATTCGGAGCGATTGAAGAAGAACTCGAAGCTTATCGAAAAAACAAAACGTGGTCGATTGTACCGAGAGACAAGAAGAAAAAGGCGATAGACTCAAAATGGGTTTTTAAAGTTCTGCGAGACACCAGCGGAAGCGTTTCTCGCTTCAAGGCGCGCCTCTGTGCGCGCGGTTTTCTGCAGGAAGGTATCGACTATACGGAGACTTTCGCTCCTGTAGTTCGATACGACTCACTACGTGTGCTATTGGCTATCATCACACAAGACGACCTCGAAACCGTGCAGTTCGACGTACGCACGGCTTTTCTCTACGGATATCTACAAGAGAAACTTCACATCGAAATTCCGGAGGAACTCGTCAAAGCCAGTGAAAGTGAGAGTGTGTGCAATCTTGATAAATCCTTGTACGGGTTAAAGCGCCGAGATGTTGGAACGAGAAGTTCTCTAATTTTCTAAAGGCTTGTGTCCACGATGCTAGAACTCGGTCTGAGTTCTCGGTCAGACGAGTTCTCGCATAGATTTCTCTCATTTCGAATGAATCTAGAAAGCATTGTTTATGGAAGTTACCTTACCGCAGTTGATATTTAGTCTATGGATATATACAGTCTAACCTACAAATATAAGACATCTACTTTCTATATACATATAGAAGCATAAGTTAATAATCTTAATTATTTATTTATATGAGAACATTTTTAACGTGTAAAATTCCGTTCTAATATAAAACAAAAAATAATCATTTAAATATATTTTATTTCAATTTTTAGATTACGGTGAATATTGCAAAACTTCTAAATAATATTTCTCAACGATATAAGTGCTATAATTATGAAGTTAAAAGTTAAAAAATTGATTACAAAATTGATTACAATTGCTCTAATTGCTGAAATTGCGGAAAGAAAAAAAAGAGTAAAAAAAATAAACAAAAAACCAAAGACGACCACGGTCCATTTGGACACGTAAATTGAAAGAAATCGTGCATTGAGAGGGACAATCAACTTAGCACATACAGAATTAAGAATTGAAGATAAAGAATATTTTACAAGGTTTTTTAGGATGCGGATCGGTCAACTTGTAGAAAAAGTAGCACCTTATATACAACGTCAAAATACAAATATGAGAGAATGTATATCATCTAAAAAACGAGTATCACTGACTTTAAGGTTTTTAGTTACTGGTAAAAGTTACAGAAGTTTAGAATATTCGACAAGGATTCCAGCATGCACAATTTCTCGCATAATTCTTGAGACATGTTGTGTTATATACAAAGTCCTTTGAAACGATTATTTACAGGTAAATAAGATTTTATTGTCAACAATAATATGTTAATTTAATTTTCTTTGAATATTAATAAATAAGTTACTTATTTCATGATTGTTGTAGACATAAACTACAATCGAAGAATGGGAACGTATTGAAAAAAGTTATTTACAATTATGGAATGTTCCAAATTGTATTGGTTCCATGGATGGTCGACATATACAATTTAGAGCACCGTTTAAGGATGGATCATTATATCACAATTACAAAGGCACTAACAGCATTGTTCTCTTGGCATTAGTCAACGCGCAGTATCAATTTACATATGTTAATGTCGGAGTTAACGGTAGAGTAAGTGATGGAGGTGTTTTCCGTGATAGTGACTTAGCAAAACTTTTAAATGATCCACAAAATTCATTGAATGTGCCACAAGATAAACCATTACCCGGTATGAACGAACCTGTTCCATACGTCATATTAGCTGATGCTGCTTTTCCGTTACAAAATCTGATGGGGGATATAATAACTGACGCAGTGGGTTTACATATGCAACTAACGGTTTATTTCAAACAGATTACAGAACTTGCGACGCTCGAACAGTATATGTATCTCGTGTGGCGACTCACTCGAGACTGATTATGTGACAAGGTTACAGGCGTCAACAGCCCACGAATACGTGTCGATATATCGCGCTACCGGCTCGATAGTAGTTGCTTCGCATCTCTAACACCTCCCCTCGAAGTTGTAAGTCGAACCGCGTTATTCGCGTGATTTAATCATTCCGAGCCTGTCCTGACAGGTAATATGCTTATGTCCCGACAATGTCTTCGTTAAAATGTCCGCGGGCATTTTATCCGTTGACATGTATTGCTGTTTGATTTTGCCCAACGCACAGTGATCTTTAACGAAATAATGGCGCAAATCGATGTGCTTGGTCCTAGAATGAGGCACGTTATTACTGCAAACCAAACGCTGTGCTCCTTGATTGTCATTGAACAACGTAATTTGATCACAGGATAATGGAATCGCGCTCATTATGCTCTTGAGGTAGATTGCTTCTTTCGTTGCTTCCGATATCGCCATGTACTCCGCCTCAACGCTTGACAGAACCACGGTACGTTGTTTCCTAGCTTCCCAGCAGATTGCCGCTCCTGCGAGTATAAACGCATACCCAGAATATGAGCGTCTATCGACCATGTTGGTGCCCCAGTCCGCGTCGACCACTCCATATAACGGTATGCCTGATTTTTCGTACATAATGCCATGGTTTAAGGTGCCTTTCAGGTATCGGAGGATCCTCTTGGCTGCCACCCAATGCTCCGTCGAATAATTGGTGTTAAATTAGCTCATGAAATTTACTGCGTACGCGATATCGGGTCTAGTAGTCACTGCTAGGTACATGAGTGCTCCAATGAGACGCTGATATGGGTATTGCCTCATTATCCTTCCGTTTACCCTCGTTGGTTTCATCAATTGCTTGTTCGTGTCGATAGGGGTTATCGCAGGTACAATCCTGCATGCCGAAACGTTCCAGGATAGCTTCTTTGTATTTGTGTTGGCTCAAAATGACACTATAGTTTTTCTCGCTCTGCTGGAATTTAATTCCAAGGCACTGATTTACACGTCCAAGGTCCTTCATTTCAAAGGATTCGGATAACGATTTTTTTATTTTGTTAAGCCAGTTTGTATCGTTCGTAGCGATCAAAATATCGTCAACGTAGATTACAATCATCATAAACCGACCATTCTTCCTCGATGATGTAAAGATACATTGGTCTGGGCCGGTTTGTTTCATGCCCAGTTGTTTTAGCTTCGATACGAGGCGCTGGTACCATGCACTGTCGCCCTGACTGTTTCAATCCGTAGAGGGCCTTCTTCAGTAGACATACGTTGTCCTGGTTTTGTTTCAACGCATCCAACCAACGCTTTGCAGTTTGAATCACGTCGTTTTTTATTTCTATGCTTGAACCAACACGTTTTTCGGCCTTAATCTTTGACAGTACTTCTCGTAATTGTTCAGGTATCTCCATATATACTTTTTCTTCCAATTCGCCGTTGAGGTATACCGTTACTACATCCATTTGGTGGATCTGTAATCCCAGCTCCGCTGATATGGCTGCTAGAAGTCGAATGGATGATGATCTTGCTACCGGAGAATAGGTTTTGTGAAAATCTTTGTCTGGTTGCTGTGAGTAGCCCTTCGCCACAAGGCGTATCTTATTTTTCGTGATTTGCCCAATTTCTTTGGTTTGAAAAACAAATCTGCTTCTAATTACCTTTCGATTTCGTGGTCTAGGCTCCCATGTGCCGTTTTGGATTTGTGCTAAATATTCGTCTTCTAATGCCGTTCTCCAGGCTTCAGCACCGCCACTTTCATTCGCTTCCCGCTACGTTACCGGATCCTGTGTTGATAACAAGTTGCACTCCAGAAATGTATCGTCGTCGCCTAGATTTTCCCCGGGTAGACCCTCGTCATCGGATAACTCGCAGTCCTCTCCATCGTCTCCTTCTTCATCATTGTTCGTCGGCTGGTATATTTTCCTTGGTCTTCCTACTGATCCGGAACGTAATAACCTTGGTCGTCCTTTTCCACGCTTTGGCGGTTGTAACCGCAGGTAGGTATCACGTTCTGCGTTTCTTCGTTTACGCATTCCAGGCACTTCCGAATGGTGCCTTTCCGTTTCGCTTCCAGTTTCGTCTTCCGTTGTCTCTCGGTCCCGTTCATGTGTTCCCAGTTCTTCTCGGCTTTTTATTTCGACTTCAGTTTTGGTACTCGGCATGTCTTCCTCCCCCTCTTTGAGGAACTCCTGGTACTCGCAATCAAATGCCGATTTCTCCAAAAATTGCACGTCGGGACTCACGATTAGCTTCCGCAATTTTGGTATCCACACACGATACGCTTTTGATTCGTCTGAGTACCCTACAAAAGTACCTTCTACCGATCTCGAATCAAATTTACCACGTTGAATGGTAAATTTTTATCTCTTTTATCTAACGCGAACACTTTCGGAACCGAATGTTTTAAAATATGTTACTGTAGGAGTCTTTTCTTTCCACAATTTGTAAGGTATTTGTCCGTTTAACGATTTAGTTATGCACCGATTTCTTATATAACACGCCGTGTTTACTGCTTTGGCCCAAAATGTCGGAGGGTCACCTGCTTGACGCATCATACATCTTGCCATTTCGACTAGCGTTCTGTTTTTCTTTTCCGCTACACCGTTCTGCTGAGGAGTATGCGGTGCCGATAACCGCCTCGTAATAAGTTTTCGTTTAAAAATTGATTGAATTCCTTGTTACAATACTCCCTACCATTGTCTGATTGTAGCGCCTTAATCTTTCGGCCGGTTGATGTCTCTGCCGTTGCCTTGAACAATTTGAATACGCTCAACACGTCACTCTTGTTTTTGATAAAGTATACCTTGCACCACCGTGATTTATCGTCAATAAATGTTACAAAGTATTTTGCACCCGAAAATGACGCACTTCGCATTGGGCCACACACATCGGGATGCACAATTTCCAGTAAATGGTTCGTTCGGTTTCCTTCACTTTGCGAAAATGGAAGACAAGTTTTTTTTTCGCGAATGCACACTTTACACTTTGACATTGTCTCGTTGCCTTTTAGATTCAGTCCGTAAACTACACCGCTTTTTGCCATATTTTTTAAATCGCGTTCATTTGAATGTCCAAGCCTCTGATGCCACGCATCTATCTCACTTCCCGCGTGATTTACTGCCAGCACTGTGTTTCCGTCATTCACCGGCTCGCGCCCTTTTCGAGCGTAATATAAATTTCCTATTCTGTTCACGCAAAAGATCACTCTACCGTCTTTGTCCGTCACTGTCGCATATTTCTCACGGAAAATTATCTTATACCCGCGATCCGTAATCTTCGATACCGACAACAGATAAGTCTGACACGTAATACACCTTTTCGAAATTTATGTTCGTTTCCACTTTGCCATTACTCATCGGCATCCTCACGTTTCCCTCACCGATAATTTGCGTTGACTCATTATTTGCTAAGTTCAACCTTTTGCTCTCACTTTCGATTTTCTCAAATTTGTGTCTCTTAGCGCACATATGCGCTGTACAGCCACTGTCCAAACACCAATCCATGCCATTTTCACTTTCACAATTAAGCATCACAGTCTCGATTGTGTTTAACATCGCTACATCATCACTCACATGAGCCGTACCCGTCGGTGTATTATCATCGTCCTCTACCTGTCGTGCACTCACTTGTGGATTCAACGGTAGCTTTGCCCTACAGTTCCTCGCGATATGGCCTATTCTATCACAACAAAAACATATCGGTCCTTGTCTCGCACCTGTTTGGCCTTCGGTTTTGACATTTCTCGAGTCCCCGTGACTATCTTGAGGCACGCGCGGATATCGTAATCTCTTCGCATACATAGCATTTTGCTCCGAATTGTCGTTTGCTCTTCGCGATTCGAATTCTTCCAAAATTTTCACTCTCAACGTTTCTGGATCTGGCAATTCGTCTCGTGTCTCGATGGCACATCAAAAATTTGGAAAAGATTCTGGTAGACTGTACAATAATAAAATTGCCAGTACCTCTTTGTTTATTACCAAATTAATCTTTTTCAACTTTTCCACCGCTTTAAAAAATTCCGTTAAATGCGTACGTGGATTGTCGCCTTCCTTCAATTTTGACAGGATAATTCTCTTCAAGAGCGTCGCTTTTCGCGCTGGTCCTTTGGACTGGAACTTGACTCAATTTTTAGCCAGATTTCTCTTGAAGAAGTGCCCTTACGAATTATATTCAATTCCGCAGGACTAATTGACAATATAATGTCGGCCTCTGCTTTTGCGTCCTTATCAATCCATACTCGAATTGCCTCGTCTCCGCTCGACGGCTTCTCTATCGCTCCGCTCACGTAGCTCCAAACATCGTTTTTCACAAGTATCGCCTTCATCTGTAACTTTCATATATCGTAATTGTCCGCGTTTAGCGGCTCAATTCTTACGGGTTTACACAACGGTCTTCCCGTTTTTCTCTTTAAGTCTCTCGCACTCACGCTATACACTGCCCGGCGCGACCACGTTTTCTCTAAGTCTTTTCACTCGCGGACTTTACTTTTATTGTTCATCCGCCTGGGCCCATAACCTGATGGGGAATATAACTGACGCAGTGGGTTTACATATGCAACTAACGGTTTATTTCAAACAGATTACAGAATTTGCGACGCTCGAACAATATATGTATCTCGTGTGGCGACTCACTCGAGACTGACTATGTGACAAGGTTACAGGCGTCAACAGCCCATGAATACGTGTCGATATATCGCGCTACCGGCTCGATAGTAGTTGCTTCGAATCTCTAACAAAATCATATATTAAAACCATATCCATCATATAGCGCTTTAGAAAACACCGTCAAAGTAAACCGCCGACGTTGTGCTGATCCGTATGATTTTGTTTTCCGTTCTTCCCGTCTTTGATTTATTTCCGACCAAACGCGGCATCGATAGCGCGCGAATTAAACGACGCGACCGCGGCAAAAAAACAATAGTCAAAAGAAGCCGACAGCAAATATAAGGCGCTCCCCAACGATTCTCGAGTCAGTCTTGTTTAGAGCTTGTCCGAAGCCAGACCTCGCGCGGCCGCCGACCACCGACGTACCTAATATGCTCAATAAACGCTATTTTATTAATTATTTCCCGGCCTCTTGTGAAATCCCTTACAATCACAAAATTTATCTTATGATGAGAGGATATTTAATTACAGACTAAGTAGAGGTAGAAAAATCGTTGAAAATGCTTTTGGTATATTGGCAAATAAATTTCGAGTGTTTGTAACACAAATGCATCTACCTGTTGAAATTGTCCAAAATATTACACTTGCATGTTGTGCGTTACACAACTATCTTAGTAAAGAAAATGCTGCTTATGTACATACGGACATAGACACTGAAAATTTAGAAGAACATACTATAAGACCTGCTACATGGAGAAATGATAACGTACAGTTACGCAACTTGGAAGTTGTAAATATAAGACCAAGTACAAATGCAATTCATATTCGCAATGTGTTTAAAGAATACTTTAATACCGTGGGCAGGGTTGAACGGCAGGAATTTATGATATAACTTTTGCATGTGTAAAAATATATATATTTTTTATATTTCCTTGTAACACAATATTTTGTAACACTGTAATTAATATTTATGCATCCAGTATATGCATTAAATATTTGCATTATAATATTATATTTTAATTAGCGCTTTTATATTCTTGTATTTTTCATCAGGTATACATACTTGTTACCGTTACATTAATAATAAAATAAAATAATTTGGCTTTGTAACTAGTTGAATTTCTTTGATAAAATATATTGAGTATAAGAAAAAAATACAATAACATGAAAATACATTATTGTAACACAATATTTTATAACACTACAATATTTATATTATTATATATGCATTTAATATTTGTATTATAATATTACATTTCAACTATTGTTCTTATATTACTTTTTTTTATCAAATACATTTGTTACCGTTACATTAACAAAATAAAATAATCTCACTTTTTCAACATAAAATAAAATGTACAGAACAAAAGTACGCAAACATGTCTAGAACACAACATACATTACATATTCAATGTTTTTGTTATCTATTAGTGAAATAATCTCTCTTTGTAAGCAGTTCATCCTTTTTTGATTCTTAATTTTACGTAACTTCCTTTCTTGATATAATATCCAATATTTTAATTCATCTTCCATTTTATCGTTTTTTGATATGGTTTGTATTGCATTTTTGGCTACTGTCCAAAATTCATCTTTTGATTCTTTCGTCGAATCTTCATTTAAGGATTCAAATTTTCTTCTTTTTTGTTGTGATGTTACACTGTGTAATCGGGGAATTACCACATGATGGAATTGGCTGAATTTTTGAGTTAGTATATATATATATATATATATATATATATATATATATATTTTCTACATAAAATAAATAATTTAATAAAAATTGATATTTTACATAAAACATCCAAATATTGCATAAACATTAAATTATTACATAAAATATATTAAGTAAAAAATAATACAATAATAAAATACATTATTAAATAAAAAAATACATCAAAATTGTATAACCTTTATCTTCTGCTTGTAAGATACTAGCAACATCTAAAAAATTGTAGATCTTTGTTGTCATTTTCCTCAACTGATGTATTGGATTCTAAAGAGCTACATTGTTTTTTGGAAACCTACAAAGTATTAAAATTTCAATAGTTACATATACATATAGCTATAATATACTTCTGTAACTCTAAAAAATATGTTATATTCTACTTACTATTATAGAAGATTCTTGCGATCCTTTCCTTTGAGCAATATGAGGATCAAGAAATTTCATGTCTTCAAATAACCACCATGTAGGTTTATAAATATCATTAGTTGACATGCCACTTGATTTTGATGCCTTTATTTTGTTAAAATAATCTAAATACTGCGATCGTACATTATTTATTTTCTTTTTAGCAGCTTCTATAGATAAAGGTTGTGACGTTATTTCTTCATAATGCTGACATACTTGCCAGAAAGCGTTTTCTTGTTTTGTTCGATTGTGGTAGTCGGCAGACTTTACAACGTATAATGAAGGATGTTGCTCATATAGTGATAACAACGTTCTAATATTATCTTTACTATCCATATTGCTAAAAATTAATTATTATATTCTTGCATTTATATTGACATATAATATGTAAATGTTAACCTATATTTAAACATAATGCATTTTGTATATGTATAAAATTTATTCTGAGTAGATGTTAATTAGTAATCTGTTTTATTTAAATGTATATATATTTATTCTTATTGTATTACATACCCAAAATGTACGTTAAACTTTTTATAAAAGATCTGTATGTGCCGTGCCGTGACGCTCACACCTTTTTTATTTAGATATATATATATTGAACTATAGTACAAAAAAATAGGACATGATGCATTTTGGCTTTGACATTTTTAGATAACATTTTCACCAGAACTGTCTGTATCCGCGATACGGGTTCTAGTAATTTCTTCTTGGGTCGAAATTCTCGGACCAAATTTTAAATTTGTGGACACAAGTCTTCGATATTTCTATTTAATATTTTCGTCAAAGTTGGCTGTATCCACCATCCGAGATTTAGTAATTTTGTCTTGGACCGAGAACTCAGACCGAGTTCTAGCATCGTGGACACTGGACACAAGCTTTAAGACATTTTAATCTTAAGGAAACCGACGCCGACAAATGTATATTTTTCGGTTGTTTTGATGGAAATCTATCTAGCGTTTTTTGTTAAATTATTGCGGCAAAATCGATAAAAGTACTCGAGTCAATCGTCAAATCACTTCGCGAAACGTTTGAAATCACCCTCGGTAATTGTAAAAACTTTGTCGGGTTGCAAATAAATCGATATAAAATCAACAAAACAATGTTTATACATCAGCAAGCGTACACGAAACAAATCATCAAAGTTTGGTATGAAAAACGCGAAAGGTGTGACTGTTCCCGCAGACCCTCACACTGTGCTATATCCCGTCGAGTCGGGAGACGAAAAACGTCAGCGTGCCGTATCGTGAAACCGTCGGGTCGCTAATGTATGTATGTATGTCCCTTTATTGTGTATCCCCGTCGTTCCTTCCCTCCGACCTCACAATAATCTATTTTCCTTCCCTTAACCCTTCCCTCTTTTTTTGCCTCTTCATTCGCTTCCTTCCGTCTCATCCTGTCTCTGTTCTTCTTTCCTCTTTACTTCCTGTCATGAGTCTGTTGCTCGTCATCCGTGCCCATGAGGAGCTTGTCTTCCATTTTCTTCGAAATCTCCTCCTCCTCCGTCATCTTCACACTCCTGTTCTCCTCCAACACCCTCTCCTTCCTGCTCACCTCCACCTTCCCTCCTACTCTCCCCTCCCACTCCGCTCTTTCTCTTATTCTCTCCTCCACCGACCTGTCCTCGTCTATCTTTACTCTTAACCTAATTCCCGCTTTCCTTCTTGCCTCTAGGACCCTCAACTTCTCCTCCTCATTCCCCAGCTTAACCAACAACGTTGCCCAATCTCCCCTCAAACCTACCACCCTCACCTCTTTTACTTCCGCCTTCACCCTCAGGCCCTCCTCAAAAAGCTCCCTCACCTTCTTTAAACTCGATTCCTCTCTTACCCACCTCTTCTTCTTGATCCTTATTATAACATTCCTCTTCCTTGTTTCCTCTTCGCTTTTCTCTTTCTCTCCTATCCACCATTTCTTTTTCCCCGTCTTACCTTTACTCTCCTCACACTCTTTCCTCTTCCTTTTTCCCCCTCCTAGCTCCATTCATTCTATCCTTCCTTTAAGATTGTTTACCTCCTCCTTCAATTCCTCCATTTCTTTTAGCACCTTCTTCACTTTCTCCTTCACTGCCTTCTCCACCACCTCCTTCTCCACCATGCATCTTTCTTCCATCCCGGGCTATCTCTTTCGCTTCCACATTAACTTTCTCCCCTTTCACCACCAATTCCTTCAATGTTCTCCGCTTGCTTGCTTCCCTCTACTATTCTACTCTTCCTACGCTTACCGTCTCTACTGCCGCCATGTGCGTTTCCTTCCTTTTCACTTCGATCCCTCCGCCCCCTCCTTCGATCTCTCGATCTCTGTGTCTGCCCTTCGATACCAATGCAAATCCGCCTTACTCACTCTTGCCGCCCTTTCAACTCATTCCAACCCACCTTTGCTATTTGCCTGTCATCCCGGTGCCCAGCGCCGCCTCGGCCTTCACCTCAGCGCCATCTCGACTCACCGTCCTTATCTGTCGCCACTCATGCCTGCCTCTCATGCCTGCCTTATATCCTATCCGCCACGTGCGTCTTCCTGCGTATTGCTCGCTCTCTCGATCCCAGCACACCTCTGTTGCACCCGTTGCGAAGAGCGTGGCACCACCACTCTCGCCTCTGGTGCCACATCCTTCATCGCCCAGTTTGCCGCCATCCTAACCTCTCTCACCTGCCTCTTCTTTTTAAGCAGATTTCTGCCGTTCCGCTGCATCTACTGTCTTGCCTCCACTTACTTCTCTTCCTTTCCACATTTTGCACGCCTCCGATTTCTCCTCCCCATTCACTTTCCTCTCTCAATCCTTTTTTTCGCCACTTTTCTTCCCTCTCCCGCCCCACCTGTTCCCCCTCCGAGCTACCCTTTCCAATCTCCGACAAAATTTACCTATTTGCTTGCAATTAAATTCCATTACATATGTCGTGCCGCGCCTTGAATGGGAGCTCAGGGCCGGAACTGGGTTCATTCGGATCCGCAGAAAGGCGAAAGAAACACTCTCTGACCAGATTGGTTGTAACAGTGGCGTTTAATAAACGGCTGGTTCTGATTACACATGGTTCACTTCTGTAGGCGCCGAATTGATGTATAGGTAGACGTATTATAGGCGCCGATTCGTGATATATGGCTCCACCTGTCAAATGAGATTGACGCGACAGGATCTGATTTAGAGTAATGCGACAGTGTGAGAGAATACTCCGAACGGTCTGCCGCGATCCGAGAGACTGAAATCGGGCTGTCGGTATTAATTAATCCGAGTACTCGCGAGGGACTGTCGAGTCGGATTGTATTGAGACGTAGATATAAGTGGAGCATACGAGACATTTGTGAAACGGAGCAAGCGGTAAAAACTATGTAAATCGAGCGAACGTAATAAACGGAGCAAGTGATTTCTGTATGTGCTGTTTGATTTATTAACAATTGCCTACAGTTTATCAGAAGTGAGATGAATCGGCGTGGTTAAAAAGACATAATTAAGTTATTTTTTGGACTAATACGTGTCGGAACTGATATCGATATTGATCGCCTAAGAAGGTGCTAGAACCCGAGGTGCGTTCGCGGTAAGGAATGTTCTCGAACTTTCGGAGTCCATGAGTCAGCATAAGCTGTGCGAGTAACCGAAATTTGGAGTGCCACCTGTGGTATTGATTGATAGCTTGGTGTTTCCGACCCGCAAAGTGTTTTGATCCTGAATACGATAATCGGTGATCAAGGATCTCTTGATTATCGACGTCAGTTAGGATGAACCGGGAAACGCTAGAGGCGTTATCGATCAATGATCTGCGGGCGCACACAGCGCGCTTAAAGCTCGACACGAAGGGATCACGTGCAAACATTTTCGACACCGTTGTAAATCATTACGAACGAGTAGATCTTTTGAAAGAAAGGAATAATGTGGCGATTATAGAAAGACGTGAGATGACAGAAGGACAGTCATCTACCTCGATGACTGTCCGTTTTCCGGAGTAGAATTTCCTCAGAACTGTGCTAACACGATCCCGAACATTGAACAAGTGGTGGAAACAGTGATGCGGGCTTTGCGACGGACATCTTTGTCCCTACCGGTGAGCTTGACCCGCTGGGATTCCGACGACGCAAGCATTTTGATGCGAAACGGAAGTGGAGCATCTCAAATATATGGCAAAGCGTGAAGTGTGCTGAAAAACTGATTCCAACTTTCTCGGGTAAGGAAGACGAAAACGTACTGAGATGGCTGGAGAAGCTCGTCAATATCGCGCGGACATACCAATTTAGCAATGAGGTCTGTTGCTTGCTTTCGTGAGTCAATTGAAGGAGCGCGTTTGAAATTAATATAATCGACAGCCGCTCGAATCAGTGTGGACTTGGGAAAAATTTAAATTCCAATTGAGGCGATATTTCGAGAGAAATGCCGCAACGTTAGCGCGAATTAGCGCCCGTGTCTGGAAATCTCACGTCGAGAAGTTCATCGACTATGCTGAGGCAAAATTAAATCTCATGCAGTTATTGACGCTGTCAGAAAAAAAGAAAATTGAGCTCTTGGCTGACGGTGTAAAGGATTTCGGCGTGCGGAGACTCGTATTGAATACGTGGATCGATAACGTTCCCGATTTCATCGATCACGTGCGTCGAATCACTGAGGACAACAATTATTATGAAGAGAGGGGAGCCGCCCAAATGCGCTGCCAGGAGGACTGACGGCCAGAATACATCGTCGGAAATAAGATGTTTCACTTGCAAGAAGCCCGGTCATTTGTCAAAGGATTGTCGATTCGCCGTGGCAACCTGTTTCAGGTGTGGGCAAACAGGGCACGTGAGCAATAGTTGCCCGAAGAGAGAAGGCAGCCGAGCAGCCACGTTAAGGGGTTAGTCTACTCGAGAGAGCCAAAAACAGGCGAATTTTCAAGAATTAATTTCAGACGAAGTATCGGTGATAAATGAATGTTTTTTTTTTTTTATTTTTTTTGTTAAAATTTCGAGAACATATCCAACATTTTATGCGTTGAAAAATTTTAAAATGGCGATGAGGCACTCCTTCGCGCGCAACTATGTTTTTTAGAGGTGGTCAAACGGTGTACATGGTTTCTGGAATGTGGATGGTCTAAAACCAAAAAAAAAAATATAGTCATAAACTATATTGTATTGTCTACGGAATGACGAAGCGTTTTTTCTCTCCTTGTTTTTGGCGTCAAGAAAAAAATTCCTGAATTTTTTGCTGCATTTTTGGACTCAAATTACGTGTTATTATTATTAATAATTATTGAACAAAATATTATAATGATAAAATCGTTCGTCATTTCGTAACTACTATTCCATAGAATATGTGTACCAAATTTGAAGTCGATTCATCGATTAGAACTCGAGATATCGTGTACACCGTTTTGAAAAACATAGTTTTGAGAAAAACGCGTTTAAAGTTTCGGTACTAGTTTTTTGAGTGAAAAATTGCATTTTAAGCGTCTTACCGTAAATCAGCCATTCCTGCGTCATACAGTAAACCTTCCACCTCGTAAAAATTCTCTTCGAGAGCCGATTGTGCTATTCTTCTATTAATTCTTTCTTGTTTGGAGGTCTCGAACGACCGCTTGTCAGCAATTGCAATTCGCAGCTCATCCGCTTTATCGCACATTTCGACGGCATTTGGCCCAATTTGTAAGTTCAGGACGTCCATCATTTGTAGAATATTCTCGTACCCGTGATTAAAAATGCTTGCTGCAAAATACGATGCCACTTCCACGGTTTTCGCGCCACTAAACACTCGTTTCGGAGCAAAATGATGCAATACTGGCGTGCTGTCTGTTGAAAATACTTCTGACTGACTATAAAGTATTTTTAACGACATCTGTTAGTGTCGTTAGTTTATTAAAGAAATTCAAAATTGAATGGTAAATCGTTATGTTGTACCCGCCGATCAGATAACGATTTGCAGCAAATAGGCGTTTCGGAGCACTCCGGAGCGCTTGGGTAGGAGCTCGAAATTTCAATGAAAACGAGTTCTGGCAGGTATAAGACCTTTTGTCCCTTATTCTAGAGGGTTTAAAGTATTTTTTAAGCCAATAAAAAAAAATCAATTTTTTGACCATTCTCGAGTAGACTAACCCCTTAAATCATTTGGAGGAGGAACGAGCGGCGCACCTGTCTGATTCGTCGTCGGGAACGACTTGCAGATCGGGGTGAAATCTGGAGCAAGGCCATGTATTGTAATTCGTAGAGCATGTAACGATAGAATAGCCATTCGCGCATTGATTAATACAGGTAGTGTAGGATACGCGACTTGAGAACACTGTGCAATACGCGACGAGAGAACACTGTAATACCGGCCTTTCCGAACACACCGATTTTGATTCCGCCTAGTAACAGAGGCGCTGTAGTATTTCATCTTCCGGTTGACATCTCGGCCGCAGGCAGTCTTCCGCTGTCTAGCGCTAAGAACACACGTGTATACGTCTCGCAGAATAAAGAATCGGTCGTAACTTAAATACGCGTGTCTCTCCTTGCTTCCCGTCATCCCAATAATCCCCAAAGATAAAACAGCATACATTACAGTGGTGTCAGAAGTGGGATTCGAAGAATCAAGCAAGTGAGGTGCATTAGCGGAAGCCAGTGTAATCGCAGCAAGAGAAGATGGCTCAGCCGCCGACAAATATCTCGCCAGAACTGCTGCAGGCGATATCCGCCATGATGGCTAACGCCATCCAAGCATCGGTCGCGAATCTGGGCACCGAACAGTTTGGGAACGGACCCACGACGACGATCCAACAACGACCGCCGCCGTTCGCGATATCAGAATACCGTTCGTCTGATAACACGACAGTAGCCGACTACTTTGAGAGATTTCAATGGGCGCTCGAGCTCAGCAAAATTCCGGGAAACCAGCACGTCAATTACGCACGCGTTCACATGGGCGCGGAACTGAATAACGCGCTGAAATATTTGGTCAGCCCGCGAGTGCCGGAAGACCTCTCGTACGAGGAAGTGAAGACAACGCTGATCTCACATTTCGACAGAGCCCGGAACAAATACGCGGAGAGCATCAGATTCCGCCATATCACCCAGCAAAGCGGGGAAACGATCGCTAGTTTCGCCTTACGCCTACGGCAAGGGGCAGCACATTGTGAGTACGGGGAATTTCTGAACAGGATGCTAACGGAGCAGCTACTCCATGGGCTAGAATCCCGCGAGATGTGCGACGAAATCGTGGCGAAGAAACCGGCGACATTCGCGGAGGTCTACGAGATCGCAAGCACGCTTGAGGCAACACGGAAGACGACGAATGAAGTGAAGGAATCCGGCTCGTCGACTCAAGAAAATACGCACAAGTTAGGCTACGGTCCGCCCAAGTTTAAAAGAGATAAAAAGCTACCGCGTCAGCGTTCCTCATCGAGGGGACGTAAACAGCAATCGAGTTACCATGATTCATCGAATCGACCGGACTCGAAAGAACAAGGTGACGGTAGTATATGTAACGGCTGCGGGGGTAAACACGCGCGAAGCCAGTGTCGTTTTCGTGACGCCGTGTGCCACTCGTGTAGTAAAAAAGGGCATCTCGCGAAGGTATGTAGATTGAAAGAACCGCGTACCGAGACGCGAACAGTAGCGGCGCTGCAGCCAGCCGAAAATATTGACACGATTCGAGTTATCGACAGAGTGAACGCGATGAACGCGCATAGCAAACACATGATTGACGTTATCATAGACGGTAACATGCTACAAATGGAAGTAGATTCGGGCGCACCGTGCGGCATCGTGAGTGTAAATACGCTGCGTAAAATCAAACCGCGGTTCGCATTAAAAAAGACGAACAGACAGTTTGTTAGTTATACCGGGCACCAGATTCTGTGTATCGGCCGCCTTCCCGTAAAGGTCACTATCGGACGAACCACTCGTGAACTTAATCTATTTGTGGTGAAGGGTCCTTTTGACGCGCTATTTGGTAGAGAATGGATCTCGCATTTCGTACACGAAATCGACTTTAAAAAACTCTTTTCCGCGCCGGAAACAGTGCATGCGATAAGTACCGCCGCGCCGAGTTTAACGCAAGGTCAGAAAGCCCAGTTAGATCAACTTTTAGCAAAATATAAAGATATTTTCAGCCCAACAGCAGGAACTCTTACTGGTCCACCCATATCGTTACACCTGAAGCCAGGCACAACACCAGTATTCGCAAAAGCTAGGGAGATACCTATCGCACTCCGGAATGCGTACGCTACAGAAATAGATAAGAAAATAGCGTCGGGTTTTTATAAAAGAGTAGAATCGTCGGAATGGGCTTCTACGACGCACGTGGTCGTCAAGAAGAATGGTCAGTTACGCATCACAGGGAACTACAAGCCAACTGTTAATCCTCGTTTAATTATAGACGAGCACCCTATTCCAAGAACCGAGCATATATTCAACCAACTAAAGGGGGCGAAATTCTTCTGTCATCTCGACATTACGGATGCGTATTCCCATTTCGTCCTTGATGAAGAATCTAGCCATGTACTAACGCTCAATACGCCAACGCATGGACTAATCCGCCCAGCCAGAGCAGTTTATAGAGCCGCCAGCATCCCCGCTATATGGCAACGTAAAATAGAAGCTGTCTTACAAGGTCTCGAAAACGTTAAGAATTTCTTCGATGATCTGGTTCTTTACGCAGCAGATTTCGAAAGTCTACAAAGAATTCTGGATCTAGTTCTACAAAGACTCAGAGAGCATGGCCTACATCTTAATAGGGATAAATGTGTATTCGCGACATCAGCGATCGAATTTCTAGGACACAAAGTAGACTCGCAGGGAATACACAAATCGGAGAAGCACGTGCAAGCTATCAGAAGCGCACCAAAGCCAAGCACGCCAGATGAACTGCAATTGTTCCTCGGGAAAGCAACTTATTACAGCTCTTTTATCCCAGATCTATCAACAAGGGATCGTCCGCTCAGAAACATGCTACTCGTCAAGCCATTCAAATGGACTCCAACGGCTGAGAAAGCATTTGACGACATCAAGAACATCTTAGTCTCTCCACAAGTATTGATGCCATACGATCCAACGCGACCACTACTACTCGCAACAGACGCCAGCAAGACAGGATTAGGCGCTGTTTTATCTCACAAACTCGACAACGGTCAGGAACGACCAATCGCATACGCAAGCAGAACGATGAGCGCGACAGAGCAACGTTATCCGCAAATAGATAAGGAAGCATTGGCAATAGTCTGGGCTGTTCAAAAGTTCTTTTATTACCTGTATGCCCGACACTTCACGATTATAACGGATCATAAACCGTTGACGCAGATCCTGCATCCAGAAAAATCGTTGCCAACCCTTTGCATCAGTCGCATGGCCAACTACGCCGACTATCTATCACATTTTGATTTCGATGTCATATTTAAACCAACGAAGGCAAATATCAACGCTGATTATTGCTCGAGAATACCGGTGTCCCCAACGAAGACTGCTACGCATCAAGTTACACTAGAAGAGAGAGAAGAGATAGAGTACGATGGATTCGACCATTTTGTGCTACATCAGATAAAGCAACTTCCGGTGGACGCTGAGAAAATCGCTCGTGAAACGCGTAAAGACCCACACTTGGGAAAGATTCTGCAGCAATTGGAAGCAGGTCAAGACTTAGCTCGTTCCGGTTACAAAGCACCTGAGGCTAATTATAGACTAGGAAGCAACTGCTTAGTGTTAGAGCATCGAGTTGTCATTCCACCAGTGCTCAGAGAGACGATACTGAAGGAACTACATACTGCGCACTTAGGGATCGTTAAAATGAAGGGTCTGGCAAGATCCTTTGTTTTTTGGCCCGGCATCGACTCCGACATCGAGGGAGAAGCCAAAACGTGTTCTGAGTGTGCAAGGAACGCGCATGAACCGCCGAGATACCGTAATCATCATTGGGAGTACCCCAAGAGCCCTTGGGAAAGAATTCATATTGACTACGCTGGACCCGTAGCGGGAAAAATGCTACTCATTATCGTCGACGCCTATAGCAAGTGGCTCGAAGTAAAAGTTACCAGCTCGACGACTGCCTCAGCAACGATTGCCATCATGGAAGAATTGTTTGCTGCCTACGGAGCTCCAGTCACCATCGTATCAGACAATGGTCCGCAGTTTGCAGCCAGTGAATTCAAATCATTTCTTCAAGGAAGCGGTGTTAAATTTCATAAATTCATAGCACCGTATCACCCGGCTACGAATGGTCAAGCCGAGCGCTGTGTCCAGACAGTAAATGATGCATTAAAGACTATGGCGACGACACCAGGATCGCTACAACACAATCTTAACAAATTCTTGTGCCAATATAGGAAAGCACCTCATGCTACAACAGGCCAATCTCCAGCACAACTTTTCCTAGGACGCACTATACGGACTAGACTGGATCTAGTCAGGGCAGATGGAGTAGACGTGAAGGCCATGCAGAAGCGGCAAGCTGTAGCCGGTTCAACGTTCCGTGAATTTCAGTCTACCCAAAAGGTATACTTCCTATCGGGCAATCCTCGCATGGATAAGTGGATACCAGGTACAATTGTCACGCGCCTGGGAGACCTCCACTATGAGATCGACTATCAAGGTAAACGATTCAGACGACATGTAGACCAGATGAGACCACGCTGGATTAAAGAAGATCATCAGCGATGGATCAATTCACAAAATCAAGGGGCCTGTCGCACCAGCCCTCGCCGGATTCGTTTCTATGAGGATTCTGAAGCTAAATCAACAACTTCCCCAACATCAACACGAAACTCCTTATCAGGAAGCAGCTCGGATCCGTCTGATATGAGACATTATGTATCATTGTTAAACGGCAGTTCGGAGCCGCCTTGTGTCACACTCTCTTCCGGATCAGACACTCCTCCAGCCAGCCCTCCGCGGAAACGGAAAAGAACGCCGCCACTGCCAGTACCTCGAAGGACAACTCGCGTAACTCGCGCACCTCAAAGATTTGTACCGGAAAGGAATCGCCGTCGTGAAAGGAGGGAGGAAATGTAGGATACGCGACTTGAGAACACTGTGCAATACGCGACGAGAGAACACTGTAATACCGGCCTTTCCGAACACACCGATTTTGATTCCGCCTAGTAACAGAGGCGCTGTAGTATTTCATCTTCCGGTTGACATCCCGGCCGCAGGCAGTCTTCCGCTGTCTAGCGCTAAGAACACACGTGTATACGTCTCGCAGAATAAAGAATCGGTCGTAACTTAAATACGCGTGTCTCTCCTTGCTTCCCGTCATCCCAATAATCCATAAAGATAAAACAGCATACATTACAGTAGTCCGGTTAATTTAATTAAAAAATCGGTATATGAGAAATTATTTGGTAATCGCGAGTTGCTCAAGGTTAAAAAAGAAAGTGATTATAAGGGAATCAACGAGTCGCCCATATTGATTTTTGGTAAAGTGTACGATCAGATTACGCTTGATAGCATAAGGGATACATGGTTCGACATTGCTCTTTTAGTAGTTGACGACAAAACGATGCGCTACGACGTCATTATCGGGCGAGAATTTATTAATAATTCTGTTCTAAAGTTAACATATCATAAAGGCAGTTTCGCGTTTGAACTTGTTGACGACCTTGAGCAGTTCGCGCAGGATCTGTTGTTTATAAACATAGTTGAAAATAGAGAACCCCGCAACGTTATTGTTGAAAGTTTAGATAAAGATCTGAGTTTGAGCGATCAACGCAATTTATTGGAGACTTTTGCGGAGGTAGATAATATGTATAAAAATCGATAGAATAGAAACTGATGATAAAATTCAAAGACATTTAAAAGACCATTCACTATTTAGATATGCTCCGAGACGCATGTCCGTCAACAAAAAAAATGAGCTCCAAAAAATCGTGGATGACTTATTAGAGCGTGGTATAATTAAAACCAATATCTCACCTTATTGTTCGCGCGTGGTATTAGTAACTCGCAGAAACAAAAAAAAACGTATGTGCGTAGATTTAAGACCATTAAATCAAAGGATTTTTCAACAGAAATATCCATTTCCCGGCGTACAAAATCAAATTGATGGTTTAGAAGGTAAACGAGTTTTCACAAAATTGGATTTAAAGGATGGTTTTCATCAATTAGATATCCATCTAGATCACACTAAATATTTTGCGTTTGCGACGCCTTCGGGGCAATACAAGTTTGTTAAGATGCCTTTTGGATATTCCGAGGCCTCTGCCGAATTTCAGAAAAGAATTTATAAAATATTTTGGTCGTTATTACGCGATGGTGAGATCCTGATATACAGGGTAATCCTTAAAGACCGCGCTCATTTGCTGCAACAATGACAAAACTCAAAAATTGCTCTTTTTAAGTTATTCGTACAGGGAAAAAGGTTGTTACTCGTACTATTCATAGTTAAATCGGTTTCACAAACTCACCCGAGAGAACAGTTGTGTCGCTATTGTGCCATATCATTTACTGAATTATGTAGGTTGCAATACTGTCTTATCTCAGTCAATTTCAGTTGTCATTTTTTCGTGTAATGAGAACATCGTAAAAGTTGCAAAAAGAGTAACTTGCCAATACGGCATTTTAAAATTCTCATAGAAAGTTATAATAACTCAAAACTTTAAAACGTGTCTCCTGAAAAATCACAATTTTTTAGTTATGTCACTGTTGCAGCAAATGAGCGAATAAATAATAACATATTTAATAATTTAAAACAAAATACAATTCAAATGTATCGTATTTCGGTCTTAGTTTAGATTTTCTTCAGTATAATATTTTGCAATTATAGCAGAGCGTGGTTATGCAGTGATATCAGAACGGTCGTTACGTTATAACTAAAGTGATCTGTTACGCAGTAACGGCAAATGGCGACTGTTCTTGACAAGAAGCGCGCGCGTCTCTCCCCTAGTTCCACAGTGTTGCCAATAGGCGACCGCGTCGACCAATCATAAAACTAAGGTCAGGAGCGTACATATTCCCAACATCAATCTATATATATAAGTACCGGACGTCTGTATGTATGTATGTATGTCTGTCTGACCGCGAACCACTCATTCGTTAGTGGACCGAATTTTTATCAACGGTACATGAAATAGGGGTAGAATTTCCCGGGAAGTGCCATAAAGTGTATAGTTTTTCGTTACCGATTTTCTGGAAACCGATTTTTCTAATTGATTTAATTTTTACAAGTGGTGTATGTTTGAACGTTTTTAACTTAAAAACTATTAGACCGAATTTGTATTAAAACCATATAAAATAGGGGTAGAATTTTCCGGGGAGTGCTATAGAGTGTATAGTTTTTCGTTACCGATCTTCTGGAAACCGGTTTTTCTAATTTTTTTAATTCTTACGCAAAATAATTGACCGAATCTCAAAGAATTATATATGAAACAGGGATAGAATTTTCCGGGGAGTGATATAAAATGTATAATTTTTTGTTTCTGATTTTTTTTGAAAATGGTACCAAAATTTTTCCAATTTTTCGGGAGTTAATTGCCCGAATCTTAAAGAATTGTATATAAAACGGAGGTAGAATTTCTCGGGAAATGTTATAAACTGTATTAGTTTTTCGTTACTGATCTTTTAAAAATTTTATTAATTTTTAGAGGATGGGTTTAATTGCCACGATGTGTATTATTTTTCAATAACACTTAATTTTTTTATGTAGGATAAGTTGTTTATTTTACATATTATATGTGAACAGAGTCACTTCAATTCGTAGTTTTTGTGACTGTCGCGAGTGATAGAAAAGTTATTGGGGTTTTCTTGCAATAACCTGCAGTTAAAACGAGAGAAACAACTTATTTGATTTTTATATAAATAAGATTATCATTAAAAATTTGGATTAATGGAAAAAAAAATTTCCAAGAAATAATTTACACAAAAAAAAATGACGCCAAAATTTTGATAAAATATGTGTGTAAAATAATCCATTTTTTAATGAGAGGGAGGGAGAGAGGGAGAGGGAGAGGGAGAAGGAAAGGAAGAGGGAGGGGGAAAGGGAGAGGGAGAGGGAGAGGGAAAGGAAGAGTAAGAGGGAGAGGAAGAAAGGGGGAGGGAGAGGGAGAGGAAGAGAGGGAAAGGGAGAGGGAGAGGAAGAGAGGGAGAGGGAGAGGGAGAGAGGGGAGAGAGATTGATTGATTGATTGATTGTATGTTTATTATGCCCAAGCAATAGCTAAAGGGCAAAGAATGAATACAATATAATACACGTAAATAGAACATGTCCATGCTCTCTCTCAAACAGTACGCACTTAAAACTTACTTACAACTAACTCGCCTTAAAAATTAAAAATTAATGCAGCTTAAAACTAGGAGAACAATGCTACGCAAAAATAACTACAAAAATATAGAATACGCTACTGCAAGAACAGAAGTCCAGTTGTAAACAGCAAGCAGCGAACAGAAAGCAATCAAAGTCAGTCAGACTCCAAAGCAAACAAATACGGACGAAGGAGATTCTTAAAAGAGCCAAGAGAAGACGCAGATTTAATATTGTCAGGAAGAGAGTGCCAAAAGTACATTGCAGAGAGTCGGAAAGAATTGCGGTAGGTAACAGTTCGGTGGAGAGGAATGTGAAATGTATGCGAGGATGAGGCCAAGCGGTCTGATCTTCTCAAAGCTGAGTCAGGAGGGATGAAAAATTCCTGAAGATAAGAAGGAGATTGAGCGTAGAGAACACGGTAAGTTTGACAGCCAAGAAAATAAAGCCTTCTATTTCTGACCGAGAGCCATCCCAAACGACGCCTGAACGGAGTGATATGCTCATCTCGCCTGAGATTGAAAATAAATCTTATGCAACAATTAACAAGTCTCTGCAGCTTAGTATCCAACTCGCCACTTAAACCATGATATACAAGGCAGCAGTAGTCGATGTGTGGTAAGACAAGAGTGTTAACGAGCTTGATTCTAAGCGCAATGGAAAGTGAGTTCTTATTAAATTTGAGTTTGTACAGAGCGTGGTGAACCTTCTGTGAAACATGAAGGACGTGCTTCTTCCATGACAGGTTGGACATTAAGATTACACCCAAATTTTTCACATCACTAACAAAAGGGAGAGGCGTCTGGTTAATAACTATCGGTGGTAGAAAGGTAGTGTCAATGTTACTAATATGAGCTTGACTGCCAAAAATGATGACGTTGGATTTAGCAAGATTGAGTTTAAGGCCGTTTGCAGTAGCGTATTCAAAAATGGCACAGGCATCTCTAGAGATCAGCTCAAGGCCGCGGACAACATCGGCAGGTGGACATGAGAAATATATCTGCATGTCGTCAGCAAAAAGCATGTGATTAGAGTAAGACAAAACCTTGCTAATGTCGTTAATGAAAAGGGAGAACAGCAGAGGACCTAGCACCGAACCCTGAGGAACACCCAGGGACATTGATAGCCAGTCAGAACAATTCCCCTCATCGTCGCTTACTGCCTGAGAGCGGCCTGCCAGGTACCAGAAGATCCAAGTAACCACGGCATCAGAAAAACCAACTTCCACCAACTTGATAAGTAGGAGGAGATGCGAGATTGTGTCAAACGCCTTGCTAAAGTCGAACAGAATTATGATGGTAACAAGTCCCCTGTCAATCGCTTCCCTGATATCATCACAGACACGTAAAAGAGCAGACTGCGTGTTGTGATCAGAGCGATATGCAGATTGTCTAGGATCAAGAATATTATGCTCGTTTAGATAGTCGGTGATTTGTTCAGCGACAATCCTTTCAAGGATTTTGGAAAGTTCAGGCAAGTTAGCAATCGGTCGCGTGTCTGATGGGGACAACGGAGTGCGAATCTTAGACAGTGGGCGAATCAAGGCCCGCTTCCATTCAGAAGGAAACATGGAAGACTCTAATGATTTATTAAAAAGTGTAGTGAGCCATGATGAGATACTAGGCCAGGCCATACGCAGAACCTGAAGTGGAATGCCATCTGAGCCGGAAGCGTAAGAGTTGGCAGGTCCAGCCATAATATGCTTAAGAATCATACGAGGTAGTATCGGCGAAAAGATGAACTCAGGACGCTCAGGTGGGCGAGCAGCACGAGAGGAAGCCAAGATAAAATCGTCATAACTCAGCGGTGGTGCGCAGGAGACCAAAGCATAGTGAGCATTTAACTGATCCGGTGTGAAGAAGTGGAGAGGAGAAACAAAAGAAGACTTAACGAGTCCAAGGCAAGCCAACTCTCTCCACAACTTAGCCGGGTCAGTGATGGCACTCAGCGAGCCCAAGTAAAACTCGCTCTTAGCACGATTTATGTCCGCATTGAGCTGACTCCGAAGGAGTCTATATCTAGCATATCCTAGCAAACTATTCGAACGCTTAGCCTGTTTATACAGTAGGTTTCGATCACGAATACGCCTCCTAAGTTCACACGAGAGCCACGGCACAAGGCGCCTTCTAACAACAAAAGCCCGAGCAGGCGCAAATACATCAAGTGCACCACGTAAAGTACGGGATAACAACGCACAAGATTCCTCAACGCAAGTGACATGCGGCAGATTGCTAACCACAGACCCGGCGTCGCTAACATGAGGCTGAAGAAATTCAAGAAACTCGGAATCGACTATACCCTTGTAACTTCGTCGTAAAATAGAGCGCCGAATGTCGACATTGAAATTAATTGACAGCGAAAGTTCAATGAGATCATGACCGGCTATAAAAGGATATGAGGACTTGTTAAACGATAATATCTTGTCGCGATCATCAACCACTAATACGTCGAGCCATGAGTCGGAGGAAGCGGTGTGATGGGTGGCGTCCAAGTTCACAATGTGTAGCGACAGGCTAAGCATTAGTTCGCGGAAGTAGTTTGCCTCATAATTATTTGCTAGTAAATTACAATTGAAGTCGCCACCAATAATTATATTCTTGTAAAGATGTGAACAGCCAGTTAACGACTCTACAAAATCGCGGAGAAGGTGACCCTTTGGTCTCCTATATACCAATGCAAACAATATCGACTCGTTCTGAGGCGAGCGAACATCAATAATTAAATATTCCGGGTCATCAACAAGGTTACCCGCAGACGCAGCCACCACCGCAGCCTTAAGCGAATTATGAATATAGCAGGCGACACCCCCACCAATCCGACCGACTCGATCATTACGAATCAAAAAGTAATTATTCAACGCCACAAGATCATCAGAGACGCCAGCATGGAGCCAAGTCTCGGATACGGAAATAATATGGTAAAGATTGGTGTTGAAGTGAAGCCGGATAAACTCAATGTGCCCCCGTAAAGAGTTAGCATTAAATTGAGCTACACGAATTGAAGCAGCGCCCAAAACCGAACCACGATGCAAGAAAGAAGTTGACAAGCGATCAGAATGTTCATGTCAAACCAGCTTATCAAGATCGGCGACAGAATCGATCAAAACAGCAGGCTCACCATCCGAGAGTCTGACGTATATACGTCCCCCCCTTACCCAGACGTACCTGTACATCTTATCCTTGGCAACACGCTTGGCACGCTGCAACAATTCGTGTATCTCCTTAGGCAGTAGCTCGTTAACATAAACGCTCCGATCAGAGTCGATTCCACAAACCTCCCTCTGCGTGAGTGCGCGACGTGCCTTCTTTTTAGAAATGACAATGTCTCGAACCGCGCCCGAAACCAATGAGACAATGTACGAGTTCGCCGCAGAAACCGGTAAAGATCGGTTGCCAGCACCCACCGGCGGGGGCTTACGAGCAACAGCCCTAACATCGAGAACGTGACACGATAGCTCAGGGATCCCCAATGTCGTGAACACGTTGCGAACACATTCTAAGGGAGTGACAGACATTGCGGCGGGCACACCCGATATAATCAACTCTTTCGGAGTCGGAACGTGCGTAACAGAATGAGAACCAGCACGATCGCTCTTTAGATTACAAATCTCATCTGTGAGAGCACCACACTGCCGCTCCAACTCAGCAATCCGCTGACCATTCCGCTCGACATTGGCCGCAATACTGTTTAATCTATCTACCCAAGCAGCATTTTGACGTCCGCCCGACGTTAAGATAAACACACTTAACGTTGGTATCCAACGTTTTTGCTACGTCGTTTCAACCCTCTTTTGCACTAATTTGGGGAATCAAATTTAGGTTGTACCAACGTTGGAATCCGACTTATATAAGTTAAATTGAGGTTACATTTTTTCCACCAGTTTTAACGTTGGTATGTAAACTTTGATTTTGTACACTCTGCTAGACCTGAGGTTATTTTTTCACAACGTACATTTTAGGTGTAGTTTTCGTGCTTCCATTCAAACCATATGACGGCATTGGTGTAATAAATGTATCATAATACGTACTTATCAATTTGGCACAAATAAAATGGCTTTATAGGAAAAATATAGTTTGCGCAGTCTTTGATACTATTGTAATTTTGCCATAAATACACGAACCCAGTACTGAAATTGTATAACAAAACCCACTTTATTGATAAATGTGGAAATGATAGGTCAAAATTAAACGAATCCTTTCTAAAATATTCCAATTTACTAAATATTCTAATAAATAACTAAAATTTTCAAAGTGTAGATTTTAATTTTTTTTTCATCAAAATTACTTTTAAGATAAATATGTTGTCAAAACTTTAACAACAGATATTATATAAATGCTTTAAATTGTTAATAAAGTGCGTTAAAAAATTTAAATCTAAATATACTGGAAAATGGCGGATTATTTGCCTTCCTCTTTGAGGAATGAAAATGGCGAAATCAGCGTTCCACACTATATCAAACTTTACGTAGTAAAAGGTGCGATAAATTCTACTAAAATTTGTCTTTTCGTATAAAATAATTAACTTTTTCAGACTTTTCCAAACTAAGAAGGTCGCCAAACTGACTTAACATGTCGATAAAGTATTAATTAGTTGAAAATTCTATACTAGATTTGCGAATGAGTCGTATATCTTAACCAAATCCGACCTATGCAATACCATCTATATGGTGATCTAGAGCATGGTTATGGCAGCCGTGCAGCCGAGCGAACGCGCTCTCGAGCTGTGAACCGCGCGGCGCGCGCGCGTTGTTTCCCGACGACGCAACGATAACCGCGTGAGATGAGATGGACCGGTTCGGCCGTGGATCGTCAACATTCGTCGCATAGTCCTCGTAGCTCACGCACGACGCCGCGAATTGCCGTCGACGATGCCCGCTTGACGCAGCAGTAATCTGCTCTACATTTTTTTAGGCAGAATTTGTTACCATTTCTCGCGATTTCTTAACGTCAGTCTGAAATGACCACAGGCGACGTTTCACAACGTTAGCGTTTTACAACGTTTGATAACAAAACGTTGGTTTACGTTGGGAATTACGTATTGAAGTTGCTCGAAAAATGTAGTGCAGAGTATAACGTCAGGCGAACGTTAAATATCTTAACGTCGGGAAATAGGACTTAAACTGTTTCGAATTTGACGTTGGGAAAGTGATAAAAAAAGCACGTCGTAATTTTAACGTTTAGATAACGTCCAAAAAACGTTAGTAATTATAAGTTACATTTTATAACTTTCTTGAACCGCTTACAACGTTGTGATTAGTAGAAAAGTAGTCCTTAGTCGGAAAGTTAACCGAAAAATGCTGCTTGGGTAGTTTGTCTTTCAATTCGCTATTCGTACGCCGCTGCTCTTCGACAAAAGTCGAAAATTTAGCATTCGACTCCTTCAATTGCTCAGTCAATCTTGCATTTGACTCTCTCAGCTGTTCAGTTAACCGAAGCAGAAGGTCATTAGTAGTAATGTCATGCTGAGACCACGACTGAGATTGCGACAGAGCACCGGCGCTTACAGGAGTAGTCATACTGTTATAGTTAGGTGATCGCACGGTATTTTTGCCTTCAGGAGTAAGCGGTGAATTAATAGAAGCAGACAACGACTTGCAGCAAAGGTCAGCGTATTTATAAAGAGAGTACGGCGCTATACATCCGAGGTGAAATACTCTTTTGCACACACACTCAACCGTTGTGGTCGCGATAGATTTTTTACACCTAGCGCACTCACGCTGCATTCCCGCCAATCAGGTAAGCAGTGATCGATCACTCGAGGTGACGCAGAGTTCAATGTAAAAGTCACTACATGCAGATAGTGATGCACGGTACTGATAGGCGCATGCACAACTGTGATCATAAAATTTACCACACGACGACAGAGACGGTATTGCGTAAAGCAGCCAATCAGCAGTCAGTCAGGAAACACATGCCCAGAGATAGCGTCCGGATAGAGAAGGTTGGCAACGATAGTAGCATGCGCAGCAACAGTCAATATCAACCACAGACCAAGAAGTGCAGAAAAGATCGGCAAGGCAGGCGCATGCGCAGCGGTGGACGTAAGCCACCGTTCACAGTGCGGCCGCTACATATAGCCACCAATCAGCAACATGCTCAGATGGAGAAGGTTGGCAGTGAGAGGCGCATGCGCAGTCACGATCAACGTCCACGACAGGAACAGCAAACGGCGATAGAATTTGCAGTTGAAATGCACTCGGTTAGGTTGCAGGCACCCACGAGATACCACTTGTGCGCGAGAAGCAACTAAAGAATGTGCCAATACCTGCAACAAAAGGGCCCGAAGGCAGCTCACGGCAGAGATATGACAGGATAAAGCAGGACCAACACAATGGACGTGCACACCATACTCACAGAAAGAGAGGGAGAGGAAGAGGAGAGAGAGAGAGAGAGAGAGAGAGAGAGAGAGAGAGAGAGAGAGAGAAATCGCTATTTATTGTACGCTCTGGGACAATGTCCCCTTAAGCGTCAAAACTTATACAATAAAATAAATTGCCATTACATACAAAATATAACAAATATTGTGTTAAAGATAAGAAAATAATAAGAAGAGTATGTATATGTATATAAATAAGTTTTACAATGAAGCAAAAGACGTCAGAAGTTATTGCTAAGCAGATAGTCGTACAATTTTAGTTTGAATGCGTCAAGGGTAGGTGCACGACATATGTCAGTTGGAGTACTGTTCCAAAATTCGACCGCTGAGCAGATGAAAGAGCGTCTATAAAATTCCGTGCGGCATTGCGGCAGGATGAAAGCATCAGCCGATGCCCTGGTATCACGGGAGACTATGTCGCGTCTACGTTCAAATCTACAAGAAATAGCATCAGAGGTTTCAAGATTCAAGAGTTTGAAAGTCAGACAGCCGATAAAGTAGTTACGCCTGGATTTAATCTTGAGCCAATGCAGTTTCTCAAAGTAAGGAGTTATGTGCTCATCCGGTTTTACCTGGAAGATGAACCGAACACAAGTATTCAAAGACCTTTGTAGACGAAGGTTGTGTTCGGTAGTGATGTCGGAGAGTGCGGCGCAACAGTAATCGAACAGTGGCAGAATCTGGGTAGTTATAAGCCGTGATTTGAGATGAGGCGACAGTAGGTGTTTACAGAGCTTTAGCTGATGGAGAATTGCATTTGCTTTAGCTGATGTTTTTGTTACATGTTTTTCCCACAAAAGTGAGCTCGTAATATGCACACCCAGGTACTGCACTGTGTCACAATAAGAGATGGCTGCGTCGTTGATGTAGATTCTAGGTAGTACATCCAAGTTCAATCCGCTGATGAATCTAGGGGTGCCCATGATCATGGCCTTGGTCTTGCTGAGATTAAGAGATAGCTTGTTAGATGTGGCCCAGTGCGTGATGCTAGTAATGTCCTCGTTTATTCTGAGAATAGCTTTAGTTAAATTTTTAAGCTCAGTGTGTAGATAAATCACCAGGTCATCAGAGTAGAAATAATATTTGCAGTGTTTAAGGACTCTGCCGAAACCAATTAAGTAGAGAACAAATAAGAGAGGTCCCAAAACTGAGCCCTGAGGCACACCGGTGAACACTGGACGCTCAGACGACGTCGTCCTCGTTATAGGATCACGCACAGCTTGCTTTCTGTCATCAAGATAGGAGCATAACCATCTTAAGGCTGAAATGGATAGGCCGAGGTCTCTCAATTTGTCAATTAAAATGTAATGATTAACATAATCGAATGCTTTGGTGAAATAAAAAAAGACCGCAACTGTCACCATCCTACCATCTGCAGCCTGTCTCACATCATCAAGTACGCGAATTAACGCAGACTGTGTAGAAAGTCCTTTCCTAAACGCAGATTGAAATGGATCCAAGGCGCCCGTTTCTTCCATATAGCGCGATATCTGCTCAGTCGCGATGCGCTCCAATGCCTTTGAAACCACGCAAAGAATCGAAATTGGCCTATAATCTCGCATTTCCGACAGACATTTAACCTTCGGAATCGGGCAGATGATAGCTGTCTTCCAAGTTCGAGGGTAAACACCGTATGTCAGGCTGAAATTGAAAATATGTGTTAAAACCGGAAGGACGCAAGGTAGAGCCCGAATGAAGAATTTGCAAGACAGTCCGTCGTCTCCAATCGCATCAGATTTGATTCGAAGCAAAGCTTTCGCCACAGCAGTTTCTTCAATGTCACTCCAATAGAATTTGGAGTCTTCGTACGTTTCTTCGCCGAGATAGACAGGGTGGTGTGTCTGCTGTCCGTCAGAGCCTGTCGCAACACTTGCGAAGAACTCATTGAGTTCATCCGTAAGGAAGATGAGTTTTTTTCTACATTTTTTGATTTTAAAAGACCAAGATGCCTAAGCTTCTTCCATATAGCAGTCGGTTTGCTGCTGTCTTGAAAGACGTTCAGATAATATTTTTCCTTGGCGGAACGTACTAAAGCCTGAGCCTGATTTCTTAGGATCTTATATCTGGTGTAGTTCGCATTGGTCTTACTTCTCTTCCAGACTCTCCTCGCTCTGTCTCTAGTCTTCATCACAGATTTGATGTCTGGCGTAAGCCAGGGAGCAGAAAAATGCTTGGGCTGGATGATTCGTAGGGGCGCATGCCTGTCGTAGCACTCAGTAAGAGCATCACTTAGAAACGAAACCTTGCCGTCGATGTTGTCAGCCTGATACAGTACGTTCCAGTCATATCCTCCCAGATCATTTAAGAAGTCATCAATGTCAAAAGAACGGAACTCACGCACCACGATCTCGCGTCTGAGGTGACGCTCAATTCTGACCCTGTATTTGATGCTGAAGAGATCGTGGACAGACAAGAAACATGCGTCGCATTGCCCGTAGGAAATCAATTTATCAGCATCATCAACGATACATAAGTCTAGAAGTGTGGAAGACGAACGAGTGTGATGGGTTGGGGCATAAGGAACCAAGTAGAGGTTCGTGGCTTCAATGAAAGTTAAGATTAGAGTCGAGTCAAAAGTGGTAGAGCACAGATCAGCATTGAAGTCGCCAAAGATTATTAAGTGCTTGTAGCCGGTAGAGAGATCCGCGAATGCATCTAAAAATTCTTGTAAGTATCCACAATGAGGCGGCCGATAAACCACCGCCAGGAGTATCTTAGAATTACTACCTACAGAGATATCGGCTACTAGAAATTCAAGTCTTCCGTCACATACACCTTCCGAATGCAGCAGGATTCTTGCCTGAAGGAAGTTGGAGATGTAAAAAGCAACTCCACCGCCATTCCTTCCCCGCCTGTCGCATCTGATAATCTGGTACCCACGCAGTGAGATAAGATCATCCAAAACAGCAGGCTTCAACCAGGTCTCGGATAGGCATATTATGTGATATCCAGAGGGACCAAAATAGGCCTGGAATTTGTCAAGGTGCGCCATTAACGATTGACAGTTAACATGACATATGCGTAGAAATTCTGAAAGTTCGTTAGCCATAGTTAATCGTTTTTGTTCTTTCCGCTATTCTTTGTCTCAGAATGGGACATCGTTTACTGTCTAAAGCCGAGTGGTGTTGTGCTTCCTGCAAGGTCCATCTCCTGCAGTTCCCGCATACAGGAGTCGTATCTCTCCTGGAGCATGCTTTGGTCTCGTGATTGCCGGCGCATTGACCGCAAAGTGGGGAGAACCTGCATTGCTCAGCGAAGTGACCGAAAGCTAGGCACTTGTAGCACTGCAGCACTCTGATATAATCCGACACTCTGCAAACAGAGTAATTAATAAAAACGAGTCCGCTCCTCAACAAATGCGAGCGTATGCCCGGCGTCACTTCTATTACACAGCTCGTGGTCCTGCGATTATTTTTTGCGGGAAAAATATATATTACTTTCACCTCTGAGGCATCAAAGGTTTTCAGATTTAATGCAGTTAATTCGCATCTTATTTCATCGCGTGACAGATTGCAAGGTATTCCTTGAACAAGCAGCCTAGGATTAGCCTTTCTTTCCTCCTCTAGTTTGAGACCAGCATTATCAAGCTTGATCGATTCCTTTATCTCATTCAAGTCCACGGAGAGGGCCTCGATTCGGACACCGTTTTTCTTGGTCGATGATATGCTTTTAACTTTTAAGTTAAAGTCCGATGGTCTCACAGCTTTCTGCAAAGCCTCTCTCGTGTCCCTTGACGTAACATATTTAGTTGAGGAGTCACCCTCATCCCTCGGGATCACAATCAGGTTCGTCGTCTTCGGAACTCTCAGTGGAGGGCCACCCGCTACGCTAGTCTCAGCCCGCTGGGAGGCAGCAACGCATGCATATGAGCGCCCGGAAGCAGCGCCCACCGGCTCGCACGACGCAGAACATCCGCCGGACTCACACGCCCGGGGGCAGTCGCGAGCCTCAGCCAGAACATCCATAAAAATGTCCCCGATCATTTCGGGGGAAGGCGCATGGGTTTGACGCTCTAAAAGACTTATATAAGCGGCCGAAAGTTCTACAAATGCCTTCCTACAAACGCGTAAAGCAGCTTCAATCTGAGTTTTCCTGTCTTTCGTCTCCTTACTCGACAAGAGCGATGAAATGACTTCATCACTATGCAATTTTATCGATTGTTTTAATGCATTTACCCTTGACACATTCATTACAAATTCATGCGCCTTTTCAAACGAAGCAGATCAATTTGAAACAGAAAAGGAAGTTCTCCTAAGAGGCTTGTTTTTGTTTTCACCGTGACCGTCATGCTCCGAGTCCGCTACGGAGGGCGAAGTTGTTTCCCTTTCCGGCATCGCTCACGAACTCCTCGCACGCCAGCAGCCAGCCAGGGATCCAGCGCATGCGCACCCCGCAGATACCAAAACGTTAAGATGCCAAATTCCAGGAAGGAAAGAAACAAATGCAGGCAATAGTCACCTCAGGAACAGATCCAGCATAAGCAGAAACAAATAATGCAAGCCAAGATAGCTTTATATCCATGAACTAGAAAAGAAAGGCCCCGGAGGGCAGTGTGAGCGGCAGAAAATATTCACTAAATACGGAGCGATATATGGCACGTCTATCTGTACTGACGAGATCCGAGAGAGAGAGAGAGAGAGAGAGAGAGAGAGAGAGAGAGAGAGAGAGAGAAAGAGAGAGAGAGAGAGAGAGAGAGAGAGAGACTATTTGCGTGTTTTATTATACATGTTCTCCGGAGCGAAGCCCGGGTAACCAGCTAGTATATAGATAATTGCAAATATTATACTGAAGACAATCTAAACTAAGACCGAAATACGATACATTTGAATTGTATTTTGTTTTAAATTATTAAATGTGTTATTATTTATTCGCCCATTTGCTGCAACAGTGACATTGCAACCGCATGCCCCGTGTCGACCAACCGACGGGAATAACGACGGTGGCGCCGCAGGTAGCGACGCCAGACGAGAAGGACGAGCTGGACGAGGAGGACTTCCGAAGCGCATCTTCGGGGGAGGACTCCGCGCCAGGGACTAAGGAGATGCCCCGGCTTAAAGCCAGCCCTCCATAGCGTTCCGAGGACGGATAACGAAAGGGAACCCTGATCCCAGAACTTTCTGTGTTTCCCGCTTAGCAACGCGCGATTAGATTTATTTTAGTTATTTTGATCCGTCCGGCGCAATTAAAAATAAGATACGCGACAGCGGTCGCCGAGCAGCGGCTCGTTTAGGTTAAGTGATTGTTTCCTTCCTAATCCACAAAATTTTAGTTTCGTTTTGCATAAAAATGCCTGACTCGACCACGTAGCGGGAATAGTTTCAGTTAGACTGGGTACGTGGATTGCGGCAAAGCACCGACGAGGTCAACGGCCGAGTCACACACAATCTTCAGAACGGGGACGTCGAGCGCTTGAACCACGCGTACCGCGCGAACGGTAGTTAAGGTGCCGACTCGCGAAGGCACCGAAAGGGGGCACACGCGAAAACGGCGCGATCTGACTACCCGAACACCAAGTTCGGGCGACAACCCGCGAAGTGGCGAACGCAGCGCCACCTCGGAAAACGGTTGAAGGTGCTGATTAGACAGCACCTGGTACACACGAAAAAGGTATCGCGACCGAAATTTGACTACCCAAACACTTGGTTCGGGCGACAACCCGCGAAATCGCAAACGCAGCGCCATCTCAGAAAGCGGTCGTAGGTGCTGATTAGGCAGCACCTGGGACACCCGAAAAGTGCGTCGCGCGCGAGATCCGACCACCCGGACACTTAGTTCGGGCGACAACCCGCAAAATGGCGAACGCAGCGCCATCTCAAGAAACGGCCAGAGGTGCCGACAGGGCCATACCTGGTACACCCAAAAATCGCATCGCAACCGAGATCCGACCACCCGGACGGTAGGTTACGGCGACAGTCGCACCAACCGATAGACCCGGACATCGGCCACGGGAATTTAGGCCGGAATAATGTCGTTAGGCACTGCGAGAACAGGCACCAGGCGCGCCGTCGACGGCGGACATGTCAGAAACGACCTGGACGTCGTCTCCGAGGAGTCGACACGAAATCGGCATTAGGGACTTAGGAGAGACCGTGCGCACGGGTCGGCGCCGTAGAAAATCAATTTTTCAAGGTAGTGGAAAACCACTACCTGGGAGTCAATTAAGCGTATCGCAGATAGTGTACTGGCGGTGGAAATTTCCATCTGGAACATCTGGCGCGCAGCCGGCGAGCTCGAACTCGTAGACACCTATTGTCTATGCGTAGCGTGGAAAAGTACTGCAAAGAGAAAGCGGCCGAGACCCCATGGTGGGAGTAGAACTTCGGTGGTAGGGAGCCCGAGAGAGGAATATTCCTCGAGGCAGTTTCTCGTGGGCGCTCGGATGAGTAGCAACCGTCTTGCGCGTATATCTTGGCGTGTCGCAGTAACTATCGCGAAAACGTACCGGATTACGATTGTAAGTCTACCACAGCGTCCAAAACAAACGGGAACGCCCGCACATAGCGTTACACGTCGCCGATACGAAAGGCGAAAGGTTCTTGCGTACCGAAAACGACAAGTTCGCATTTTGCGAGAAGTGCGACCGCCATCTTGCGCGGAAACAAAATTTGTGAACAACGACCATTGTGAAACGAAAGATAACAATAAACGGAAAAATCAATTGTAAAAATATAAGCGAAGTTATCGATTACTTACCTCATATTTACCTGAGCCCACGGTTGTCGCCGCCATCTTGTGAAGGAGTCGACCCGGATTGGAAATCATCATCGGTGCTGCAACGGAGGAGGCCACAGATGAGGCACCCAAGGTGAAAGTCTGAAAATTAGCAGTATTAATTAGATTACTGGCGACAATCCTTACACTTACCCGTGTCGCGACATCTACCAAACGCGGTAATCCTGGACGGCGGTGAGCAGCGGCGATCCTTGACATCGGTGACGGAGATGAAGCACCCGTAGCGAAAACCTGAAAATAAGGATAATTAGTTAGGATACCGGAATTTATCAGGATACCGGGACTTAGCCTACGGAACGGGTGTCGCGACATCTTGGACCCAGACCCAGAGTTGAGATAGGCCGATGATAGATAGCGGAGATCCGAGCGGAGGCGCCGTAGATGAGGCACACGTAGCGGGAATCTGAAAGAAAGAAGGATTAGTGAATTAGATAGCTCATACTTACCTGATGAGGCGGTGTCGCCGGAACCCATGTCCCGGAACAACCTTGGAGGGTGTTACCTAGCGAAACCCCGAGGCCGGACGACGGGTGTAGAGCACCCGCTGCGGGAATCTAAAAAAGATTTATTTAAACAATTTGAGGAAATTCCGTGTCGTTAGCGTCATACATACATACCTTCTCGGTAGTCTAGGATAAACCGAGTGGCGACCGATGACTTATAGGACAAATTGGCGTCTCTCGTAACCCGATTATGCGTCGTTCGGTTACAACATAACTAAAAAATTGTGATTTTTCAGGAGACACGTTTTAAAGTTTTGAGTTGTTATAACTTTCTATGAGAATTTTAAAATGCCGTATTGGCAAGTTACTCTTTTTGCAACTTTTACGATGTTCTCACTACACGAAAAAATGACAACTGAAATTGACTGAGATAAAACAGTATTGCAACCTACATAATTTAGTAAATGATATGGCACAATAGCGACACAACTGTTCTCTCGGGTGAGTTTGTGAAACCGATTTAACTGTGAATAGTACGAGTAACAACCTTTTTCCCTGTACGAATAACTTAAAAAAAGCAATTTTTGAGTTTTGTCATTGTTGCAGCAAATGAGCGACTTATTATTCGCTATAAAATCGGCGTTTTGCTCTCATTTACCTTAAGTTTCAAATTGTACATCTGAAAAGCGTTATTCTTGACTTAAGATAAATCGTTTTCTCATAAAGAAAGAAATCTTTCTTTATTTTTTAATACGTTTTACGTATTTTTTTTTAAGCATAAGATTATTTAAATATCTAATTGTTATTTCTCTTAAAAAATTTATTACTTTTTAGTAACTAGGTGAATCTCGTAGAAAGATTGAATAAGTGCTATGTTTCAAAATTTAATTTCAATTAACGCAGAGATATCTAATGAAACGGATTGTTTAGAAAATAATTTTTGTAAAATACACAGTTTATTTTTTTGTATTTGTTTAAATCTTCATGTATTGAAGATGGTTTATGTTTTGGCGAGAGTTCATCGAAATTTTCTGTAAAAAGGTACTTTTGACAGAAGTAACATGTAATTCTTAGTGCAAGAAAAAATTATTTCTATTATTACGATGCGTGTAAGAATATTCCAGGCGACGCGCGCGAAGACGCAGCACCGCCGCGGCCGGGCCGCGCGCCGCCCGCGTAGCGTTGAACGTAGCGGTGGAGCGCTCACGCACACTACCAGGCGCGTGGCTCACTGACGTGCGCCCGGCTAAAGGTCGGCACTGATTGGATTGACTTTACTCAATAATTACAGCTTGGTAAAGCATTATAGAAAAAAATGGTTCGGGACTTTTTGACTCCATTTTTAATAAGGAATAACGCTATGTACTTAGTGCGCGGTCTTTAAGGAACACCTTGTATATTGACGATATCACGGTCACGGTTGCGGAAAATTTAAAAATTCTAAAGAAAGTATGAATTTGCTTGAGACAATTTGGTTTAAAATTGAATTTGGAAAAGTGTACATTGTCAAAAAAAAAATCGAGTATTTGGGATATTTGATTACGGCGGATGGAGTCACCATGTGTAAACGACACGTGCAGGCTATCGTCGACTACCCTCAGCCTAGAAATGTAAAGCAGTTGCAAAGCTTTTTAGGATTAACCAACTATTTCCGGAGGTTCATTCAAGATTATGCGTTAAAAGCTAGTCCGTTGCAGGCGTTGCTTAATTAAAAAGGATGTGACATTCGCGTTTGACGAGCAATGCGTACAACAAGCGTTTCGGCGTCTTAAGGAGGAGTTGGTGACGTCGCCCGTATTATGTATATATGGTCCCTCGGCGGAAACAGAACTGCATACGGATGCTAGTAGTCACGGTTTCGGTGCGATTTTGCTGCAAAAACAGCCTAGTGGCCGTCTGGGCCCGATAGCGTATTTCAGTCGTGCTACCACACGGATGCGAATGTCGAAAGGAATTACCACAGTTATGAATTGGAGACATTGGCCGTTGTTAGAGCTGTCGAGCGTTTCCACATGTATTTACAAGGTGTTAACTTCCGAATCGTAATTGATTGTAATTCGTTAGTATTAGCTATCAAGAAGATCAATATAAATCCGAGGATAGCGCGGTGGAGTTTTACTCTACAAAATTATAAATTCGAGTTAATACACAGGGCATCGGGTAAAATGGCGCACGTAGATTGCCTGAGTCGTTTTATCGCGAATGTAAATATAATCTCGATAGAGGACAAATTAATGTACAAACAGTTGGCTGACCCTAGAATCAAAGAAATAGCGGAAGAACTGGAAACCAGAGAGCATAAGTACTTCGTGTTGATGGAAGGCTTGGTTTTTCGTAAGAGTGTAGATAAGAACTTATTCGTTGTTTCTGAAAATATGATTAATAATGTCATACGCATCTATCACGATGAAATGGGACACGTAAATTGCGTGTTAAACAATATATCGAAAACTGCGTTAAGTGTTTAAGTTTTTTGTTGGCGGGGGGGGGGACCCGAGGGAGAGTTGGAGATCGTCGAGAAAGTGGCCGTACCATTTCACATCCTGCACATTGATCATTTCGGGCCGTTGGAAACCGCCGCATACAAATACAAGTATATCTTGGTGATGATGGATGCTTTCACCAAATTTACTTGGCTTTATGCAACTAAAACTACTAACGCGGAAAAAGTAATAAAATCTTTAAGTAATTTTTTTAATTTATTTGGAATTCCGGAAAGAATTATAAGTAATCGGGGAACGTCCTTTTCCTCGGGGAATTTCGCTCAGTTTTTAGGCGAGAGAAGGATTAAACACGTCATGGGGCAGTTGCGTCCCCGTGGGCAAACGGGCGGGTTGAAAGAGTCAATCGTTTATTTAAATCGACATTAGCGAAAATGTGCGAAAGGCCAGCCGACTGGAAAAGCGAGTTAGGAGCTGTACAATTTGTCATCAACAATAAGTTCCATAGATCAATCGATACTACACCGAGCAAATTATTGTTAGGATACGATCAGCGTCGGAAATCTGACGACGAGCTGAGAGAACTAATCGATAAATTAACGCAGGTAGACGTAAATATTGAGCGAGAAAGAGCGGAGCTGCGAGACTCTGCACAAATTGCGAACTGAGCCGTGCAAAAGTACAACAAAGTGCAATACGATAAGAAACAGAAAAAGCCGACGCGGTATAAAGAGGGAGATTTTGTTCTCGTTAGAGTTTTGCAGCATAAACCGGGCATAAATCAGAAATTACTACCAAAGTATAAAGGTCCGTATCAAATTAGGGCAGTTTTTAATAAAAATAGATTTGTAGTGACGGACATACCGGCGTATAATCTCACATCAAAACCAATGAACACAATTCTTTCGTCGGACAAAATAAAGCCGTGGATAAAAATAAACGAAACGGGTATTAATCCTGAGAATGTAAGCGATGACTAGGAGTAAATAAATTGTAATTAAGATAATTAACGAATGTAAAGAAACAGATAACACGACGAGTATCTTTTAGATAGACATGAACGTATTTATTAATAAATTGTTGGACATAGTTCGAGGACGAACTAAAAGGTCAGAATGGCCGAAGCTGTAGGCGCCGAATGATGTATAGGTAGACGTATTATAAGCGCCGATTCGTGATATATGGCTTCACCTGTTGAATGAGATTGACGCGACAGGATCCGATTTAGAGTAATGCGACAGTGTGAGAGAATACTCCGAACGGTCTGCCGCGATCCGAGGGACTGAGATCGGGCTGCCGGTGTTAATTAATCCGAGTACTCGCGAGGGACTGCCGAGTCGGATTGTGTCGAGACGTAGATATAAGTGGAGCATACGAGACATTTGTGAAATAGAGCAAGCGGTAAAAACTATGTAAATCGAGCGAACATAATAAACGGAGCAAGTGACTTCTGTATGTGCTGTTTGATTTATTAAACAATTGCTTACACTTCTTACACAACCCTGACTTGCGGGTTAAAGATACGAAACACAGAATAACGCGCTTCGTGCTCTCGGTGGTAACTGCCCGCCGCTTCTCGGAAGGGCGAGCCTTTTAACGTGCGGTGTCGCTTCCTCGTTGCTGACTCGGCTGTCAGCGTTTCTGCTTCCGGGCTCAGGTCAGTTGCCCGGCGACTTGGTGAAGCCCGGAATGCCACCTAAGACATCTTTGGCAATAGCCGGAACTTTTGCGCTGACGGTCCAGTGTCGCAATGAGGCCAACTCGGCTTCCGCATTACAACACATACAATTCATTACATCTAATAAAAGTCAAATTTTATGTAGTGTCGTTTAAAGATCAATTCAAATCGTAGCCAATTAGTTAAAATGATCACGTTGTTTTGAATACTGAACAGGCTCTGGATCACAATTTCCTTAGATCATATATTAATTCTTTCATGTGTTTATTCCTTTTTCTCTCTCTCCCTTCTCCTTTTTCTTTCTTCTTTTTTTATATATCCTACATGTGTATCCTTACGCAAAACTATCCCTATATCTTCGTGTCCCAATCATCAACGATCAACACACTGAAGATGAGAATGGCGTAAAAGGGTGGACCTGGAGAAACGAAGATGGTTGCTGGATGGTGACGGCGGAGAGGCCGGAGATACGGAAAAATGTATGTGTCGGACTATTCCAGCAGCTCGTGGGAGAGCTCGTTCGATTCTCAGTGTCTGAAAATAATTAAAAGCCGAGGTGGCCCGGGTGTTGCCACGGCAACCGCCAATCACAGGGCAAAGAAAAATTTTTCCCTTTATAACGCCCGTCGGGTCGCTAATGTTTTAAGCAATTGTTTCTCGACCGGACATAGCGTATGTCGTTAACTCTGTAAGCAAGTTCCTAAATCGACACAACTCGAGTTATTGGCAGGCTGTAAAACGTATTTTCGCGTACCTAGTCAACAGTGTAGACGTAGGAATAGAGTATCAGAAACATGACGTTGAATCCAATCTGATTAATTTCTCAGACGCCGACTATGCTGGCGATGTCGAAACGAGAAGGTCTACGACCGGTTACGTTTTTAGCGTCGCGAACGGAGCGGTGACTTGGTTATCGTAAAAATCAGTTTTGTTGATTACAATCGAATCCGAGTACATGGCAGCGGCCAGCGCAGCGAAAGAAGCCATATGGCTGCGAAAATTGTTGAACGACGTCGGACGTCCACAAGACAAACCGACCGTGTTGCGAGTCGACAATCAGAGCGCGATTCGTCTCACAAAGAATCCTCAATTCCATCCAAGATCGAAACATATAGATGTTCGTTATCATTATGTTCGAGAGAGAGTCGAAGATAGAGAGATTCTATTGGAATACGTGCCAACCGAGCGTCAACGAGCCGACGTGTTTACCAAGGCACTTTCAAAAGCTTTTTTCCACAAAGGGCATAGGGGTATAAGCATGGTGAAATTGCCCCGGGCGAATATTTAATTGCCACTTCGAGGATATGTAGGTATTGATAAAAGACAATAACCCTTAAAAAATCAGACGTCTAACTCAACGGGTTTTCGAGTAAATAAAAAAATACTTAAAAAAGAAAATTTTTTTTTCGGGAACGGTTTGATCGATTTTGATAAAATTTTAATATGTTATAGGGACATATAAAGACTTTTTTGAGACAGAGCAACAACCGCGTATAAAATTTCATTATTCAGTAAAAAAATTGTTTTTTTCTAAAAATTATTTTTTTAAGCATGATATGATTTGAGCAAAATTATGAAATTATTTTTTTTAGAAGCTTTATACTCTCTTATATAAAATATATTTTTTTCGATTGATTCGAAATGGTGCGCCGTACTGGAAAAAAAAAAAAAAAAAAAACTATTTTATACTATGGATTTTCCGGTTTTTAATATTTATTGGTCATTATTTTATAATAACAATCTATATATTAAAGATTTGTGCGAAAAAATCCAAATTATTTTACTAAACTCGATAAAATAATTTTTAGATCACTTTATTAATTTTTAATATTTAAAAAAACAAACAATGACGGTTTTTTAATAATTAACTATTAATTAATTAATTAATCTATGTGTTTATTAAAATATCATCAAAAATTTTGCATTTGTCTCCATCAATACCAACAAAAATAATTACATGTCGATAAAATTAAAAATAACATAATAAAGCATATATTGCAATTGCACATTGATTTTCAGTCTTCATCACTGTCTTCTTCGATTACTGTATTAGTTTGATCGTGATCAAATAGTTTATTCAGATATTCAGCTGGTTTTGGAATCTTTGATAAATATCTTCCATATGTTAACGTTAACACATATGGTTTGTTTTTTTAAATATTAAAAATTAATAAAATGATCTAAAAATTATTTTATCGATTTTAGTAAAATAATTTGGATTTTTTCGCACAAATCTATAATATATAGATTGTTATTATAAAATAATAACCAATAAATATCAAAAACCGGAAAATTCTAAAAAAAATAATTTCATAATTTTGCTCAAATCATATCATGCTTAAAAAAATAATTTTTGGAAAAAAACAATTTTTTTTTACTGGATAATGAAACTCTATACGCGCGGTTGTTGCCCTGTCTCAAGAAAGTCTTTATATGTCCCTATAACATATTAAAATTTTATCAAAATCGATCAAGCCGTTCCCGAGAAAAATTTTTTTTTTTTATTTTTAAGTATTTTTTGATTTACTCGAAAACCCGTTGAGTTAGACGTCTGATTTTTTAAGGGTTATTGTCTTTTATCAATACCTACATATCTTCGAAGTGGCAATTAAATATTCGCCCGGGGCAATTTCACCATGCTTATACCCCTATGCCCTTTCGCGAAAGTCTCAGGTTGCGATAGTTATCGAGTATTTAAACGGCGGAAGTGTTGAAGTTGTTTAACATACTCGTAATGTTTTTGTGTTTTACGTGCGCATTGTGGCACCTCGAGAGTAGCCAAACATGTTAGCGAGAGTAAAAGTTAGTTGTAACGAATGCGTGGAGAACGAAACACGTTTGAGTTAAGACTCCCATTCAATAAATATATTATCCGTATCATCTTCCTCTTATTTCTTGCTTCCTCATAGAGGAAGCTTTGTTTTCGTGAAATCGTTTACGGATTTTTGTTTGCGTATAAAGTTGGATCTAGTCATCCAAATTTAAATTAATTATATATGAAATAGGGGTAGAAGAAACCAAAGAAGAGATCGGTTTTGGAGTTTTTATGCAAATATGTTCATATTATTGTAAAAAGTCAAAATATCGCATTAAAAAAAATGTCCGTATGTATGTATGTGTGTATGTACAGATTTGATGTCCGTGGTTGCTCTAACTTTCGCAAATATTGAGATATCGGGCTGTTTTTTTTTTAATCGATAGAGTATCATTCAAGGAAGGTTGGTATTGAATTTAGTGATGATCGGTAAAGAAGTTCTTTTTTAAAAAAATTTTGAATTTTTTTATAAATGTCCGTGGTTGCTCTAACTTCCGCAAATTTGGAGATATCGATCTATTTCTAATTTTATTATATTTTTCAGTCTTTTCTACCCCTATTTCATATATTTAAAACTTAAATTCGGTTAATTAGTTTCAGAGTTATAGACATTTTGGTAAATTTGGCACATATATACACACATACACACATACAGACATTTTTTAAAAATCCAATTTTTCGACGTTTTAGAACATTCTGAATACGTTCATAAAAACAAAAAAAATTTGTTGTCCCAAAACCGGCCTGAGAAAGGAGAGGGTTGGAGTGGGCAGTTTTAGTACCCACTCCGTAAAACTAATTATATAATTTTGATATTGTTTGAATAATTTTGATATTATTTGAATATTATTTAAAAACAAAAAAATACAAACATAGCAATATTATTACGAGTTTTCAGAAATATATAATGAAATGATTAAATCTGACAATTTTAAATTTAAAAAAAATTTTTAAATTATACAATCTAAAATAAACCTTACATTGATCACCAAAATCAACTTCCTCATAATTTCTAAGTGTGCGAGTAAAAACTTGCACATTACTTTCTCATAATTTTTAAGTATGCAAGTAGAAACTTGCACATTGCTTCCCCATAGTTTGGAAGTGTGCAAGTAGAAACTTGCACATTGCTTCCCCATAGTTTCTAAGTGTGCAGGTAGAAACTTGGACATTGTTTCCCCATAGTTTGGAAGTGTGCAAGTAGAAACTTGCACATTGCTTCGCCATAGTTTAGAAGTGTGCAAGTAGAAACTTGCATATTGCTTCTTTATAGTTTTTAAGTATGCAGGTAAAAACTTGCACATTGCTCGAGACATTGCTTCCTTATAGTTTGGAAATGTGCAAGTAGAAACTTGCACATTGCTTCTTTATGGTTTTTAAGTATACAAGTAGAAACCTACACATTGTTTTTAATCGATAGAGTATCATTCAAGGAAGGTTGGTATTGAATTAGGCGATGATCGGTAAAGGGGTTCGTTTTAAAAAATAATTTTGAATTTTTTTAGAAATGTCGTGGTTGCTTTAACTTCCACAAATATTGAGATATTGGGCTGATTTTTTTTTTATCGATAAAGTATCATTCAAGGAAGGTTGGTATTGAATTTGGCGATGATTGGTAAAGGGACGGATAACCATATAACAGACATTAACGTTTCTCTCTCGAACGATGTCGGACACAGGATCGTTCCACGGGCGGTATAGGCAATGCGTCCAGTTAAAGATAGTCTTCTTTCAAAGATTATCTTTCTCTTTCACTTTCTATATAATTATAATCAAGAGACACGATAGTGTCTTGCGCCAAGTATACGCGCGGAGCGAGACGCATCGTGACTCTTTTACGCGAACGCACGAGTTGCGAGTACTCGAGATTTTGAGATCTCAATAATCAATTTTAAATTAATAAAAATTATTTTTCCTACTCCTATTTCATATATAATACTTTAAGATTTGGTTGATTAGACTCAGCTTTATTAAGTTTATATGTATGATTTTGTATTTTGACATGTGGAATATTTCTCGAAAAATTTACTGTTGGAGCAACTGCTGGCGCAGGAAGCCAACGAGCAGCCGCTAGCGCAGCAGCAGCAGCGACGAATTAGTATGTAAATTTTTTTATAAATATTAGGACAAAATAATATATTATTACTTTTTTTTTGTTACAGGATATCAACGAGGAAGAGGACGCGGTCGAAGCCGACAATGCTTTTATACTCAGCGGGGCCACGTCAGGGGTGATCCACGACAATATCCTGTAATAAATCATTATTGTGCATAATAATGATTTATTAGAGGATATTGGCCCATTGTGTCAGATCCATGTAATGTAATAGTATTATTATTATAGTTCGTATGTATTATTAAAAAATTGTGTATTATAATTTTATAAGATTATCTAATTAAGACATATATAGATAGAATTAGGTGTAGGGGGGAGGATTTTACTACTCCAACCGGAGCTGTGTTTCAAATCTGACAAAGCTAGTCGGCACACAGTCAAAAATATGTAAGAATAAAAATATAAATAAAACTTTCGCGCATCATTTACCGCGCTGGTTCTTAGTTAGCCCAGTTTATTCGTACGGATTTTCCATTGAAATCTATACTTCGAATTTTAGAATTCTTTCTATTCTTATTTAGAACGGCAAAAACAGCAACAATCATATACATAGGAAACATATTTGCGGAAATCTCACTCAGAAAAGAGTTTAAAATACAAAAAATTGAACATAAAAATATAATATTATTAATTATTTGAATGTGATATTATTTCTTTATCTGTTTTTAGTATTTTATTTAAGTAATCAAAAGTATATTTTCAATTATTTGTATTGAATTATTTATATTTTAATCTCAAAGATTACAAAAATCGAGATGTACAATTGTATTTAAAAATTTTTAAGAATTTTTTATTGTGACAATTTTGTTTGTAGTTTTATACAATACAAATTATGAAAAATCTAACTATAGATGTTTAAGGATGTGTTCTGGAGAGTTTGTAAAAATGCTACAAAGTTGATGAAAATTTAATATCATATGTCCTCCTTAATATCATGTTCCTCTTGCTTTTTTGAATTCAATTTTGTTTTCTTTTAAAAGCTTTCGTTTTTTGCCTCTTCTTTGATGACGATTTTAAGTAGTATTTCATTTATGACCAGTTTTATCCAAATTTCAGTTTTTTCATATTTGATTAATATTTCCAGGAGTTTATCGTCCATTCCATCATCTAAAACTAAGTAATTTATAGAATATTATTTTCTTTTCAAAAAAAAATTAAATTAATATATTTATATAATAATTAATTTATATATATATATATATATATATATATATATATTATTACTTTTTTTCTCTATATTCTTCATTACTTTTATAATCTTCCATTTCGATAAATATAAATGTTAAATATATATTTAAAAATATGTCACAAATTAATAATATTATGTGAAATCATCAGCTTATACAGTCTTTTTTTTAAATATTATGTAAATATAGCTACATAATAAAGGCCATCGCACACAAAATTGCATAGACTGCATAAGCATAGCATAAGACCGCTGGACGAATGAGCATCATTTGTAAATTAATATGGCGACGAATTAATATGCTGGATGCTCATTGGTTTAGCGGTCTTATGCTACGCTTATGCTAAGCTATGCATTTTGTGTGCGATGGCCTTAACAGGACCGTACCTAGGGTATGAATAAACATTTTTCTCCTCCAAAGAAAAAATATAGAAAAAGTAATAATTAATTAATTATTATATAAATATATTAATTTAATTTTTTTTGAAAAAAAAAATAATATTTTTTAAATTATTTAGTTTTGGATGATGGAATGGACGATAAACTCCTTGAAATATTAATGAAATATGAAAAAACTGTAATTTGGATGAAACTGGTCATAGATGAAATACTTCTTAAAATCGTCATCAAAGAAGAGGCAAAGAAACAAAAGCTTTTAAAAGAAAATAAAATTGAGTTAAAAAAAAAGAGAAACAGAATAAAAGAGAAAGAAAAAAGAAAAATTTAGCCCCAAACTTTGAAAAAGAATACGGAATATGATATTAAATTTTCATCAACTTTGTAGCATTTTAACAAACTCTCCAGAACACATCCTTAAATATCTATAGTTAGATTTTTCATAATTTGTATAAAGGTACAAACAATTGTATTTTAAACTCTTTTCTGAGTGTGATTTCCGCAAATATGTTTCCTATGTATATGATTGTTGCTGTTTTTGCCGTTCTAAATAAGAATAGGAAGAATTCTAAAATTCGAAATATAGGTTCTAATGGAAAATCCGTACGAATAAACTGGGCTAACTAAGAACCAGCGCGGTAAATAATGCGCGAAAGTTTTATTTATATTTTTATTCTTACATATTTTTGACTGTGTGCCGACTAGATTTGTCAGATTTGAAACACAGCTCCGGTTGGAGTAGTAAAATCCTCCCCCCTACACCTAATTCTATCTATATATGTCTTAATTAGATAATTTTATAAAATTATAATACACGATTTTTTAATAAAAAATAGCCAAATGTAAATTAACAATGATTTAATATAATCTTTAGAAACGATGGAAGATACATTAGATACTAATATACAAATTATTTCAACTTAATTATTTTTGGCAGTTACATACGAACTATAATAATACTATTACATTACATGGATCTGATACAATGGGCCAATATCCTCTAATAAATCATTATTATGCGTAATAATGATTTATTACAGGATATAGTCGTGGACCACCCCTGACGCGGCCTCGCTGAGCATAAAAGCGTTGTCGGCTTCGACCGCGTCCTCTTCCTCGTCGATATCCTGTAACAAAAAAAGTAATAATATATTACTTTGAACTAATATTTATAAATAAATTTACATACTAATTGGTCGCTGCTGCTACTGCGCCAGCGGCTGCATGTTGGCTTCTTGCGCCAGCGGTTGCTCCAACAGTAGTTGTTCAGCCTCAAGCTGAACCGAATTTAAAAGAATTATATATGAAATAAGGGTAGAAAATACCGAAGTAAAAATTGTTTTTTAAGTTTTCGATGCCAAAATTCGATACCATAAATATTCGTAAAAATTTTTTTTTTACGAATATTTATAAACTATAATATCATATTCACCGCAAAATACGGTCTTAAATTTAAAATCTGAAAATAAACAAGAATAGCAAACTGTATCAGAACCAATAGCAATCACCGATAGCAATCTGGGTATATCCTGCGATCCTCAAACCGAGCGAATATAAACAAAACAATATATCGATATTACTCGAATATTGTATTAATAACCGCCATCGGAACCATTAAAAAAAATTTTTAATGGAAAAGGAACGTCAGAGAAGAAAAAGAGATTTGGAAAGAGAACAGAGAGAGAGATACCAAGAAAATATGAAAGAGGCAGAGGATAATGAGGAACGACTACGAAGTAGGGAGACAGAAAAGGAAAAAAGAAGAAAGGAAAGGTTAGTTATTTAATCATTTTTCTAATTTTTAAAGAATTCATGTTAATATCTTTCAATATGCAAGATTTAATATTTCACAGTTTCGTCGAACTAATAAGGGAAAGAGAAAGAAAAAGAAAACAGGAAAGAGAACAGCAGAGAGGAGATTTGAATGGAAATCGGAGACAGAGAGATCAAGAAAGTATAGAAGATTCCGGTAAAAATATTTTTTTGTAAAAAATCTACATAAGAATTTTAAAAAAATTAAAAACAATTTTTTTTGCATTGTTTTATAAAAATAAGTTTGAGGTAAATTGAAAAAATTGATTACATATAAAAAATCACAGATCAGGAAAAAGAACGTGAGAGAAAAGAACAAGAGAGAAGAGATCGGAATAAAAAAGATCGAATGAATAAAGGTCGTGAAAGAGAACGGAGGCAGAGAGAGCGAGAAAGTGTGGAAGAGGAAGAGGAAAGTGAACAACAACGAAGTATAGAGGCAGAAGAGGAAAGAATAAAAAGGAAACGAGAAAGAGAATAAGAGAGAAGAAATCGAGAGAGAAGACTTGAAGAAAGAAAACGAAGAGAAAGAGACCGAGAAATTGAAAAATACAAGGACAAAGATACAGATGATTCGGGTAAAAAAATTTGTTATTTATATATATATATATATATATACATATATATATATATATAAATATATAGAATATATAAAATTTTAAAAGAATTAAAAACAATTTTTGCATTGTTTTATAAAAAATCAGTAAATTTGAGATAAATTGAAAAAATTGATTACATATAATAAAAAATCACAAATCAGAAAAAAGAACGTGAGAGAAGAAAACAGGAGAAAAGAGATCGAGAAAAAAAACTTCAGGAAAGAAAACGGAGAGAAAGAAACCGAGAAAATGTTGAAAGATACAAGGAAAAGGACAAAGATACAGATGATTGTAGATGGGTAAAAAATTTGTTATTTAAAAACACGAAAATATATTGATATAAGGTAAAGAAATGTTGATTTAATATTCTATTTAAACTTATTTCCTTTGTATATATATAAGGACGCAGAAAAGATTGGGAAGAGGGAAAAAGCAGAAGTGATTGGGGAAAGAGAGGAAGAGGACGCAGAGGAAGTTGGGGAGGGATAGGAAGAGGAAGAGGACACAGAGGAAATTGGACAGATTGGTCAGAAATTTGGGGAAGAGAAGGACGCAGAGAAAGTTGGGGAGGAATAGGAAGAGGAAGAGAACACAGAGGTGGTTTGATTGAAAATTGGAGAGCGAGAGGACGCAGAGGGAGTTGGAGAGCGAGAGGACGCAGAGGAGCCTCTATTTTTATATATTTAAATTTGTAATTAAAATAAAAATTTAAAAATCATGCAAAATTTTTTCATACATATAAGTACCGTCCGTCTGTCTGTCTGTCTGTCTGTCTGTCTGACCGATTTGTTATGAGATGATTCATAAATAAAAATCCTGTAACTGCTCAATTTTAAAAAAAAGGTAAAATGAGCGCCAAGTACACGTATAATAGTGTATATGTATTATGTTGTTACCCTGTTATGTTGTTACCTCGAAAAAAACAAAGTGGTAGTATTATACCTCCAAATAGCTTTATCCTGTACATACTGTTTATACAATGCGTAATATACTACAAAAAGGCGTGATATCCACACAAAATTACCTTTTTTAAAAAAAGGTAAAAAAAGGCGCCAAGTACACGTATAGTAGTGTATATGTTGTTACCTAAAAAAAAAAAGAAAGTGGTAGTATTATACCTCGAAAAAACCTAAGTAACAAGTGGTAGATCTTTATATCTCGAAAAATCTCGAAAAAATCTAAGCAGTAGTATCTTTATTTCCGAAAAATTATAACCCAAGTGATACACGTCACAAAATTATGTCACCTTATCAAAAAGAAGAGTCGCGCTTCAAGTGATCTATTACAATTACAAAAAAGAAATGATATCTCTTTAAGTTAGAGCGCCAATTACAGAGAGAACATGTATATTGCCTCAAAAAATAATTGTTGCACTACATTGAAAAATCTTTACATTGTGTCAATTAGAAAAGAATGTATAATAACAATTTTATAAGATTAAAAAATTTTATTTAAATTTAACAAGGGAATACAAGATATTTAAATACAAAGTTATTTACATGTGTATTTTTTAATGGCCACAAAGAATTACAGAAGTAACAGTACAAAATAAAAATATTTTATTAAAATACATAAATTTTTCTTGTAAAAAAACTTGGCGCTGCTAGACCTTTTAAATAAATAAGGACAACAATAAATAAAAATAATTCAGAGAAGAATACAATGGGAGTAATATTAAATGATTATCAGCGTGGATGTGGGAGTGAGTGATATGGGTGTGCGTGACTACGCGGACGGCGGATAATGCGGCTTATAATTAAGTATAGAATAAGTTTATTTATTTATTTAAAATTTCGAGGTCTAGCAGCGCCAAGTTTTTTTACAAGAAAAATTTATGTATTTTAATAAAATATTTTTATTTTGTACTGTTACTTCTGTAATTCTTTGTGGCCATTAAAAAATACACATGTAAATAACTTTGTATTTAAATATCTTGTATTCCCTTGTTAAATTTAAATAAAATTTTTTAATCTTATAAAATTGTTATTATACATTCTTTTCTAATTGATACAATGTAAAGATTTTTCAATGTAGTGCAACAATTATTTTTTGAGGCAATATACATGTTCTCTCTGTAATTGGCGCTCTAACTTAAAGAGATATCATTTCTTTTTTGTAATTGTAATAGATCACTTGAAGCGCGACTCTTCTTTTTGATAAGGTGACATAATTTTGTGACGTGTATCACTTGGGTTATAATTTTTCGGAAATAAAGATACTACTGCTTAGATTTTTTCGAGATTTTTCGAGATATAAAGATCTACCACTTGTTACTTAGGTTTTTTCGAGGTATAATACTACCACTTTCTTTTTTTTTAGATAACAACATATACACTACTATACGTGTACTTGGCGCCTTTTTTTACATTTTTTTAAAAAAGGTAATTTTGTGTGGATATCACGCCTTTTTGTAGTATATTACGCATTGTATAAACAGTATGTACAAGATAAAGCTATTTGGAGGTATAATACTACCACTTTGTTTTTTTCGAGGTAACAACATAACAGGGTAACAACATAATACATATACACTATTATACGTGTACTTGGCGCTCATTTTACCTTTTTTTTAAAAAGGTAATTTTGTACGGATATCACGCCTTTTTGTAGTGTTACGCATCTTAATCTTATAAACAATATATCTTATAATCTCATAAACCGTATATAATACAAGGTATGAAGCTAAAAGTGTTACGGACTATTATTTCTAAAGAAAACAACAATTTAATATTTTGCTCAGTTTTTTAAAAATAATAATTTGTAACTCTTTTAGTTGTACACCTTGTATATATTTTTCAATTTCAACATAAAACATAATCGCAATAAAGCATGATTAATGTTAATAAGTCGTTAACTGTAAAATTCTTTATTTATTTTTATTTGCGTGTCTTACTGAATGTTGTTCGCAACTGTATATGTACCGATATCTTCAGGTATCGATATTTTTGATAATTATTTTTACGTCAGACATAATTTTAATTCATCCAATTTTTATTATGTCTAAACATAATTTTTGTTTAATTTTTATTATGTCTAGACATAATTTTAATTCAGCGATTTTTATTATGTCATGACATAATTTTAATTCTGCCGCTAGGGAAATTTTAAGTCGATTTTTATAAATCAAGCTTGAATTCAATGTTTAGGTGTCCCAGGTTGCCGATGACGAGGTCCACATAGCGCGCTCTATAGTTTTCGGTGTCCAGGTGTATTAATACCTTGAATTCGATGGCCACGTGTTCCAAGTTGCCGATGACGAGGTCCACATAGTGCGCTTCGTAGTTTTCGGTGTCTACATGTATTAATATTTCGAATTCGATATCTACGTGTCCTACATTGGGTGCGTTTAGCCGATACTTTGCTAGCCTAGCAATCGTGAGCAGTCGCTCGTTTTCGCTCGTTTCCTCTTTTTTGACTTACTGGATTAAAAAGAGAGGAAACGAGCAAAAACGAGCAACTGCTCACGATTGCTAAGCTAGCGGAATATCGGCTGAACGCACATATTCAGATTTAAAGTTATTAATACACCTAGACACCAAAAACTATGAAGCGCACTATGTGGACCTCGTCATCAGCAACCTGGGACACCTAGAAATCAATTTCAAGGTATTATTACACGTAGACACCGAAAACTACGGAGCGCAATATGTGTACCTTGTCATCGGCAACCTGGGACACCTAAACATTGAATTCAACATATTATTACACCTGGACACCGAAAACTACGAAGCGCACTATGTGGACCTTGTCATCGGCAACCTGGGACACCTAGACATCAAATTCAACGTACGATTACACCTGGACACCGGAAACTATGAAGCGCACTATCTGGATCCCGTCATCGGCAACCTGGGATACGTGGACATCGAATTCAAAATATTAATACACGTAGACACCGAAAACTACGGAGCGCACTATGTGGACCTTGTCATTGGCAACCTGGGATACGTGAACATCGAATTCAGGGTATTAATACACGTAGACACCGAAAACTACGGAGCGCACTGTGTGGACCTCGTCATCGGCAACCTGGGACACGTAGACATCGCATTCAACGTATTATTACACCTGGACACCGAAAACTACGAAGCGCACTATGTGGACCTCGTCATCGGCAACCTGGGACACGTGGACATCGAATTCAAGGTATTAATACACGTAGACACCGAAAACTACGGAGCGCACTGTGTGGACCTCGTCATCGGCAACCTGGGACACGTAGACATCGCATTCAACGTATTATTACACCTGGACACCGAAAATTATGAAGCGCACTATGTGGACCTTGTCATCGGCAACCTGGGACACGTGGACATCGAATTCAAGGTATTAATACACGTAGACACCGAAAACTACGGAGCGCACTGTGTGGACCTCGTCATCGGCAACCTGGGACACGTAGACATCGCATTCAACGTATTATTACACCTGGACACCGAAAACTATGAAGCGCACTATGTGGACCTCGTCATCGGCAACCTGGGACACGTGGACATCGAATTCAAGGTATTAATACACGTAGACACCGAAAACTACGGAGCGCACTATGTGGACCTCGTCATCGGCAACCTGGGACACCTAGACATCGAATTCAACGTACGATTACACCTGGACACCGAAAACTATGAAGCGCATTATCTGGATACCGTCATCGGCAACCTGGGACACGTGGACATCGAATTCAAGATATTAATACACGTAGACACCAAAAACTACGGAGCGCACTATGTGGACCTCGTCATCGGCAACTTGGGACACGTAGACATCGAATTCAACGTATTATTACACCTGGACACCGAAAACTATGAAGCGCATTATCTGGATCCCGTCATCGGCAACCTGGGACACGTGGACATCGAATTCAAGATATTAATACACGTAGACACCAAAAACTACGGAGCGCACTATGTGGACCTCGTCATCGGCAACTTGGGACACGTAGACATCGAATTCAACGTATTATTACACCTGGACACCGAAAACTATGAAGCGCATTATCTGGATCCCGTCATCGGCAACCTGGGACACGTGGACATCGAATTCAAGATATTAATACACGTAGACACCAAAAACTACGGAGCGCACTATGTGGACCTCGTCATCGGCAACCTGGGACACGTAGACATCGAATTCAACGTATTATTACACCTGGACACCGAAAACTATGAAGCGCATTATCTGGATCCCGTCATCGGCAACCTGGGACACGTGGACATCGAATTCAAGATATTAATACACGTAGACACCAAAAACTACGGAGCGCACTATGTGGACCTCGTCATCGGCAACCTGGGACACGTAGACATCGAATTCAACGTATTATTACACCTGGACACCGAAAACTATAAAGCGCACTATCTGGACCTCGTCATCGGCAACCTGGGATACATAGACATCAAATTCAAGCTTGATTCATAAGAATCGACTTAAAAATTCCCTAGCGGCACTTTCTGCCAAGCGTAGAGAACCTTCTTTTCCGTTGACTCAATATTTATTATATATATACCTAATTTACCTAAATAGAAATCTTCCTCTGACCGATAAGTCTATCGACCTAATTTCGAAATACGCGCGCGATATCGAAACTGGCGATACCTGCGCCGCCAGCGTCGAAAAAGTGAAAGTGACGTTTCTCTGATAGATCGCGGCGTTAGGAGGAGGAGTATCTTAAAAATAAATTTTCACATTTGGACTTTGCGTCGCAATATCTCCGCTCGTAAGGCACGTAGCGGAATATTATGAGAGAAACCCCCGCCTAATTGGACCCCAAGCTATCGATCAAGCCTACTTAGAACTTGATCCGTTCACTCGTTATCGAGATCTCAACATCTCGGGTACTCGCAACCCGTCGCGTCGCGTAAAAGAGTCACGGTCGGTCTCGCTCCGCGTGTACTTGGCGCGAGACACTACCGTGTCTCTTGATTTGCTCAAGTAACGTCATTAATCGCTCGCGGTCAATAAGTTTTAAATGAAATATGTTATATCATATAATGTAAGATAAGTTGCTGCCTTCACATATTATATGTCATCAATCAAAGACAAATCGCAAGGAAAAAAGAAGGAAACGGAAGGAAAGAGGAGAGAAAAGAAAAAGAATATTCATAGATAAGAAAGAGAAAGAGAAAGAGAGAAAGAGAGAGAGGGAGAGAGAGAAGGAGAGAGAGAGAGAAAAATTGAGAGAGAAAAAGAAAGACAAAGAAGAAAAGTATGTATTTTAAATATCAAATTTATACGTTGATGTCTTTTCATCTCTCCATATCTCTTTATTTAATTTTTGTTGTAGTTTAATATCTTATTGACTTTCTGTCTTTTTTACAGATATTTAATCTTACACAAAAAAACATTAAAACCTGTTTTATTCTGTTCCCGTTATAAAATTTTTTTTCTGTTCCCTGTTTCTATTTTTCCATTCCTTTGGATTTAAAGGTAATGAAAATCTATTTTTTATAATAATTATTTTAATTATTTATTACCTCTCTGAATTGCAAAAATTTATTATTGTTAAATTTTTTAAATTTTATAGGAAAAATAATTTTAACTGAAATTATATATTATTACAACTCTGCTTTTCATAATGATAATTTCATAAATAATTTATATTATCTATAGATAATGTAGATTATCTATATAGAGAATTATATATATTCTAAAAATATTGTTATGAATATGCTTTTTATAATGATTACTTTGAAAATTATATTGTTACAAATTTGAACTTGATTTATCCTGTTCCCGTTATAAAGATTTTTTCCTGTTCCCCGTTTCTATTTTCCCATTCCTTTGGATTTAAAGGTAAATAATAATTTTAACTGAAATTATATTGTTACAAATCTGCTTTTTATTGAATTTACTATATAGATTCTGATGTCAATTCTCTCTGAATTGTAAAATTTTATTATTGTTACATTTTTTAAATTTTATGAAGTAGGAGTAGAATTTTACGTGGAATCATATAAAATATATAATTTTTTGATTACGAAATTTAAAGTTAATGAAATGATTCATAAAGAAGAATCGTGTTATTACTCAATTTGTCATAAAATAACATATACATGAAGAATTAAGGGCTTACATACGAGTAGACCGCAATAAAAAAAGGTGAAATTCGGGAATTTTTATCTTGGAAACTATTAATTCGATTCGATCCGGTTTTTTTTTTATTCAAAAGTATCAACATTGAAGCACGTTCACAAATAGTAGGGGAGCTAGATCCATTTTTTCGTGATTATTTCGGTACTTTTGCAACATAATTTTTTGATATATTCTATGACTATTAGCATAATTGACTGACAAAAAAATGGGTCGCTTGTGAGTGGTAGGGCCGCCCAAAAATGTTTACGTTACGTTGTTACGTTATGTTTATGTTTATATTTATAACCTTTATAAACTATGGCATCTAAATGTGTTTTTTGTGGTCGTGACGATGACAATAAAATACGTGTTTTTACTAAAGAAATATTGAAAAAATGTTACAATTATTTGAAAATTCCTTTAAAATGGAAGCTGAAATACAGTGACGTCATTTTACCTTCCGCTTCAGATTCAAATAGAGGTTACCATCCACAGTGCTACAGGCTTTTCTCATCAATAAAAAAACAATATGTTACCCGGTAAAAATATATATATATATTATATATATATATATATATATATATATATATATTATATTATATATATTTATATAAATTTATATATATTTTCATATGAAAAATTTTTTCCCGGGTAGTGATGAAACCGCCACTTCCTTCTATGAATCCTCTTCATCCTCGTTTTCAATGCCATCATCTGCCTCTGAGAAGAATAATGAAAAGAATGAAGGATCTGCTGTCGATAGCAAGCTCAATACTTATACCACTGAAGATATTGATTCTGAGGTTAGAACAAATTCAGATAAGCCTCAAGAAACACTGATTGTTGAAGAAAAAGAGGAAGAACAACACTGTGAGGGAAAATCATCGGATTTATCTGAGGCTGCTTCGGTCGGACAAGATGTTTGCATTTTTTGTGATAAAAAACAGAAGAAACAAAAACGTCACATTCAACCTCTTTTAACTTTTGATAAGACAACCTTGCAATCTACTGTAGAGGAGCAAGCAAAAGCATTAAATGACCAAGTATTATTGCAGAAAATATCTCAAAAGACCAAAGCCATGTACCATAAAATATGTCAGCGAGATTATTACCACAAGTTTGAATCACTTTTTGTGGAGAAGAACACACTTTGGCATGAAGTACGGGACTGTCATAAACAAGCTCAGGCTGAATTGTGCTCATATATTCAAAAACATGTCATTGACGAGAATAAATGTGTTTATTTATCACTCTTGTGCAGTATGTACTGTGACGTTGCGGCTCGCCGCTTCGTGGCAGCACCCCGCCGCCGTCACAAGGCGCGGAAATTTGCGCCCAGGGACGAGCCAGAGGGGCGACGACGAGATCTCCAGAGGCCAAAAAGTCGATATCGTTTCCGCGTTTTGACTATTCTTTTATTTTCATGTGTAATTATAATGCGCGCGGCGCCTCACCCACACCACGGCGAATCTTCGAGGGAGTACCAATAACGAACGGGGTCCGGGAGGACCAAGGACCGAGGAGGGGTGGCGAGAGCGGAAACTACAGGGATCACGGGCGGCGAGAGCAACGCGGCAGGCGTGCGGCGAAAAGGGCAGCGATGGACAAGGCCACCGATAGCGGGGCCCCAGGTACCGGGGAAAACCCGGCCTCAGCAATCTGCCTCCACGGAATACCGGCCCGCGGGGTGACTGAGGACCGCCCCGAAGGCAACCGGAGGCACACCGGCCAGAACAAAGTCCAGTCCGCTGCCCAGGGACAAATTGAAGAAGTCGCTACGCCGCCGAGGGACCGTTGCGCGCCCCCGATGGATCCACCTTACGACGATCCTGCGTTAGAATATCGCGCGAGCTTGCAAGCTCGCTCTCGATTGGTTGGCACGCCCCTACGGAAGGGGGTGCCGCATCGATTCCGTTATCGAGCGAATCTAGCGAGACACTCTCTGGTCGTCCGTCGGCGATTCCAAACGTTTTCTTTAAGAGTTACGCGATAGCCGCCCCGAGTCGGGAAAATCTGTTGCGCTGCGGCGATCCTCCGTACGAGGTGACGGCAAGGAGCCCTACGAGGAGACATCACACCGGTGAGGTTGCCCGCAGTAATTAATTGCGAAATGTAACGCCACGACGCCGCCCTCCGGTGCACGCTCTCGTCCGGGATAACGTTATAATATCGCGACGCGTGCGGTCCCTTGAGACCGCGTATCGAACGGCGATCGACAGCGAGAGCGAAGGGCCTCGGGATGGTATCGTGGCCGCGGAATTGAGGTAAAGACGCGATTGCGAGCCTCTGGAGATCGCGATAGATTCGTGGCGAGGTCTGTTACGGCGTGTCCGTTTCGCATAATGTCCGCGCTCGTGGTTGTGCCTCGCGCCTTCCGTATTCCCGGCGTATCAAATTACCAAACATCGCTCTTGCGGAGTTTCGCATGCGTCGGCACACCATTCGCGTAATCGGCCGTGTAATCGCGTGTTATTATTGCTCGCGGTAATCCCGCACATGTTCCTCGCGTTTCTCCCAGTATTTCGCGTTACGCCGATTGCCTCGGCGTCTCGTTTTCGCGTGCGAAAATTTCTGAGGACAGTATTGTCTTCGCCCGAATGACCGGTGCTACCTTGGGTCATTTCTCGCGTTAGATTAAGTCTGTATTTTCGCGTTTGTTATAGTATTTCGCGTCTCCTTGCTATCGCGCCGAAATTGATCTCGCGTTATTGTGTTGCGTTCGGTTCTCATTACGTTGGGACGTGGCTTACCCCACGATTCATACTTGCGTTAGGCTTAAGATAATTGGCGACAGAATTCTCGCACGACCCCCGGTGTTGCGTTCACGCGCTCTGAGCGGGAGGTATCGCCCTTTCGCGACCTTTCCTGCGAAATCTTACTTTCGAATTCCGTGATTATTTCGCGTTCACGGTTGATGTTCTATATTAATTGTAAGTTTTGTCATACTGTATCTCTCAGCGCCTTCTGCGCGTTTATTATACGATCACGCCGCGCTTCGTTATTCCGGCGCCCACGCTATTACTAGTTCTTTTATTTCCTTTCTGGCGCTCGCGCGACTGATGATATGATTGTCTGACCGACCGAATAAATGTTATTTTTTTTGTTAATTGCTTGAGTCGTGTCCTTCCTTATGGCGTGTCACCCCGGCGAAAATTGCGCCACCCTTCATCACCCCCGCCCCAGCCCTTAGGTCGAGCTAGCCGATTCCTCGCACATCCGCACGTCTCGCTGTGCGTCTCGTGTTGGTTTTCTTTCGCGATTTCGCGGACGCGCGTTGACGCGTCTGGCGCCCAACGGTAAATTCGTTTCGCGAAGTGCCGGAGGTGCGAGGGAATCGTCGGAGAGGCCCGCCATCCCGCTCTCCTTACTCCTTTTGATCCGACACACGTCCCGGAGCGGTCCGGGAGTGAAAAAGTCGTGACAGTACAATGCCTCACTACAACAAGCCCTTGGAAATAATATCTGTGAAATTACAAATCAACACTTGGAGAAGAAAATCGTCCAAAAATTTAGCAATAAAATTCAAGTCATATCAACGCCAAGGAAAAAAATTATCACTCCAAGTAAAAATGTTGTTTTTGATGACATAAATCTTTCAATTCTAGACGACAATGAAGTTCTAGAGCGGTCAGCACTTATTTTGAGAGAACGAATTTTAAAAATAGAAATTAACCATCTGCCCAAAGAATTGAATGTACAAGATTTCATAAAAGGGGAGTGTTCAATACCTCCAGAAATGACAAAATTTTTTCAAATGCTGTTCGCTAGTCCTAATCCTCGACGCCAAAATAATCAAACATTGAAGAGAAAAGTTTTGACATCATCCTATGATCTCATTTATAACGTGACCAACGGTAATATCAAAACATCCAAACATTTAACGCTAGGGTTGGCAATAAAGAGCCTAACAAGCAGCAAGAATGTTGTTAATATTTTAAACAGGTATGGCTATATTTGTAGTTACAACGTATTAGAGGAAATGGAGACAGAAATGACTTTCGCATCAACTAATCGGTTTGACCTTTGTCCGGAAAATGTTGTCAGATCTCCAGACTTGGGCACAGGAGTGGCATTTGACAATTTTGATCGGTTTGTCGATACATGCACCGGTAAAGATACTCTGCATGACACAGTCGCGATTCTGTATCAAAATGAAAGTTCCAACACCGGTACTGACTGTTCGAATTTGGATAATTGCGACGATAGATCTGCAGCTGAAAATTTAACTGGGTCTGAGTCAACTGTATCATCTCCACCATCAACTGAACCTGGAGCTTCATCAGGACAACGCAACAGATCAAAAAGACGAAGAATTTTTGATGCAATAATTCCAGAACTGGAATCTTATGCTAAAAAGCCAAGAATGATTGAGACTCTTATCGCTGTTGATGATCCGAGGCGTAAATCCATACCTGAAAACCTCGATCGATTGAAAAATATTGATCTCATCTGGATGTTGGCCCATGCGTTGAAGGTTCCAGAAACGCCCATGTGGGTTGGATATAACAGTTTGATAATCAAGGATAACAGCCCTAAACAACAAATAGCTTACTTGACACCAATAAATGTGAGTCCTACAGCTACCAATGTTGTTTTGGAAACAATGAAACAGAGTCAGAAAATCGCTGAATAATGCAACGCAACATACATGCCAGTAACATACGATTTGGCAATTGCCAAAGTTGCAATGCAACTTCAATCGACAGAAAATCTTCGATTTTCCAATCTGTTTATTCACATGGGTAGTTTCCACATTATGATGGCGTTTTTTCATGCTATTGGAAAATTTATCGATGAATGTGGGCTATCACATATCATGGTCAAAAGTGAATTATTAGCAAGTGGTTCTGTGGCTGGATTCATCGCTGGGAAACATTTTAATCGGTGCAAGAGACTTCATCCTATTATGGCTCTCGGACTCCAAATTCTACACTTCCAATCTTTTCTTAATCGTGTCGGAATAATTTGGAATGCAGATATAATTACTGAAGTTGAAAATTTTTTGAAAAAACAGATTTCAGACTCTGTGGAGATTAGCCAAGACCTTATGACTTTGCTGGCAGAGTACAAAGCTTATGAAGAGGAAACTTTGGATGGCAAATTCGGAAAAACGGCTCAATTCTACATGATTTATAAGAATCTCATTAACTATTATTTAACTCTCAATAGAAGTATTAGAACGAGTAATTTCGAACTATACAAATATATACTCCCTCGGATTACCAACTTGTTTTTTGCATTGAATCAACCAAACTATGCTCGCTGGACAGTCAAATACGTCGATAATTTGATAAAAGTTGATGAGACGCACCCTGGATTAGAAAACATCTTCAAGAAAGGTGGCTTTGGAGTCAAACGAACGGACAAACCTTTTTCAAGGCAGCCAATAGATTTAGTTTTGGAGCAAACAATAAATGCTGATGCTGCACGAGGTATGATAGGTATTATCAATCTTACAAACTCGATTGCTGCTCGTCAACGTTGGTCAAAAAGTCATTCGATCCGTTCAACTGTTATAACTTACGTTTATGGATACGCTCAGATGACAAAAGCACAAGATGTAATTGCTGAATTGGAAAAGAATAAGATCAAAATTAATTGTGTACAACTTCAGAAGTTCATAGAAAGTATTGAGAATCATACCAATCCGTTCGATCCAAACTTAGATCCAGCATTTCTCTACAACATCAATACTGGCAGAGCTGCGTCTAATGAAGTTTCCGATTTCCTGTTAAATATTGAAAAAAAAGGCAACAATCTACGCGAAGCTTTCATTTCTGAATGTTCTCAAGACGCCAACCGATTCGAAGGTTCATTAAAGAGAAATCTCATTTTCAATTTTGTCAGTGAAAACAAAAAGAAGAAAGTACAAATTGCTGGTAAAGTACAAGAAATAAGGATGCAGAGAGATTTGTTTAGACGTTTGCTGGGCATTTCATTGGAGCAAAATATAGATATAACGAAAATTTTGTCATATCCATTAACTCCTGTCCCCATGTCCCTATGTCATTTAGATGGGACTATATGCAAAACAGACAAATCAACCTTAATGAAATATTTGGAAGCCAAAGTGGAGAGTCAAGCACCACCAGCAAAGATGTAGTGCTTTTAGATGGATTTTTCATACTTCACTTGATAAAAGAGGTTCCTCAGACATTTGGAAAAATTTCAACGAAAATATTGCAAATCGTCACAAACTTTGGCAATAATCGAGTGGATATCGTCTTTGATCGTTACTTTTCTCCGTCAATAAAAAATTATGAGCGTGATCTGAGGAACAATACTGACATACCCTACAATATTTTCGGACCAGATCAGTCAAGACCTCACGACTTCACTAAAGAATTGAGAAATAATTATTTCAAGGAAGCTCTAGTGAAGTTTTTAATTGAGGATTGGGCTTCTGATGAAAAAGCTCCATTTATTGGCGATAAAGTTATTCACCTGAATTTCGACTTATGCTACCGTTTTGAATCATCCGGCAACCAAGTGAAAAGGACAATTGATGACGATTTTACCTGCGAAGACCATGAAGAAGCGGACACAAAAATTATTTTCCACTTGAGCAAAATTAATTTTGATGCCAACGTGTTGATCAGGTGCAATGATACTGATATCCTCGTTATAATTTTGGGTAATATGGAGAATTTTCTTTGCCAATTGAACATTTGGATGGAGGTTGGTACAGGAAATCATCAACGCCATATTGATATTACGAAGTTGTATACAACTTTGGGAGCATCCTTATCCAGCGCTTTACCCGGTTTTCATGCAATGACTGGTTGCGATTATAATCCAGCATTCTTCCGAAAAGGGAAATCAAAACCACTGAAACTTTTGGAAAAATCGTTGGAATTTCAGACGGCTTTAACTTCCTTGAAAAGCGTGGATTCGAACTCAAGAGAAAATGTTTTTGATGAACTTGAAAAATTTGTATGCCGTATTTACAATATTCGAAATATCGACACAGTCAATGAAGCAAGATTTGAACTTTTTTGCAAAACATACAAGTTCAAAAATCTCAATGAGTCTTTCAAGCCAAAATTAAAGAATTACGATGCTTCGAGTTTGCCGCCCTGTAAATCCGAGTTGTTCCAGCAGTTATTGAGAGCACAATATATCACAAGCGTTTGGAGCAATGCTCACATGAAATATCCGACAGCTCTGCGTCCACAAGGAAATGGCTGGATAGAAAATAATGGAAAATATGAATTTGTCTGGTTTGAAGGCAATCAGTTTCCAACACTTATCAACGACATCGTTATTCAGCCGTCAGACGATAGCAATGAGGAAGGTGAACTAGGTATGCGTGAATTTTTTTCTTCGAAAAAGAAAAAAATCAGTAGTCAAACAATTATATTATGATTTTGAAATAATGTTACAGAATCGAATGACGACCTTTCTGAAGATGAAGATGACCTAAATGATTGTGATAAAGAAGAAGAAGAAAAAGATTCCTAGTTTTTTTATTTATTTTTTATGATGATGATTCAATGCAGCTATTTTTCATTAATGTTTCTGTTTTAATTATATAATAAATGACCATAAAAAAAGATATTGGCTTTAGTTTACAATGTACTTATAGTATTATCTTAACGGCGCCTTCTGCGCGTTTATTAAATTAACGTAATTCTTGCTTTAATGGAAGCCGGATTGACCCGTATTATTTTCTCCGAAAGTTATTCTACAATAAATGTTACTTTTCATTTGTTAACTGACTGAGTTAATGATTTATGTGTCACCCCGCCGGATATCGCGCTGCCCTTCATCAACCCCGCCCTGCTATTAGGTCGAGCTAGCCGATTCCTCGCACACCAAACTTATTTCGTCTTGCGTCTCTCTTTAGTTTCTCGCAATTTCGCGGACGCGAATTTACGCGTCTGGCGCCCAGCAATCAAATTCGGTTAGTGGAGTGTCGGAGGTGCGAGAGAATCGTCGGAGAGGCCTATCTATCATCCTTCTCTCCCTCCCCCTTTTGGTTTGTTACATGACCCGGACCGCTCCGGGAGTGAAAAAGATGTGACAAAATTTGGCTGTACTTTTAATTATTTATTTGAGTATAATGGAAAGACAATAAGAATTAAAATGAGTCCTGATGATCATCAATGGTGAATTCAAAAAAGGAAAAAATTCATAAGTCGCAAACTGTGGAATTTACAATATTTTATGAGGGTTTTGAGACTCACTTTTTTGTCAGTCAATTATGCTAATAGTCATAGAATATATCAAAGAATTATGTTGCAAAATGACTGACATACCGAAATGACTTTTTTGGGCAGCCCTACACCCACAAGCGACCCACTTTTTTGTCAGTCAATTTGCAAATAGTCATAAAATATATCAAAGAATTATGGTGCAAAATGACTGACATACCGAAATGACTTGAAAAAAATTTTTTTGCACAAGTGAGTGGCTATACTACCCAAAGCGACCCACTTTTTTGTCAGTCCCCGGAGCTTTGATCATTAAATAACATTCTGAATCATCACAAAAAGTTTCATAAGTACCGAAATAATCACGAAAAAATGGAGCTAGCTCCCCTACTAAAATTTTTTAAAAGGAATTTATTCCCTCGGAGCGCTGTTCTTGTAGCCGGTGTAAAATGTGTTCCTCGCGGACGGTTCCCAGAATATCTCGAGAACGGCTGGACCGATTTGCTTCAAATTTATACACAATGTTTTGCGATAGTTTTTCTCTTTTCCATCGGGAAATTTTTTTTTTACTCAATTAGTTTTTTTTTTATCAGATTATAAAGGTCGAAAATTTTGGTCGAAAAATGAATTGTGAGTTCAAACGGTCGACGTTTTGGTAAAAAATTAAAAAAAAAAAATCTCCCGATGAAAAAGAGAAAAAAATATCGCAAAGCATTGTGTATAAATTTGAAGCAAATCGGTCCAGCCGTGAAACGTGTCCGCGAGGAACACATTTTACACCGGCTACGAGAACAGCGCTCCGAGGGAATGAATTCCTTTAAAAAAATTTGTGAACGTGCTTCAATGTCGATACTTTCGAATAAAAAAAAACCGGATCAAATCGAATTAATAGTTTCCAAGATAAAAATTCCGGAATTTCACCTTTTTTTCTTGCGGTCTACTCGTATGTAAACCCTTAAAGAAAATTGATCAAATCTAAAAAAAATTGTAATGCAATAAGAATACCGAATCTAAAAGAATCATCATATATGAAACGGGATATAATTTCCCGGGGAGTGCTATAAAGTATATAGTTTTTCGTTACCGATTTTCTGGAAACTGATTTAAAAAATTTTTTAAATTTTAAACAATTGTATATGAAACAGAGGTAGAATTTTCAGGAATTTATGATCGAATTCATAAAGAAGAATCGTGTTATTGCTCAATTTGACATGAAATGACATTTCGTTACCGATTTTCTGGAAACCAATTTAAAAATTTTTTTTAATTTTTCGGAAAATAATCAACCGAATTTTAAACAATTGTATATGAAACAGAGGTAGAATTTTGAAGAATTTATGATCAAATGAAGAATTAAAGAAAATTGATCAAATCTTAAAAAATTGTAATGCAGTAAGAGTAGAATTTTGTGGGGAGTGCTATAAAATCTCTCTAAATTGAAAAATTTTATTATTGTTACAAATCTGCTTTTTATACTTTAATTTATCTGAAATTTATATTGTTGCAAACCTGCTTTTTGAAATAATTATAGATAACACCGGCACACAAAAAACCTTGCAAGAAGGATTCCAAAAAATGTATTTAAATTTGGTTGATTAGATCCAATTTTATACGCGATCAAAGGTTCTTATACAAATTCACGAAAGCAACTATCCCTATTTTATATACTTTTGGTGAAAATTCGGTCCAATAGTTTTTAAGTTAATAACGTTAAACATATACCACCCGTAAGAATTTTATATATTAGTATAGAAGAGTAATTTAATATCTCACTTATTTTTAAAACACATTTAAAGTAGTGAACCAAGTGTTCTCTAATTGAAAAGAAAATTTACCCGTTTTGCTAAAGCAGCGACTTGCTCGTGAAATAAATTATTTTCTGCTTTAACAAAAAGACTTCAATTTTGAGAAAATTAAATTCTATACAATTTTAAGCATTTTTCCGAAATAGATTCAATATTATCGAACTGAAGGTTTGGAGCGATTTATTTGAGTCAATTGACGGTTTAAATTGAGGCCGGCAAACCAGCACAGGAAAAGTTAATATTTGGTTAAAAAAGGCAACTGAAAAACTTGTAATCATTAAAATGCCCAAATTAAAAAAAAAAGTAAAAAATCAAAGAAAAATGATAATAAACTTTTGATGCGTAAATTACGAACTGATAAAGAATTTAAAGAAATAGAACAGAAGAAAAATACTATAGAAAGAAATATGAAACGTAAACGTGAATATGATTGTTTTACAATTGATATAGACGATAAGCAAAATGTTAATAATAAAAGAATAAGAATTGAAAGTGAGATTAATGATATGAAGATTGATCAAATTGAAAATAAAATTAAAGAAAATATACAACAACACAATAAAGAAAGAGGAAAGGCAGTAGAACGCTTAAAAAAAATACGAATAAATCCCTCATCATATAAGGAAGTCGAAAAACAAAAGAGCAGAAAACGCATTGCAAAAATACGTAAAGATCCTATGTATAAAAAGAATGAAAGAGACAGGAATCAGCAAAAAATACTAATTAAACGTCAAAATCAAGTTTTTAGAGAGGCAGAGAAAGAAAAAAATTTACAAAAATCGAAAGCCATTCGAAAAAAAGAATTGTATAAAGAATTGGAGAGGAAGAAAAATGTAGAAAGAATAAAAGTCATTCGAAAAGAACAATTATATAAAGAATCTGAAAACGAGAAAAATGTAAAAAGAATTAAAATCTATAGAAAAGATACAAATTACCAGAAAAACGAACAAATCAAAAATAGAAGTAGGATCTTAACTACAACGCAAATGAAAGAATCTTAGATATTGATCGTAAAAGATTATTAAGACTTGACGAGTTTTTTAGATATCGAGAAAACTACAGCAATTATATTTTGAAAAAAATAAATAATGGCATCAAAAATAATGAATATTATCAAAACGTATTAATAATGAAATTTTAAAGAAATAGAAACTTTGGACCAGATATAGTATGTGTGTGTTGTGAAAGTTTGTTTTTTTTTTTAATCAGTAGAACGATTTAATATTACGAAAATACGAAATAAATTCATTGACAGAAAGATTGCAATTAATGAATTTATTCATCAAATTGTTAATAACTCTTCGGAATACGTATGCAAAACATGCCAAAAATATATTACATTAGGAGACGTTCCAAAAACAGCATCAAATACAGATTTGAGATTTTCAAATGTGCCAAAAGTAGTGACAAACCTAAGTGCCCTTGAGGAACGAATGGTATCACCATATATTTCGTTCATGCAAATAAGCTATTAATCCGCAATTATCACTAAAAGGCAGTATAGTTAATATCCCAGTTGAAATTATTGAAATGGTAAATATTTTACCTCGAACTTTTGATGAAATGTCGACTATTCAGTTAAAGCTGAAAAGGCACATGGAACACAAATCTGACTACATGTATGAAACAATAAAACCAGCAAAAATTTGTGAAGCTTTGGAGTATTTACTACAAACACCTTTGTATAAAAACAACAATATAAATATTGACAAAAATTTTTTTAAAAAATATACCAGAAACTTTAATACAGAATTAGAATTTATTGTCGATACTAATGATAAATGCGATAGCTATAATTATAAAAAAAATCTATGTGATGTAGAAAAACACGTCAAGGATACGGAATCTGAAGATTCTGATTATTTCGAACCGAATGATGAGGTTCTTATCAATGATAGAAACAAAGAAATATCTGCAGATATTAAAATTATAGCTCCGGGACAGGATAAATATCCAGTGCCTTGGGAATTGTGTTTTCCAAAAATATTTGGAGGAGAAATTCTAGACAAGAAAAATAAATTAACGTACGCGCAGCGAATCAAATTTGAATCGAGGCACAAGGATAGAAGATCGTGTCAACCTACCAGAATTTTATTTATGGCTAAAAATAAATTGGAAAAGTCAATAATGTCTAATATAAATATTTGCTTAAAAAGAGTAAAGAAAAATGATAATCTAACTGCCAATAAAATTAAAGATTCGAATTTTTTAAACGATTCCATTTGTCATAACAATGGATACAAATTTTTCAAACAAGTACGATCGTCACCCTCGTATTGGGAAAGTAAAAAAAAAACATCTAATGAGTATGATTAGACAATGTGGTGTGCCATCATTATTTATAACATTTTCTGCGTGTGAGCATAAAAATCCCGATTTATTGAAGATTTTATACAAAATAAGATACAATAAAAACATCAGCACGTATGAAGCAATAAACTTAGACATGGCAGAGAAAACAAAGTTGATAAGAGAGGATCCTGTTATTTGTGTTAGATATATAGAGAAAAAATTTAATTCAATTATGTCTATATTACAGAATGAACATGGTCCATTCGGAGAAAACTATGTAGTTGACTATTTTCAGAGGCGAGAATTTCAAGCAAAGGGTAGCGTTCATACGCACAATCTTTTATATTGTAAAAATGCTCCGATTTATGATGAAGAAAATGAAGAAGGTAATAAAAAGTTAATACAGTGGATAGATAAAAATATTACATGTACTTACGACGTTAAAAATCCGTTGATACGTATGCAAATACATCGGCATAAAGCAACATGTTACAGAGGTAGAAAAAATAAATCTACATGTAGGTTTAATATTCCAATATTTGTTATGAAAGAAACTATGATTCTCAAACCATTAACCGAAAATGAAGAAACTAAAAGCGATAAAACCAATAGAAAAAAAATTAGAGATTTGATAAAAGTATTTTTCGAAAAAAATATAATCGTATCTTTTGAAGAAATGTTAGAACAAATTATATTCAAACAATTAGAAGCACGTTATTAAAAACAAAGATATTCTTGAAAAGACGAAGCAATGAGCGATCAATGCATACAATACAATCATATTGACTCTTCTTGAATCAAATATGGATATTCAATTTGTATTAGATCCATATAGTTGTGCTTCATACATGATTAATTACGTCACAAAAGTCGATGCTGGTCTGTCACGATTACTAAAAGAAGCAGCAAAAGATTTGGAAAATGGCAATTTGAATATTAGACAAAAGTTTAGAAAGATTGCTAACGTTTTCATCAATGGCAATACTATGTCTGCATAAGAAGCCGTTTAACATGTCCTTGGACTACCACTTTCATTGTGCAGTAGAGCTTTGGTTTATATTAATACTGTTCCACAAAAAGAGCGTGTCCGTATGTTAAAAAATAAAAAACATTTAAGAAAAATAAGTGACGATTCAACAGATATATACTACAAAAATATAATTGAAAAGTACGAGAATAGGAATTTTCATAAATTTTCTTATGTTTGTCTGGCCGAATATGCATCTAACTGTGAAGAAAAAAAAAGTACATACAAAAGTGATAGCGAGGATGATTATGATAAAGACAAAGAAATTAAAGAACGAAAAGAACATAAAATTATTAGATTTCGTCGTTACAAATTGCAAGAAGATCGATATAATTATTTCAGAGAACAGGTTTTATTGTTCTTGCCTTGGAAAAACGAAATAGATGATGTAGAGACAAAAAATTGTGAAAAAATTTATACAGAAAATATTCATTTAATTGAAAAAAATAGAAAAAAGTTTTCAGTGATTGGTGATGCAGAAATTGACAACGCACTGATTCAAGCACAAAGAGATCAACAAGAAATAGAAGATGAAGAAGAAGAATCTTTTATAAAATCAAAAATCCCAAAAAAAGAAAAGATAGATATATTTGGTCAAACAGGTGTAGCGGATTGTTCGAAGGACAGTAGAAGAAAAATAAGTAGTCCTTCTAAAGCCACAAAAATACTTCAAAAATTAAATGACAAACAAAGAGAAATTGCTATGCATATTTTACATTGTTTCAAAACTGATAATTTACCAATTAAACTATACATTAGCGGATCAGCGGGTGTTGGAAAAAGCATGCTCATCAATGCGATTTATCAGCTATTATTGAATTATTTCGAGGATATACCTGGTAAAAAGAACAATTCGTTAAAAATATTATTATGCGCACCCTCAGGAAAAGCAGCATTTCTAATAGGTGGAGTAACTTTACACACTGCTTTTGCATTACCAATTACACAGTATGGAGGACAAATGCCAGAACTGTCAGCAGACGTGGCAAATACTATTCGAGAAAACTTATTTGAATTGAAATTATTAATTATAGATGAAATATCGATGGTGGGTAGTACAATGTTTAATCGGATCGATACAAGATTAAGACAAATAATGGGTCGTAATAAAAGTTTTGGAGGAGTTTCTGTTTTAATGGTCGGCGATCTTTATCAATTACCACCGGTTATGGATACTTCAATATATTTATGCCCAAAATCGTGCATGTTAAGCTTATTTTCAGAAAATGTTCTATGGAATGAATTTGATTATTTTGAGTTAACAGAAATAATGAGACAAAAAGAAGACAAAACATTTATTGAAACTCTTAACAATCTTGCAAGAGGAACAATGTCTGAAAATAATATTGCACTAATTAAGTCCAGAGAAACGTCAGAGGAAAATGTTTCAAAAGATACAATTAGATTATATGCTGATAATCGTTCAGTAGATAGTTTTAATTAATTAAAAATAAATTTAAAAGATGGTACAGCTTATGAATGTATAGCCAAAGACACAGTTTTAGGAAAAGTTAGCAGTAAATTGAGAAATAAATTACTAACGTCGTTAAAAAAGAAAAAAAGAACAGAATGTGGTGGCTTGGCTTACAAAATAGTATTAAAAGTAGGTATTAAATACATGATAGTTACTAACATAGATGTTGAAGATGGCTAATGGAGCTTGTGGCATATTAAAAAATAGAACGTTCAAACAAGATACAAAAGAACCAATTAAAATATGGTTAGATTTCAATAATAATAGAATTGGTATGGAACAGCGGAGACCATACGTAAAGTATATTAATGAAAATTCTATGGAAAAGTGTTTGGTTCCTATATCATCACTTTCTGTCGTATTAAACATTAATGAAAGAATGGGGTATGAAATCATAAGACAACAATTTCTCATCACACCCGCTGAAGCTATGACAATACATAAAAGTCAAGGTCAAACTTACGAAAGAGTATGTATAGATTTAAGAAATAATTGTCGTATGTCGAGGCCAATGCTATATGTGGCATTGAGTAGAGTGACAAAATTATCGGATTTATACATTCTTGGCAGTTTCACACCTCCAAAAAAACCATCCACAAATAATTCTTTGAAGTTAGAAATAAAACGACTAAGAGAAGAGAAGTATCTTAAATTATCATATTCAAAAGTAATAGAAGGAAATCGAATAAAAATTATATATCAGAACGTACGATCTCTGAATAAAAATATAATAAATATATCTTGTGATAAATGGTATAAACAAGCCAATTTATTAGTTTTTGCAGAATCACAAACAATCACAACAGATGATTTGACATTTGAGGGATTTAATATTTTATTACGAACAGATAATTATGATAAACGTTTACCAAAAGGAATAATATGTTTTATCAAAAAAGAATTGAACGCATTTATAGATGATCACATACAAAAAGATGAAATTATAAATGGACAATACCGTCATATAGACTTGATACGTATAACCATAAATAAAGCAGAAATCATTACTGGTTATAAGTCTCCATCAACACCTAAAACTATGTTTGTGCATGAATTAAATAATATTTTAAGCAAATCAGTAAGTAATGAAAGAATTATAATAGGTGACTTCAATTATGACTCATATAATAAAGAAGGATTTTTGGAAAAACATTTAAACAAACTACACTTTAAACGTGCAATTGGCACACAGGTATCAATATTTATATCAAAGGGAATATTAAATTATAGTGCTGGAGTATACGAAACTTATTTTTCAAATCATAAACCTATTTTTATAGGATTAAATAAGCAGAACAAAATATCAAAATCAAGCATATTTGAAATATTCATGGAAAATATTTCTAATAATAAGAACAAAAATAATTCAGAGGAATACTTAATTAACATAACGTCTAGTCATACTAATGATGCATTTACAAACAATAAGAAAGAATGTGTAGAAATTTACCAACCATCACAAACTCTAGAAGAGAACGTATTAGAGGAAAATTCGTGGCTAGATGATAGACCTTTAAACGAAATTATGAACATAATAGAGAATAAAACTCAATTTCAGCGTGTAGATGTGCTATTTATTACTGGTTTACATTGAGTTGATTCGATCTTTAAGCCAGATGTTCAGATTGTTGGAGGTAGTCAAGCTGGCAATCACTGGCACTGTATTTATTATGACGGAGAGAAACTTCATATATATGAAACACACTCTTATAATAATCTGTCGTTATGTGAACAAAACTACATAAAAAAACGATACCCTAATTTAACTCCAATCAATGTCATATTTGAAAAAGTTACAAAGCAACCAGACTTAGCATCGTGTGGTATATTTGCAGCAGCATTTGCTATATCAATAGCAAGAGGAGAAAACCCACACACACACACACACACATCTACTAAAAAATATTCAATAAATATGCAAGAAATGCGTAAACATTTTCTGAAAATTATTAAAGAAAAAGAATTACTGCCTTTTCCTGAACAATAATAATTTAAAATTATAACAATGTGATATATACTAAATATTGCGAAAAATTATAAAAACGTTGCCTACATTAATAAGTAATAAATAAGTAAGAAATTAAATAAGTATACAAATAAATAAATAAATATAAAAAGAAATATTGTACGACGCAAATAAATAAATAAATAAATAAGTATTAAAAAAAATATTGAAAAATAAGCATTGAAATATTGAACAATTTTGAGAATCTACATTGACCAGTTCGCCTAGAAAATCAAATAACAAAAACGCAGTTCGAACGAGGTGAGGAAAACCTAACAATGATTACTATGGATTAATATGAATCGGTGACCAGATGACTTTTTCAAGCGGGCATTGTGGCCGTCACAGAGGAAAGGAAAGTATAGTAGAGTTTAATATTTTTAATAAAAAAAAAATATACAAAAAATAATTTTGTTGCAACATATTTTAAAATATTATAATTATTAAGTAATTAATTAAGTAAGAATTCAGAAATATTTTTCAAAAATTTATGCAGGAAGTATCAAAATTAATTATTTTATCAAAATCTTTTTTTCAAAAATTTAAGAAAACAGCAAAAATTACGATACTTTAAATTTATAATTTTAAAATTATATTTAAAATTTATATTTATATTTTTTGGTTTATATTTTTTTTATTTTTTTTTAACTCCGCCTTGGACGGTCCCAAGCCCGATCTGAGAAAGGAGGAGGGTTGGAGTGGGCAGTCTTATTATCCACTCCGTAAAAATATTTATATAATTTTAATATTGTTTGAATATTGTTTAAAAACAGAAAAACATACAAACATAGTAATATTGTTACGAGTTTTCAAAATATATAATGAAATAATTCAATCTTACATTTTTCAATAAATAAGAAATTGAATTATTTTTAAAAAAATATTAAAATATAGTAAATAAATATAGTAATAGTATATCATAAATTAAAGTATAATTATAGTATAGATATTAGTCACAATAAAAAAAATGGTGCAAGTAGAAACTTGCACATTGCTTCCTTATAATTTTTAAGTGTGCAAGTAGAAATCTGCACATTGCTTACTTATAGTTTTTAAGTGTGCAAGTAGAAACCTGCACATTAACAAATATTAATCACAATAAAAAAAACAAAATGGTGCAAGTAGAAACTTGCACATTGCTTCCTCATAGTTTTTAAGTGTGCAAGTTGAAACTTGCACATTGCTTCCTCGTGGTTGCTCTAACTTCCGTAAATATTGAGATATCGGGCTGTTTTGCTTCCTCATAGAGGAAGTTTTGTTTTCGTGAATTCCGTATATGAACCTTCAATTGCGTATAATTTTTTAATCGATAGAGTATCATTTAAGGAAGGTTGGTATTGAATCAGGCGATGATCGGTAAAGGGGTTCTTTTTTAAAAAAATTTTGAATTTTTTTTAGAAATGCTGTGGTTGCTCTAACTTCCGTAAATATTGAGATATCGGGCTGTTTTTTTTTTAATCGATAGAGTATCATTTAAGGAAGGTTGGTAGTAAATTAAGCAATGATCGGCAAATTAGAAATGTCCGTGGTTGCAAATAGAAAACTTCGCTCACAAAGTTTATTTTTATAATAATAACAGATATTAGTATAACAGATATTAGTTGCAATAAAGTTTATCACAATAAAAACAAGTGTGCAAGTAGAAACTTGCACATTGCTTCCTCATAGTTTTGAAGTGTGTAAGTAGAAATTTGCACATTGTTTTCTCATAGTGCAAGTAGAAACCTGCACATTGCTTCCTTATAGTTTTTAAGTGTTCAAGTAGAAACCTCCATATTGCTTCCTTATAGTTTTTAAGTGTGCAAGTAGAAGCCTTCGCTCACAAAACTTCCTCTATGAGGAAGCCAAAACAATAAAATACTAATAATTATACATCGAATAAAATACAGGCTTCGTTATAGAGAAGCTTAGTGAGCGAAGGCTTCTACTTGCACACTTAAAAACTATAATAAGGAAGCAATATGGAGGTTTCTACTTGGACACTTAAAAACTATAAGGAAGCAATGTGCAGGTTTCTACTTGCACACCTAAAAACTATGAGAAAACAATGTGCAAATTTCTACTTACACACTTCAAAACTATGAGGAAGCAATGTGCAAGTTTTTACTTGCACACTTGTCTTTCCATTGATTCTGCGTAAAATCTAACACAAAAATACGTATTTACTTATTTTATGTATATTTTATTTAAAAAAAGTTTCATTTGATTTAAAAAATACGAGGTCAAATCTTGTCCGATTTGACGTAGAATCGCCCATATATACTTTTCTATGCCAACTATTCTCTGCTTTAATAAAAAGACTGTTTAATATATTAACGATTAACTGCTTTAAATGACTTTCTTTTGTTCGTACATGTACTATTTTCACATACATATTCGTCGTTTGTGCCTTTCAATATTCAAAATAACTACTATATTTTTCAAACATTTTTGTTAATAATTTTTTAATAAAGAACGAGCAACGGCTAAAACCTTCTGAAAGTTACTCAGGAGGTTGACCACTATAATTAATATATGTCAAGGTCAAGGTCATAGGAGCTGGGTTTCTTTTTGTCAATATTTACCACATTTACTTTGCCAGAAACTAAAATAATATTTTTCGCAATAAATTGAATTATTTAAATAAGATGCATATACAGGGTGTTTTTAAAACTACGTCAGAAATTTTAAGGGCGTATTCTAGAGGTAAAAAAAAAGTTCTTATAAACATGGGTTCCAAAAATGCTTTTCCTCCGAGTTATAGGGCCAGTTTCACCAACGTCGATTAACTGTAACCTTTGATTAAAATCACTCTTCATTTCTTTCTAGCAGTTCCCCTTAGAAAGAGACAAAGAGTGAGTTTAATCAAAGGTTACAGTTAATTGGAGATAGTGAAACCAACTTATAGCCCTCTAAAGTTGGGGAAAAAAATCGTTGAAATTTTACATAACGTAATAATTAATAGTGTTTTCTATAAACACATGTTTATAAAAATTTTTTTTATTTTGATTTCTAAAATACGCCCTTAAAATCTTTAACATAGTTTTAGAAACACCCTGTATATCAGCATCAAAATTACATTAATAACATTCAGTTATTAATCAGTTTCTGGCGAAGTAAATGTTTCTTTGGTTTGAATATACACCGTTGACTAAAATCGGTGTCCTATCTTATTGTTTAGTCACCTTATACGCGTTATTGCAATAAATACTGTTAAGATAGTAATGTCATTCTAGTCTCATATCTATATAATCCTAGTTCTATAGTGTTATTCTTTATATAGTATTCTATCTATTCTACTTATATAATCCTAGTGCTAAGGTTTTCGCGGTTTTTATATTACACAGTTGGTACTATTGTTCTTTCGTTCTCTCTCGTTATGAAATCAGATACTCGATAGTCACGTTAAGTCACGGTCTCGTTAAGTTGTATAAAAGGCCGAATAAATAATATATTCTGATACAAAATAATACAGGAGTCTCATAAAGTAAATAGCGGAAAACCCTTCCAACAACAGGTTATGCGCCCAGGCTACAGGATTGCAGAAAATACGGAAGATACATATCATATCAAGGTTAAGTACGATATAAAATGGCTCAGAATATAAGTAAGAGTAATTTCTACAACATTGATCCTCTGAACGGCGAAAATTATGAAGCCTGGAAGTTTAGAGTTAAAACAATATTGATTAAGAATAATGTAGAAGAGATGATAGCCGTTAGATATAGCGATGAGAACTATGAGACTCAGCAGCAAAAGGAAGAAGCAAGAAAGAAAGAAAATAGGTGCTTTATACTTGTAAAATGTATAGATGATACACAAATAGATATTATACAAGACAAGACAACAGCGTATGATATGTGGATGAGTCTGCAAGATTTACACGAGAAAAGAAGTCTATCCGGAAAATTATTCCTTCAAAGAAAATTAATGTCAATGAAGATGAATGAAGGAGAGAAGTTAGAGGATTTCCTATCAAAATATGATCATGTTTTGTGTCAGCTGAAATTATCTGGTGCTGAGATCAAAGAAGAAGATGCTATTTGTACGTTACTACTAACATTACCAAAGTCATATGAAACAGTGGTGACGGTTCTTGAAAATATGGCGATGGAGACATTGGACATGAATTATGTGAAGACAAGGTTAAGGATAGATTCTGAGAAGAAGAGAGAAAAAGATGAAGGCCAGAGTGAACCAACGAAGCCAGCTGCATTCAACACCAACAAGTCGATAAGATGTTACAATTGCGGTGAAACTGGACATATCAAGAAACATTGTAAGAAGCCATCTCAAGATCAACCGAATTATCAAGGCAACAAATTTAGGGGACCACAAAACAGAAGAGGATTCCACCACACAAATAGAGGAGGTAGAGGCTATCGAAGATGGAACAACCAGCCAAATTATAGACATGCTAACCACGATCAACAAAGAAGAGGACATTATGTCGAAGCCGATAATACGCGTGAAGATAGTATATGCTTTTTAAGTAATAGAGACAGTAACACAGAGGAAGTAAGTAATGATAATATTTCGTTCTTCGTTGATTCGGAATGTACTGATTATTTAGTAAATAATAGAGAATATTTCAGTGACTTTATGAAACTAAATGAACCAATAAAGATAGCAGTTGCGAAAGACAAAAGTTATTTAGAAGCAATAGGTGTAGGAAATATCAATGTTCAAAGTTGTGTAAATGGGAACAAAATTAAATGTACTATTAAAAACGTTTTTTATGTCCCGAATCTAAAGAAAAATCTATTGTCAGTTAGAAGATTAGAAATGTTTAATATCAGTGTAATATTTGAAAAGGGTAAAGTAAAGTTGTTTGATGGGAAGAGAATAATTGGCTTAGGTAATAGAAATTATCTATATAAAATATCTTTTAAAATTTTTAAAAATGAGTGTTTATATATTAATAAGGAAAATGAAGAAACTAAACTATGGCATAAGAGATATGGTCACATTGGTTATTCAAGTTTAAAGGTATTAATAGATAAGAATATGGTTGATGGCATTAAAAATCTAAAACCGAGTAAAGTAGAGTTTTGTGAGTCATGTGTAAATGGTAAAATGACGAAGTTACAATTTGGAAAATGACAGAAAAGTAAAAGTATCTTAGAAGTAATACATTCAAATGTTTGTGGACCGATAAATCCAATATCACATGATGGAGATAGATACCTTGTTTCATTTATAGATGATTACTCAAATTTCGTTTGTGTATACATGATTAAAAACAAAGAGAAGGTATTTAGTAAATTTAAAGAATATATACAAATAATACAAGCAAAATTTAATAAACGAGTATCAGTTTTGCGATGTGATAATGGTGGAGAGTATGTTTTAAAAGAAATAATACATTATTGTAAAGAAAATGGCACTTTTATAAATTATACAATATTATATACTCCCCAACAAAATGGTAAAACCGAACGTTTCAATCGTAGTTTAGTAGAGAAAGCTAGATCGATGATAAATGATTCAAAGGTACCAAAACAATTTTGGAATGAAGCAATAAGAACAGCGGCGTATATTTTAAATCGTAGTCCAAGTGCGAATTTAGAGTTAGTTACTCCTGCTGAGATATGATACAACAAGAAACTTGATGTTACAAATTTGAGAGTTTTTGGAACAGTAGGGTATTCGTATGTATGTACAGGATCAATTTAGAAATAAGTTTGATAAGAAAACTGAAAAATGTATAATGATTGGATATGCAAACAATGGTTATAGAGTATGGAATATTGAAAAGGAGAAAGTTCAATCTTCTAAAAATGTAATTTTTAACGAAAACGTGTTCTATTATAAACAAAATCAAAGGAGCATAGAAATAGATGTAGAGAATAATGGCAGCGGAGATGATAATGATGTAGGTAGTAAAGATATAGATAGTAGAAGTGATATAGCGTCAGAAAATGAGGAATTACTAAATGCAGAAGAATTATAAATTGAAGATTCAGAAAATGAAAAATTAAAGGCTAAAAAGTTAGAGACACAAAAAAAGGTTAAAAGTAAAAGAAATACAAGATTTCCAAAGAAATTTGATGATTACAAGATATATATGGCTTATAATGCTGTATCTTTTGTAGAAAATGTTCCGAATAGTTATGATGAATTAAAGGATAGAGCAGATAGAACTTTGTGGGAAGGAGCAATGAATAGGGAACTTGAATCTATAGTTAAGGTAAATACATGGAAATCAGTAGTTAAACCTAAAGATGTGGAATATTGGATACAAAATGGGTATATGTGTGTGCATCTTCTTCTTCTTAGTCGTGCACTCTTGACAGAGTGGTCGTGGTTATGAACTTTTTACATCATTCATAACTCTCGTGAGAATATAAATAGTGTGGTGGTTTTCCGTTGCCTTCCACACCGCTGTACAGAAGCCGTCCTATTGGATAGCGCCTTCTGCTTTTTCCTGAGGTACTTCATAGCGGTCGACGGCTATGAGTGGACCAACTGCTTAACGTCTCTTTCCGAAAGACGGAGCCCAGTTTTCCCATCTAGAGGTTACTTCTATCCGTCAGATGGGGGTGCAGTATTTTTGCTGAGAAATTCTCAGTGGCCCAGTGGGATTCGAACCCGGTTCTCCGGATTACGAATCTGGCGCTCTACCCACTAGACCAGCCGCACCATATATGCATACAAACCACTTAAAAAAGATAAGCGAGATCAGTACAAGGCTAGATTAGTAGTAAGAGGTTTTGCGCTGTTGTGCCGTACCTCTGATTCGAGGGATCGGCACAGAGTTCTTTTGGGAGGAAGGAGGAATAATGTTGCCAGAGTTTTCTGCTTGACGATGTTTTAATAAAAGATCTTTTAAACTTGATACACTTGTTTCGTTGATTTCGTTGCCCTGACTCGCGGGCGTTCTCACTAGGATAGAGTTCGTTGGTCGTGCGCGATTAGCCTTACGTTCTAGACTGCCCGCCGCTTCTCGGAAGGGCGGGCTTTTTATCTCTTCGCGTATTACTTCCGCGATGCTGACTTAGCTGTCAGCGCTTTTGCTTCCGGGTGAGCGACCTGGAAGCCGCTTGCGACACCCGGAATGCCACCTCAGGTGAGTTTGGCAATATTCGGGATGTGCGCTGACAGCTATGTGTCGCAATTCGGGCACGGCGACTTCCGCCTCACAACATCCCTTCCCCCTGGGGGAAAGAAAAACTGAGATTTCAAATTGAAGTTTTTCGCATTTATTGACATATGTGTTAAAAAGAATTATTATTTTTTTTGTTATTATTATTATCTTGTTATGATTTTCGTTGTGTGAGGAAGTCGCGTCACGTACTCTTGTTCGCTTTCCTTTTCGCTATTCATGTTATCGCGACTATGATCCCTGTTATTATTATGATTAAAGATAGGGATCCTACGGGGTACATTGTGTATTTATTTGATAAGAACCCGGCTTGGCTGTCTTCTATTTCTTGATTTATCTCGTTTAGGTTTAGGCTTAATTTTGTTAGTTCCCCGGGGTTTTTGATTACCGGTTCTATTTTTAATTCTGTCGCTATTTCGTTGTTGATTTTGGTATCTGTAGTTACTTGTTTGAAGGTTAAATTGAATTGTGGTAGGTGCATTTGCACGTGCGTCGTGTGGTCTCGTTTTTTCGTTCGTAAAGTCAAGTCTGTCGTGGTTAGCTTGCAATTGTCAGTTAATTTGATTCTTCCCGTTCGATTAATGTTGATTTTATGTTCTCCTTGATTGTTGCATTGAATAGTTATACTCTGTTTGTACGGTGTGGAAAACAACCATGCCTGTGGTTCCGCTAAGGTTATCCAAAGTGTTACGGTTGAGAGAATGTGACGACGCTCGCAATTGTCTTCTTCCGTTCTTATATATATCTGCACCTCGCAGGGTGCATGTGGCGTTATGAAGTATACCGGGTAGTTCGTGTTACATACAAACGTTGTGCCGGAGTGTTTACATTTATTCAAATCATCTTCTTTTAGTGTTACATAATTTCGGTTTTCTTTATCAATAGCTAATAGGTCGTACGTAGTTTTCGGTATTACAAATATATTTTCACGGTCGTGTACCGGCAGAGGGTTTATTCTTATAATTTCGTACTTTGGATATGTGACAATAGGGAAGGTCAGGATTGTGTATATGTTGGGGTTATCGAAGTAAGCATTTATTTCCATAAACTCCTGAATTTTATTCCAATTTTCGGTTTGTATTTTAAAAGGGAAGTGAGCTCCTTGGGTTAGGTGAGTTGTCGCTTCTCTCAATTCGGTTATAATATTTTCGAGGGGAAGTAGTCGTACGAGTACTATTCCGCTCTTAGAGTAGGTGAGGTACGCTAAAACGTCTTCTACATCGTTTATTAATTTGTTCATTATCGCAGTTATTGCTAACAGGTGTTCATCTATTTCCTCGCGGTGCGCTAAATTCGACACTCGTTCCTGTACTATTCTGGTTACATTCACTAGCATGTTTTCGTTTTTGTTAATAGTTTGCTCTAGCGCTTCCATGTGTCCTAACGTCGCGTTTATAATTTTAATTTGACTTTTCGCCGCGTGTCGCATGACATTTTGTTGGTTTTGCATTAATTCTAGCTGTTCTTGTATGTGTTTCTCAGAGTCGGCGTCCATTGTTCCAAATAATGTTTTACTCATGGTTCCTATCGCGTCTAACAGTCCGCGTCGGCTCGTCGGTACTTTGAAAATAGTTTGCAGTCGTATTATCAGTTGCGTCAGTTTCGTATTGTCGTCTTCGGTTATGCGGAGTATGTTATTACATATGACTCGGTTATCGTCCTTTACGCGATCGCATAAATTTTTTATTCGTCCGAGGTAACGTTGGAGCTGGTGGTTTCTTATTGCAAACGCCGCTACCTCGATTCGGATAGCCAATTTCCATGTATTTTCTTGAAGTTGCATTGTCCCGACTTTCTCAAAATAAATTCCTGGTTCGTCGCTAAATGGCGTCACCTCGTACGGTGGCATCGGTTCGGATGACATTTCGTCCACTAGGTGAAAAATGATGATCGGTGTCCTGTAATGGGATTACTATCTTGGACTTGGTGTTAATTTTATCGCGTTTTCTGCTGATTATGACTGTTAGCTTTTATATCATTTAGCAAGTCGCTTTAGTTCGAGGCTGTTTCTCTGTCGCGACACGTCTTATAATTTGCACGATTATGACTCCTCTCGAGCGGTTTGTACCCGTTAGAGGTGTCGTGACCCTGGAGGAACTCCAGGCTGTCGATGCGGGGGAGAAAATCACCCCTCCTGCACTGGTAGTGCCCAATTGGTCGGAACCTGGGGGCTTTACTTACGCTCGTCCACGTTTCCGCGTCGGTCAGCACGACTTTTTGACGGGTCGTGATCGGCGTGGCCCGCCGGATATTATGGCATTGTTTCTGCTGTTGGCTGATCTCCGTTTCCGTTTGTTAACGGGTCGGGGGTATATTCTTCCTCGTGATGGTTAATTGTAAGTTTTATTAATTTATTTTACTGTTGCTATGCTACGTCTTTTGGTCCTTGGTCGGGTACTCGCCGACCTGCGTCGATTTTTTGCTGACGCTTCTTCGCTTCAGGTTGCTCTTCTTACTTTTTCTGCGCGATCTCGTGTCAGTCGCTAGCTACCTCTGCTCCGGTGCTTTTGAACACTCTTGTTCTGTGATTAGTTATGCGGTGCTTCCGTTGTACGCAACATTTCACGCCCTCTTTTTGCGATGCTTGTCAGAGTGAATATTGGAGAAGGGCTTTTCGGGCGGCGGCTGCTGCGGATCGCGAGACGAGGGAGCGCAAGAGGGACGAGGCGCGTGCATCGCCCCCTCCTTCTTATGATGAGGTGGCCCACCCTGGCACTGTGGTGCCCTTCCGCTCGTTGCGGGTGACGCTACACTACGCAACAGGACAGAGGGATGTGGTCCTGGTTCGTCCTCGCCGGGAGTAAATCTTACCACTACATGTATGCTAAATATATATATATTTTTTTTCTTTCTACTGCTTAGTTTTCTGTTGTGCGTGAGCCTTATTCCTCGATGAACGCTTTTAGCTTATTTGCATGTACGCGTATCGTCTTGCGTTTTACTTTAATGGTGTAGTTTACGTCGCTGTGTTTTTCCACGATCACGTACGGTCCTACCCATTGCGAATCGAGTTTTTTAGATCGTCCTCTTCGTACTGTTTCGTCGTGTAATAGTACCTTGTCTCCTATTTTGAATGTTTTCTTGTTGCATTTTTTGTCAAATTGCTGCTTTGCTTTTTCTTTCTCTTCTTTGGTATGCTCTCTCGCGACTTGATTCGTGGCGCGTATTCGTTCTCGTAATTCTTTCGCGTAATCTTCGTACAAATATGTTAGTTTCGGGGGCCTTGTTAGGGCTGTCGGTAGGTTCGCTTGATGTCCGTAAACAAGTTCGAACGGTGTGAGTCCTGTCGTCGTATGAGGCGTCGTATTATACGTGAACATTGCGTAGGGTATCCACTTATCCCAGTCGGTTTGGTCCTTATTTATGTAATGTCTTAGGTACTCTGCCAGAGTACGATGCGATCTTTCCAGCGCTCCATTACTTTCGGGATGATATGCTGTTGTCTGTATTTTTTCGATTTTCAGTAGCTTGCACATGTTCTTAAATATCTCGCTTGTGAAATTTGTTCCTTGGTCCGTGAGAATTTTCTCCGGTATTCCGTGTTCTAAGACTACTTTCGTTACAAAGGCTTTTGCTACTGTATTTGCCTCCTGATTTTCTACGGGTACTGCCTTGCTAAACTTCGTTAGATTGTCTTGGAACGTGAGGAGGTATTTATTTCCGTTATTCGTGACTGTTAGTGGGCCTACTATGTCGAGCGCGCATTTTTCGAATGGTCGCTCGGGCGTATCTGTAATAGTCATTGGCATTTTTGTTTTCCTACTCAATTTGTTCTTCTGGCAGTACTCGCATTTATTTATGTAATCTTCTACATACGCCGTAATTCCACGCCAGCTGTGTTGTAATCGGATACGGTTTAGAGTTCGCGTGACTTCTTGGTGCCCTCCCGTAGGCGAGTCGTGATACTCGTAGAGTATTTGCCGCTTTTCCTCCTCCGAGTACTCTCTCGGGGGGTCGTCGTCCTGTTGCGTTACATTTATCGCTGATGTTTCGGCTATCGGATTTCGGCTCAATGCATCGGCATTCACGTTGTGTTTTCCTGCTTTATGTACGATCTCGTAATCGTATTCCTCTAGTTTTAGCCTCCATCTTATTAGTCTGGAGCCGGGGTCGTTTACATTAAATAGCCAGATCAATGGTTTGTGATCGGTTATAATTTTAAATCTAACGCCATATAAGTAGGGACGGAAATGTTTTACCGCCCAGACGATTGCTAATAGCTCTTTTTCTGTGGTATTATAATTTTGCTCTGCCTTGCATAATACTCGGCTGGCGTACGCTATCGGTCGGTCTTGGCCTACTGTTCCTTGTGAGAGCACGGCTCCGATGGCGTAATCTGACGCGTCGGTAGTTACTAAGAACTCTTTGCTAAAGTCAGGGTAATTCAATACCGGGGCTGTCGTTAATTTCTCTTTAAGTAGATCAAACGCGTTCTGTTGTTCGATTGACCAATTGAATTTTTCTCCTTTCTTTGTGAGCTTTGTTAGAGGCTTGGCTATCTTAGAGAAATTTTCGATAAATTTTCTGTAGTATCCGGCTAACCCGATGAAAGATTGTATATCTTTCACTCTTCTCGGGGTCGGAAATTCTTTTACTGCTTATAACTTAGACGGGTCTGGCGATATTCCGTCTTCGGATATCACATGCCCTAGGTAAATGACCTCTTTTCGTAAAAATGCGCACTTGTTCGGTTGTAACTTAAGATTGTATTTTCGTAGTCTGTGCAGTACTGCGATTAACCGCTTAATGTGCTCTGTCAGCGATGCTCCGTATATAACGATGTCATCGATATACACGAAACATTTCAATTCTAACAGTCCGGCTAATACCGCATACATTAATCGCTGAAAGGCCGCAGGTGCATTTTTTAGACCGAATGGCATTCTGTTGTGCTCGAAATGTCCGTCTGGAGTCGAAAATGCCGTTTTCTGCTTATGTTCTTTGTGCATCGGGATTTGGTGATATCCCGAGGCTAAATCTAGTACAGAAAAATATTTCGCATTGCCTAGCTGATCAAGTATATCTGTAATGTTTGGCATGGGGAAGAAGTCTCCCATTGTGAGATCGTTTATTTTTCTGAAGTCGATCACTGCGCAAAATTTTATTCTGCCGAACGCGTCAGGTTTCTTGGCGACAACTACTATTGGCGCGTTCCACTGGCTTGTGCTCGAACGAATTATGCCGTCGTCCAGCATTTTCCGTATTTGTTTTCTTACTTCGGCCTTATGTTTCTCGGGTAACCGGTATGGCTTTACATTTACTGGCGCACTATCGGGTCGTGTATTTATTTCGTGTTTTATTGCTGTAGTGGCGCTTAGTTTATCTCCGTCTAGGTAAAAAACGTCATAAAATTCATCGCAAATTTTTTCTACTGCCTCTCGCTCTTCTGTGTTTAGATGATCGAGCTGTACTTGGTCGCGCACTTTCTTTTGTCGCTCTGTGACAGTCTCGTATTCTTCATTTGCCTGTAACGTGAGTACGCTCGCGGCGTCGTCCGCCGGCAGGTCTTCTAACGTTACGTGTGGAGTGAGGATTTCCACCGGCTCGTCCGTCACGTTCAATATGCTGACCGGGCAAGTAAATTCGACGGGTTTTACGAGGCAATGCCCGATGAAAACTCCGGGAGCAGGTTCACCGCTTTTTACTATGCCTACCCGGTTATGATCTGTGACGGCTTTTACAATGGTTTCACTGCGGGGAGGTAGCTTTATTTTTTGATACGGTCGTAACTTGAACATGGCTTTGCCTATTTTCAACTGTTTTGACGTGTTTGAGATATCGGCTTTATGTTTAGTTAGGAAGTCGTTTCCTAATATTCCTTTGTATTCGATGGGGAAGTCATCTTTTACTACGTACATTGTGTGACGTATTTTCTTTTTCCCGAGATCTACGGTCGCTTTTATTTTTCCTAGCGTGTGGATTTGGTGTCCTGTTACGCCGATTAATGCCAGTTTCTCCTCTCGCACCATTGTTTTTCCCTTTAGGTTGCCTACTTTAATCAATGTTAGAGTTGCTCCGGAATCTAATAGAAGATTCATTTCTCCTTGTTCCGCTTCTTGTATAGGCAGTGTTATGATATCTAGCGGGCCTTTCTTGTGTTTCTCCGTTACCTGAGACACTCGGTATGTCTCGGCGGCGCGTGCCTTATTTCTTTTCGGCTTCTCTTCCTCCTCGCTACTGCTGTCGGAGGGTGCGTCCTCGTTAGATTCGCTCGCTTTGGTTTTTCTTACTGTGCCTATCGGTGCTTTTTTCGCACTTTCCTGTTTTGGTCGGCGCGGTCGCTCGGATTTCGGCCGTCCGTTTAACGACCAGCACTCGTCGCGCTTGTGCCCTGCTTTCTTGCAGTAGGTACACTCGATTATATTTATGCCACCGGGCTTATCCGCTCGCGGCAGCAGGAATTTATTAGCTAGCTGGCTCGTACGGCAATCTCGCCCGTAATGGCCGGTCTTACCACATTTGTAGCATTTCACAGTCGCGTTTCCCGCATTTCGCGCGTTTCCCTGATTAAATCTATTTCTGTTTACCGCTTGTCCGTTTCGCGGGGAGGGGCCTCTAACTTTTTCCTCGGCACTGGCGCCGGTTATTGCCTCCTGTAGGCTTGGATATCGCTGTACTCGGACCAGCATCTTGATATCATCATGCAGCCCGATTTGGAAGTTATGCAGAGCTTGCATTTTAATACTTTCCAATATCGCCTTCTGCTGCTCTTGCGAGTGCCCTTGGTCTTCTTCCATGGCCTCATACAGTTCTCTCGCGAGCTTCTCGACTCGACCGAATTCCTGCGCGCTTTCTCCCGCTTTTTGTTTTAGCGAATTGAATTCTAGCTGCAGATGGGTCATGCCGCGTTTTCCGAGATATTCCGTTTCGAGTTCGCGTTTTAGCTGCTCGAAGTCGCGAATATCACGCGTGTCGAAGTCGGTCATTGCCTTGCCCTTAAACTTTGTGCACAAGATTGCTTCTAAGAGCATGGTTTCGTCCGCGGGCTGTATATTTTTCATCGCGTAAGTGCTTGCATTAATCAATTCGCGAACGCGTTTTCGGGATTCTCCGTTCATTTCGGGAATTATGTTACGGGCTTCCTTTAGGCTAAGGAACCCAAGATGGTGCCCTGGCTGACTACGGACGTCGCTGTGCGTTCGTCCGTAGGTCACGTCTAGCGGGCCCTGGCTGGTCCGTACGCGTCGTTCTCGCGCATCGGGGCGGTCGTGAGTGGCGGATTCCATTTGACTCATGCGTTCCCGTATCTCGCGGATTGCGCGCAGGACTTTTACAGAGCGCTCGAACTCTGCGGCCTCTGTACGGTCCATGCGTTCCTGCATGTCGCGCATCATGCGTAGGACATCGCTGAGCACGGAGCTCATTGCTCCGGGGCTTACCTGCGTCGGCTAGGGGGCTCGACCTTGGTCGCCTTCGGGCGGTTGCCCATTTGCCGCGGGTCTAAACCGCTCTATTTCCGCGTTAATTTGCGCCGGGAATATGTCCTCTTGCGGCGCGATGGTCGCGGCAGCTCGTGGCTGGCTCATTCTGTCGGCCCGGGGGGTGTAATCCTCTTCCTCGGGGTCGAATATATCGCTGTCGTATGACGTCAGGGAGAATTCTCCTCTTCCTGCGTTTTCGCTCTGAGTATCGGCTGAGGTGTCCGATTGTGCGTCACCGTCGGTCGGGGGCAATCTGTGTGCATCACTGTCGCTGCTTGTGTTGTCGACGCTGTCTCGCGGGTTTCTGTTCGCGTCGCACAGACTAGCGTCTAAAAATTCAAATTCGCGTTCTACGATGACGTTAGGATGTAGCTCGAGCACCGGCGAGCTTGCGTCGTCGAGTTGCGCGTCTAAGTTTCTTCGCACGTGATCTAATTCGTCGTTCGCGAGTCGTGTAGCGCGAAAACGATTCCTGATACTATTTTCGATGGCTCGTTGCGCGCGCTCGCTTAACACAAATGATGCGTTGCTGACAGGGGGATGCCGGGACAAGTCGTCCGACATCTATCGGCGCTTATGCTTTAGCGTCCTGAAACGCGAAAATCTTTCGGCGGTTCGCGGTTGTATTGCCTGCAATCGCGAAAATTTCTCTCGCTATCCGGTTTTCGCTATCGCGGGGTACGCACGCAGAGATATAACGGTTGCGTCGCGGCGCGTGCCGGTATCGGCTTACAATGGCGTGTTGACTTACAGTACCGCCGCGTAGTGCATCGTGACCGCTTTCTGCCGCGTCGAGTCTGGCAGGGCCGCTTCACTGCTTCTGCGTTGTCTGCTCTGCTGCGTCCTTGCTGCGCTGCTTCGCTGGCTCGCTGCGTCCCTGCGTCGCTGCGTCGGGCTGGCGTGTCCGTGCGGTAGGTCGGGGCCTCTCCGGTGTCGCTGATAGCACGCGGGGCTACTGCCGTCGTTTCACGCACTCGGGATCCGGCTGGCTTTTCCTCTCCGGGATATTTTACCGCCGTCTAACGATCCGTTCCCTTCGCAGGCGCAATCTGGCAGGATGTCCTCCCGTCCGGTTGGCAGATCCCACCGCTGCCACCAATTGTTGTGCCGTAGCTCTGATTCGAGGGATCGGCACAGAGTTCTTTTGGATCCGCCGGGAGGAAGGAGGAATAATGTTGCCAGAGTTTTCTGCTTGACGATGTTTTAATAAAAGATCTTTTAAACTTGATACACTTGTTTCGTTGATTTCGTTGCCCTGACTCGCGGGCGTTCTCAATAGGATAGTGTTCGTTGGTCGTGCGCGATTAGCCTTACGTTCTAGACTGCTCGCCGCTTCTCGGAAGGGCGGGCTTTTTATCTCTTCGCGTATTACTTCCGCGATGCTGACTTAGCTGTCAGCGCTTTTGCTTCCGGGTGAGCGACCTGGAAGCCGCTTGCGACACCCGGAATGCCACCTCAGGTGAGTTTGGCAATATTCGGGATGTGCGCTGACAGCTATGTGTCGGAATTCGGGCACGGCGACTTCCGCCTCACAACAGCGCAAAAGGAAACATTCAACTTTGATGCATTATATTCACCTGTTGCAAGAATGTCCACTATAAGAACTTTATTAGCTATAGGAAATCAAAGGAAATTTTATTTTATATAACTGGATATTAAGACTGCTTTCTTGAATGGGGAATTAAAAGAAGACGTTTATATTTATCCACCCAAAGGTATTAAATGTAAGAATGGTTATATACTCAAGCTAATCAAATCACTGTATGGGTTAAAACTGTCGTCTAAATGTTGGAATGATAAAATTAATGATTATTTAGAAAGTCTTGGTTTTGAAATATTAAGTAATGATTATTGCCTATCTATATCTATACTATTATATAAAACCCGACTGTTTGTCTGTCTGTCCGCAAACTACTCATTTGTTAGTGGACCGAATTTTTATCAAGGGTACATGAAATAGGGGTAGAATTTCCCGGGGAGTGCCATAAAATGTATAGTTTATTGCTATAGATTTTCTGGAAACCGATTTTTTTAATTTTTTTATTTTTTTGGAAATAATATCGACCGAATCTCAAAGATTTATATATGAAACAGGGGTAGAATTTTCCGACAAATGCTATAAAGTGTATAATTTTTCGTTACCGATTTTTTTAGAAACCGGTACGGAAATTTTTTTAATTTTTTGGGAATTAATTGACCAAATCTTAAAGAATTGTATATGAAGTAAGGGTAGAATTTTACGGGGAGCGTCATGATGTGTATAGTTTTTGTTACCGATCTTTTTGGAAACCGGTTTTTTTTATGTTTCCAATTTTTCGGGAAATAATTGATTGAATCTCAAAGAATTGTATATGAAGTAGGGGTAAAATTTCCCGGGGAGTGCTATAAAGTGTACTATTTTTTGTTACCGATCTTTTTGAAAACCGCGTCCAAATGACCAAATCTCAAAAAATTGTACATAAAATAGGGGTTGAATTTTTCGGGAAGTGCTATAAAGTGTATAATTTTTCGTTATCGATTTTTTTGGAAACCGGTATCAAAAGTTTGACGAATTTTTCGGGAAATAATTAATCGAATTTTAAAGAATTGTATATAAAACAGGGGTAAAATTTTTTGGGAAATGCTATAAACTGTATATTTTTTTGTTACCGATTTTTTTGGGAACCGGTATCTTTTTGAAAATCGGTTTAATTGAAAGTAGTATTTTTTAATTTACACCATTTTAGAGAGAGAGAAAGAGAGAGAGAGAGAGAGAGAGAGAGAGAGATTATTTGCGTGTCTTATTACATATGTTTTCCGGGGCGAAACCCGGGTAACCAGCTAGTATATAAATAAACGTCACATGGTTTACTCATTGCTGTATGTTAACGATATAATATTAGCCGGTCCAAATTTAGAGTATATAGAATTTTATAAAGAAAGACTAACTCAAGAATTTTTAGTGTGAAAGATAAAGGTGAACTTAAAAATTTCTTTGGGTTAGAAATAGAATATGAGAAAAAGAATGGTATATTAAAGATTAACCAAAGGAGATATATATTAGGAATTTTAAAGAGATTTAATTTTGAAAGCTGTAAACAATGTGTAACACCCATTGAACCAAAAGTAGATTTAAGTATATGCGAAAGTGAAACAACTACGGATAAGCCAGTAAAAGAATTAATAGGTTGCTTAATGTACTTAATGTTAGGTTCTCGTCTAGATTTAAGTTTTGCTATAAACTACTTGAGTAGATATGAAGATAAATATCCAAATGCAGTATGGCAACATTTGAAAAGGATACTAAAGTACATAAAAGGAACGATAGATTTGAGTTTGATTTATACAAGAAAAAAGGAAAATCAACAATTAGTGTGTTATGTAGATGCAGATTGGGGAGGAGATACTCATGACCGAAAGTCTGTATCTGGATATTTAATCAAAGTATTTGATTGTACAGTATTGCATTGTCAACGACTGAGGCAGAACTGGTAGCATTATGTAACTCGGTTGTTGATAGTTTATGGTTTAAAAAGTTATTGGTAGATTTTAATATTATAACCGATAATATTGTGATATTCGATGATAATCAAGCTTGTATATGTGTAATTAAGAATTCGGAAAATAATTGACGAATTAAACACATGGATTTAAAATACAAGTTTATTTGCGAGAAATATAAAAGTGGAATTATAAGGTTAGAATATATTAACGGTAAGGAACAACAAGCGGATATGTTAACTAAAGGTTTGACAAGTGTTTTGTTCTGTAATAATCGTATGCGTTTAGGCTTAGAGTGATAAAAGAGATATAATATTTAAGTTTGCAATATTGTAATAATAATTAAGGATAACATTCAGAGAGGGGAAAAAAATGACATTAAGAGAGGGTGTTAAGATAGTAATGTCATTCTAGTCTCATATCTATATAATCCTAGTTCTATAGTGTTATTCTTTATATAGTATTCTATCTATTCTACTTATATAATCCTAGTTCTAAGGTTTTCGCGGTTTTTATATTACCCAGTTGGTACTATTGTTCTTTCGTTCTCTCTCGCTAAGAAATCAGATACTCGATAGTCACGTTAAGTCACGGTCTCGTTAAGTTGTATAAAAAGCCAAATAAATAATATATCCCGCGAAAAACGATCTAATATGAATATAACTAAAATCATATTAAATCATATTAAATTTGGGTAAAATTCAAATTAATTCCAGATTTCATATTAAAATTATATTTGTTTAAATACAGTTTTAATTTGCACTTATTAAAATCAGTTATGTAGATTAAATATGATCCACAATAAAATAGGGCTTCAATTAAAATTTAATTAGATCACTTATGTGGATCATATAACACTTCGAATCAAATATGGTTTTAATTTGTATTTAATAAGATAACTTATGTGGATTATATATGATCCAGAACCATACATGATGCAGAATATTTATATATAAGACTTTAATAAAAAGTTAATGTGTTCTGTATGCGACTTTTACTCGATTCAATTGCGACTTTAACCCGAAGGGCCTAGCGGAGTAAGCATGTGAAATCGGCCCTTGATTATACAAAGCTGACATTAATGTCACAAGTTAGTACCAATATGATAAAACTTTCCACCAAATATTATTTTAAAAAATTCATTTTTTTAGAAGTTATGCAGGGAGAAAGTAAAATAAATAAATATATTTTTCTCGAAAACCACTTGACCGATCTTGATGAAAAAAATATATGTTATGTAGACTAATAAAACTAATTAACAAAAAAAATGTCTAAAATGTTTGCCAAAAAAAAGACCAAAAAAAATATTTGAATTTTTAAATATTTTTTTTAGGGTGATATTTTTGAGGTACCCTTTTGAAATTATTTTTACGAAAATTTCTCTTAAAATGTCCACTATAACATATATTTTTTTCAATTTTTTGTAAATGGTGGAACATAGTTAAAAATACGAAAATCGTAAGCGTCGCGTCACTCCGGCGCACAGTGCAGTGCCATTCCGCGTTGCGGGTGTTCGATGTAACTTTACTAGCACATATGTACGTCTACAATTAGCCTATAATATGTATACTTTTTAATTTTTATAGTTTTTAGAATTTACCACGTGGAGGTTGCACACGGTTTTAAACTCCTTATTGGGGTGCTTTTTTAACGGAGTCCCCTCGCCTTTCACTACGTTTCCGTAAAATCAGGGTGCTTTTTTAACGTGAGTCCTTTCGCCTCTCACTACGTTTCCGTAAAATCGGGGTGTTTTTTTAACGTGAGTCCCCTCGCTTTTCACTACGCTTCCGTAAAATCAGGGTGCTTTTTTAACGTGAGTCTCTTTGCCTCTCACTACGTTTCCGTAAAATCGGGGTGCTTTTTGAATGTAAGACCCCTCGTCTCTCATTACACCCTACACCTACGATTTATTTAATCTTCTTCACTATCACTGTCTATTACTGGAATGTTATTTGTTTTCTTAAACAGATCGCTAATGGGCTACGAACGATTGGATGCTGCTGTCATATTGCTGCAATTTTATATTATCTATTTCATGCAAGATATTTAGCAAAAATTTTGAAACCAGCAGAAATACTGAGCGATCTGTTTAAAAAAACAAATAACATTCCAGTAATAGACAGTGATAGTGAAGAAGATTAAATAAAATCGTAGGTGTAAGGCGTAATGAGAAGCGAGAGGTCTTACATTCAAAAAGCACCCCGATTTTACGGAAACGTAGTGAGAGGCGAAGGGACTCACGTTAAAAAAGCACCCTGATTTTACGGAAACGTAGTGAAAGGCGAGAGGACTCACGTTAAAAAAGCACCCCGATTTTACGGAAATATAGTGAGAGGCGAGGGGACTCACGTTAAAAAAGCCCCCAATAAGGAGTTTAAAACCGTACTGCAACCTCCACGTAGTAAACTCTGGAAACTATAAAAATTAAAAAGTATACATATTATAAGCTAATTGCAGACGTACATATGTGCTAGTAAATAAGTTACATCGAACACCCGCAACGCGGAATGGCACTGCACTGGTGCGCCGGAGTGACGCGACGCTTACAATTTTCGTATTTTTAACTATGTTCCACCATTTAAAAAAAATTGAAAAAAATATATGTTATAGTGGACACTTTAAGAGAAATTTTCGTAAAAATTTCAAAGAAGTACCTCAAAAATATCACCCTAAAAAAATATTAAAAAATTCAAATATTTTTTTTGGTCTTTTTTTGACAAACATTTTGGACATTTTTTTGTTAATTAGTTTTATTAGTCTACATAACATATATTTTTTTCATCAAGATCGGTCAAGTGGTTTTCGAGAAAAATACATTTCTTTATTTTACTTTCTCTCTGCATAACTTATAAAAAAGTGGATTTTTTAAAATAATGTTTGGTGGAAAGTTTTATCATATTGGTACTAACTTGTGACATTAATGTCAGCTCTGTATGATCAAGGGCCAATTTCACATGCTTATTCCGCTAGGCCCTTTGGTTTTAATTTGATTCTTATTAAAATGTAATTTTGTTTAAATAATGTTTAAATAATATTTGCGGTAAAATTTGTTTCTTTATTTGTCGAACTTAACATGTAAAATATTTGATTCAAATTAAAAAAAAAAATAATATAGTCATATAAGATTATATATGATCAGATCAGAATATTGCATCTCAAAGTATCCGATAGATGGCATTCGATGTGATCTGTTTCTCGTAATTAAAATTTGACAAAAAGTGTTATAAGATAACGGTATCAAGAAGACACGACACTGTCTCGGAACGACACAATTTTTGTATCAGTTATATCGTGAAGTCTACTCTTATAATAAAGTAGCACGCTTAAAAAATAAAATTTTATATAATCTTGTTTAAGTTTAAATTGACATAACTTTAAATTTAAAACAAAATTATATAAAATTCTAATAAGATCAAATAACATTTATATATGACAAATTTGACTTATATGACTTATATGATTATATTTGACTTATATGATTATATTTGACTTATATGATTATATTTGACTTATATGATTATATTTGACTTATATATGATTATATTTAACAAATTAATTTTGAATTTATTACCATATTTAATCCACATTTGGCAAATTAAAACCATATTAACTCTGCATTTCTTTTGGTCTGTGCGGCTGATTTTGCATATTTTAACAAAGCAAGGTCCAGTTTAATCCATATATAGATTAAATAAGATGGGGTACTTTAATTTGATTTAAATATGACATATTTAAATTATAATTGATTTGCATATTCGATTCTAATAAGATTCTTAATAAATTCATATAAGCTTTTAATACGGTTTTAATACAATCGTTTTTCGCGGGATTCTGATACAAAATAATACAGAAGTCTCATAAAGTATATAGCGGAAAACCCTTCCAACAACAAATACTACCACATGCCCCAGTGGTCGAATTGGCATGACACCTTATAGTCCGAGAGCCCACCGCAAAAATTTGGGTCCATCGCTTTTATGGATAAATTTACTTGCAAAAGGTAATTTATAAGTCGTATTATCATAAACGATTGTCAGCCAAACTCGTACCCCCTGCGTTATGAGCAATAAAAATTTATTAACAATTGGATTTCTAAGCGATTTGGGTCCATCGCTTTTATGGACGAAACTTGTTTCATTCGAAAGGGCATTAAATTCCCTTTCAGAAAATACCCGGCTGATTTGCCCTGGCCCCTGCAAAACCCAGGCTGATCATGATTTTTGACTCAACGCGCGAGTCAGATCGAGCGTGGCGTTTGAAATGCGCACCGTAAACAAGGACAGAGCGTCACGCTTTTATTTATACTTTGGATACTATTTAATATCATAAATTTTTAAAGATCATAATTGTTGTTATTGTTATTATTTAACGTTTATGATATTATAATATTGTGTAGGGATTAAGAATATTTTTGATTTTCTTTATCATTCATATTATTATATTTTATATGTTAATTATATACTTTTATCATTTATCATAGTTAAAAATATCATATTTCCAGATAAAAAGTATGGAAATGTCAGAGAACGTAATGTAAATTGGAATTTTGTCGAATATTTCCAAGTTTTTTACATTTTTTTATAATTAATTTAATTTTAACAAAATCATAGCAAATACTACACGGAAAAAAATAAACTGTAAAAAATCGTCAAAAATCTGATGACTATTTACAGTTTATTATGTAACTCGGCCACGGGTAATAATAAACTCGTAATTTTTCAATAAAATAAATGAGATACTACTAACACGTCAAATGAATTTTTGATATGCACATCAATGCTTTTTACAGTGTATAATAATATTAATATACATATATTCAAACAGTAAGATTAGGTTCATACATCAATTTATAATAAAAATTCAGTAAAATGACTAAATTACAGTGCTAAACAGTATCTTTTATTGAGAATTTTATTATTTTTTACATATCATTTTTTCCGTGTAGTATTTGCTATGATTTTGTTAAAATTTAATTAATTATAAAAAAATGTAAAAAACTTGGAAATATTCGACAAAATTCCAATTTACATTACGTTCTCTGACAGTTCCATACTTTTTATCTGGAAATATGATATTTTTAACTATGATAAATGATAAAAGTATATAATTAACATATAAAATATAATAATATGAATGATAAAGAAAATCAAAAATATTCTTAATCCCTACACAATATTATAATATCATAAACGTTAAATAATAACAATAACAACAATTATGATCTTTAAAAATTTATGATATTAGATAGTATCCAAAGTATAAATAAAAGCGTGACGCTCTGTCCTTGTTTACGGCGCGCATTTCAAACGCCACGCTCGATCTGACTCGCGCGTTGAGTCAAAAATCATGATCAGCCTGGGTTTTGCAGGGGCCAGGGCAAATCAGCCGGGTATTTTCTGAAAGGGAATTTGATGCACTTTCGAATAAAACAAGTTTCGTCCATAAAAGCGATGGACCCAAATCGCTTAGAAATCCAATTGTTAATAAATTTTTATTGCTCATAACGCAGGGGGTACGAGTTTGGCTGACAATCGTTTATGATAATACTACTTATAAACTATCTTTTGCAAGTAAATTTATCCATAAAAGCGATGGACCCAAATTTTTGCGGTGGGCTCTCGCACTATTACACAGAATGGGAGAGGTTCCAGGTTCGAATCCTAGCTGAGATCTGAGATAATATTTTTTGCAATAAATTAAATTATTAAATATTTAAATAGGGTGCTTATATGTAAGTATCAAAATTATATTACCTAATTTAGAAAGACCAAACCCATGGTTTTTTTAATATGTAATATCTCACATCTTATAGGCACTTTAAACATTTATATCATGTAAATGTCACATCACCGAATAAATTAATTTATTAAGATAACATCTTTTTATTTAGCTCGCATTATTTGCCCGTTTACCACAATGCTCTTTGCTTTGCATAAAACAAGCCTAACAATTTAGTAACTTTGTACATTATAATTGCCATATTTTTTACATAACATTTTATGTAGGTATAATATGCCAGGTAGAATGTATTTTTGATATTGTTTTTTTGAGTTGTAGAATTTTTTGTAAATATTTTAAATGTGATCTCCGGAATTAACAATCGCCGAAAGTTCTTTTTCACATTCACTATTATAGGTATCTCTAGTACTTGGTAAATATTTTATACTTTACCTGCTGTTCTAATCCCTGTACCGCCAAGCTATATCTATTTCTTTCTTTCTCTATAACTTCCATTTGCTTTTTCATATCATCAATGGTTTGGATTAGTGTGTCCAATTCATGTTCAATCTTCTTCTTACTATGTCCGCACAGCAATAGCTCGTGATTTAATCGCTTGATTCGCTCGAATGCAGTCTCCTTACTACGGGCGATGATATTCTTCTCTCGTAACAGAATTTCGACACGTTGCTTGTCCTCAAGCTGTTCCTTGCGACAAGTTTGAACATTTTGTTCGGCGTTCTTGACGTTGATCAAAGCTTGCTTTAATTCACGCTCCAACTTGGACCGCTCAGATTCTGCTTTCATCAATCTCTTATCTATTAGTTCCTTTTCATGCTTGTATTTGGCGCTGTCTTCTCTTGTTCTAAAACATTTGTCATTTATAATATTTAATTGCATTAGGGAATTTTATTATAATGCTAGGTCTACAATGCGATTCGTAAAGTCGTGAGTCGTAAGAATTGACCAATCACAATCGAATTTGAGGAGAATAATTGACTGTGATTGGTCAATTATTACGACTCACGACTTTACGACTCGCATTGTAGACCCAGCATAAAACTTTATTATGAATTTAGTATTCATATAATGTGTGAGTTGTTCCTACCTGTTAACCTCGTACTTAATGTTTCTTATCTGCTTTTCTTTATCAGAGAGTTCTTTTTCTAGTTTTTCTATCTCAACGATTGCATTATCAAGATCCGTTTGCAAATTCATTTTCTTTAGCACAAGCTTGCTCATCTCCTTTTGCATCTTCTCATCTGCGATTTTTTTATCTTTTATCAAACTCTCTAACCTCGTAATGTTATTCGCGCTGGCCTCAATAGATGCGTTTGCAGTCTACATTTATTCATCATTTCTTAGTATTTTTTATTAAATATTAGATGTGTTAAATTAATAAAACAAATAATGGCTTAAGGGGATGCTGGAGTCGTTTGTTTTACCGATAAATAATGATTTTTTTTCTGCTTATGTAGCGTCGTATTAATTTGATAGAATTAAAAATGCTTCTCCATAATTGCAGTATACATACATCAATGATTCAAGGAAACGAGAAAAAATGACGGCATTACAAATTTCCTTACCTGCTTTCATCCTAATATGGCGTCTCGAGTTGCAGCGATCACTGTCAACTCATCACAAGATGTGCTTCATATAAAAAATATGCTATTGATACGAACGTGAAAATGAGTTTCCCTGGATTGTACAATAAGAAAAACATCGATGAACCCACCAAATCGAGATTAGAAGTCTAATATAAGAGTACAGTATGTATTTACAATTTGTGCGTATGTGTGCGTACAATGTAGGTACTATCCTTGTCTATATCCTTGTCTACAACGACAGATATAGGTCGATAACATAGAATATGGTAATTTTGTTGGTAATACAGACGACTCCAGATCACCTAAGGAGATCCTATAGCAAAGGCCGAACTTTCTCGATGTCAATAATGTCAACATTTTTAATCCTGTTTTCTCTATATTTGTCCTTGTCTAGCTATAGATATCTGTCCTTGTCCGATTGCCGCGCCATCTCTCGCTACACGCAATACTACTTATCCTATCAACCTGAATGTGCTTTCGTACATATAAAAGTTAAATACATACAACTTTTTTTCTAGGCTTTTAAAGTTTTAAATTAAAACTTTTAATTGCAAAATATTGTTCTTACATGTTTTCCCTAGAGCGCACGTATCTCATTTTGTATATATAAACTGTAGTATTTTTGTATTAAGCAAATATTGTCGTCAGTGACAGTTCTATGTGCTCAAATTTTTAATTTTCTTTTATGTAAAATTGACCGAAACGCTCTACATTTTTGTGCGTGTTTTAATTCTATAAAAAAATTTTGCATTCTGTAAAACCAATTAAAAGTTTAATGCATTTAACAAAATGTCGGTAACGACTGCCACACTATAGGATCCCCTTAAGTTATAAATAATTTCTATCACGATTAAAAAATACCCATATTTTCTCAAAAATTTTATAAGGATTGAGACTTATGAAAAATTCTGAAAAAGTACATACATAAAATTTCTCAGATACTTTCAGAAATAATTGAAAAAATATTTTTGGAATATTTCAGTATCCGTATGAAAATTTCTGATAAATTACATAGATTTCTTCATATTTATTCAAATTTTTACAAAAATATATTGACAGGGAAAATATATTATTATTATTATCTATTTTGTTTGAGATTTTCTAAAAAACGTTCCAATTCGTATTGAAAAATCTAAAAAATTTTGAGCATTTTAAAAAAGCCTAAAACCTTTTATAGAAATTCTGATTAATAATATGAAAAATTCTGAGACATTTTTCCATCAGAGTATTCTTTTAAACTTATGACTTTTGTTCAGTCGCTGCAGCCATCTTTGATTGATGACGTCAAAAGTGAGAAAATATATCATAAAAATTCTTGCAATGTACGTTGAAATAAAAATATTTTTCATTAAAAAATCATTTGTAATCAATAGAATAGATTTGTAAAATGTACCGTAATCTCTCCTTTTTGTTTGAGTAATCAATAAATAACCCACATATGTTAAATTAAATTATATATAATCAAAGACGAAACAAGCTGTTTGACAGTTGCCAAATTGAAATAAATATTTGCTTTCACATATAAAATGATTATAAAATAGGAATCTGCAGTATATTTTAACACTATGACAATTATTGTAAATATAAAACACTACACTAAAACGAAAAATGATGCGCTATATGTTGCAAGAATAATTTATAGCTTTTTAACGTTATTTTTAAATCAACTTAGAGAAAACACCATTTTCGATTAGGACTGTATCTTGGTAGCTTAATAATATTATTTGTGTTATTTTTGTACATTTTTGTTGTGAATTTTTTGTACATTTTTTTGCCTTGGGCTAAATATTTCCCTTTACACAGCCAGCTCCGATAACCTTAACCTTGACATATGTTGTCAAGGACATGACCCTGAGTAACTTTTCATTATAAACAGAATAATAAATTTCTTTCGCCAGTATATAGAATAACAATTAAAGTAATTTAAATCAACCTGACTGGCAATATATATAACGTCTTTCCGATATGAACATTGAAAAACTGTGAGCCAACTTGGTTTGTCGGATTCACACAGCACTTTTTTCAGATCAATATCGAGACGTCATTAATTTTGACCATGGTTTTGGTCAGTTGATGTAATTTCTAAATTAAATAGTTTTTAAATTTTATTGTGAAAAATATTACCCCAGCCAGGGTTTGAACCTGGAACTTTCCGTATACCGTGCGGGTGTCGTGCCAATTCGACCACTGGGGCTGTGGTAATATTCATCGCAATAACAACTGTAAGATGGAGCACCGATTACTAGGTCGACGGTATATAATAAACAGAATAATAAATTTCTTTCGCCAGTATATAGAATAACAATTAAAGTAATTTAAATCGACCTGACTGTATATATTGCCAGTATATATTGCGTCTTGTTGCTGTGAATATCGCGTTCCTCCTCCCGTGTGCACTTGCACACCACCGCTGTAAATATCGCGTTCAGCCTTTCCGTGTGCACTGGCACGCCGCCGCTGTAAATATCGTGTTCCGCCCCGTTAAAGTAATTATGCGTATGCGTCTGTATAAACCGAGAGATTCGTTGCGCCCGCGTAAACCGTTGTAACCGCGCGTTTCGTGTAAACCTGCATATTGTTATTGCATCAGCGCAAGTATTAATCTTTATGTCAAAAATAAATAAACGTAGTGTGTGAATTGAATACTGACTACTGTCTCTGGGCCTACTTATCAAACCCCTGATCCGGCGAGCTATTCCGAGTTTGATAAAAGCGGCAGGTCGTTATAATTGTAATTAATGTATTTGCAGTACAATCTTTTACTGAGATAATAAATGTGCAACTATGTTACAAACAAGGTCTATCATTGTACAGTTCGGGTTTTCAACTTTTCATGCGAATCAAGGTCTATCCCCACCCCCTGCTTGTGGGGAAGGGGCGGTAGCCTCTCCCCCGCTTACATATGTATTGTCTATACACACATCAACACACATATCAGCAAATTACCTCCCTTAGTAGTAACATAAATTTGTATATCTTTCAAACTTTTTTTGTTCATAACTTTTAAATAAGCAATGAGCGACGATTAACTTATAAGAAAAAGTTACTCAGGGTCATGTCCTTCCAATCGCAAGCCAAGACATATTGATGCACGAGGGCCATTAAGGAGGAAAATGGGATCGCCGGCCTCACCCCGGATATATGGACCACGCTGAAACTGCAAGCCAAGGAGACCCTTCTCCGTAGCTGAAAAGAGTATTTAGACGACCCCCAGCTGCAGTACGGAGAGAGTGTCTGAGAGAGAGACCGTGCGGCCCGTCCTGCGCAAATGGACGGGCCGCAAGGGACGCGGAATCAGTTTCCATGTGGCGCAGATACTCACTGGGCACGGATGCTTTGGTGAGTACCTGTGCCGAATTGGCAAACAGCGCACCACGGAGTGCCACCATTGCCCGGAGGTGGCGGACACGGCGCAGCATACGCTGGAAGTCTGCCCGGCATGGGAAAAGCTGCGCCGTGCCCTCCGGGACACCATAGGGCACGACCTCTCCCTTTCGGCCATAATCGCAGCTGCGGTGGGGCCGAGGGGTGAAAAAAAATGGAAAGCATTTGCCTCCTTCTGCGGCAAAGTCAGTCGCGGAAGAAGGCGGATGAAAGAGTAAGGGAGGGGATTCCCCCTCCTCAGGCCGACGAAGACGACGTCAAGAGAAAACTGACGGGGACGCACCAAGAACGCCGGGGACACAAACGGCGCCCGTCAGACGCCAACCCCTGCGATAGTGCGCCATCAGACGCCCAACAATGAGAGGGCGATAATAGGAAAACAACGACGCGGGAATTCCTACCGCCTGCGTCGGCTCCTTCTCCCCCTCCCGTTTCCGGGGGGAGGGATGTGTTAAATAGATTTTTGGCAGGGAGAGGATATGTGGCGGTGACGGGAGGCCGGAGTTGCCTCCAATAGGTAATTCGACCCTAGCAACTAAAGTCGAATCTGAATTCCGCCAAAAACCTGACGATTGCATCGGCCGATCGATCATCCGATATTCGATGCAAACCGACACCGGAACCAGGAGCGTTCAACTCCAAGACGGCCGAAAGCGCTGATGCGAAGGTCAACGCAAAAAGCTGACAACGAGAAGTCAACGCTAACTCGGGAGCCCCCGAGTTAGCAACAGAATGTCGGTTCCGATATTATAAATAGGGCCGAATAAGAAGATCGGGCGGGCAGTCGCTAATTAGAATCGAAACGAACACGTGCGTCACCATAACTATCACAATAATTATAAATTATTATAGTCGTTAAGCGACTTCTGTAACGCAAATATCGGGACCTAATTAACTGGGACAATTGTTAACTAAACAAGAGAAATATATTTCAATAATCATTTCACACAGTGCGACGAGCAATTCATTCTCCGACCCGAAATTCCCGAATCCTGTACCGGTCCTGAGCACCAACTCCCGGTTACATCACAACAATTGGTGGCAACGGTGGGATTTCAGCAATCGGAGAATGTTGCCGTCGCGTGTGTTCCCGTCGCAAGTGTCACGGGTATTCGCCTAAAAAGAAAGAGCAAATTAGTGAAAGTGGTGAAACCAGGCCTGGTGGAAGCACCCGGTAGCAGCCCGTTCCAGAGAAAGGAACCACTCGGTAACCAACGACACCGGAGAAGGCGCCGACCTACCACAACGGTGACTTGCCAGCCAAGCAGCCAGGCAACGAAGCAGCAGTCAACGACCAGCGCAGTAACAAGCAACATGCGACTACTAATGTAAGTCGAAGTTGAAACATTGTAAAGCGTATTGTAAAGCGCTTGTAAAGCGCTATAAAGCGGTAAATGTCAGAGGACGGAAACACGTTCCGCCGAACAAATCCAAAACTTACAAAATAAAAAGGCGCGACTACATTAAATGTCAGACGGTGAAACGCGAGATCGTTCTGTCCGCAATCCGTCGTGGTTACATCGAGCCAATAGTGCGTCAGCGCGCCGAACACCTAGAGTCAGCCCTATAGGTCCCGTAATAGAAGCCGTCCGCGACGTTACAGAAAGCGTGCGACGTAGCTTAGAATACTCGGATGAAGACTCGCCAGTATTAGATTTAAACCCCAACGTCGTACTTTGCGCGATTTTGCTTTCCTAGACGACAGTCTTTTACCTAGAAATAATAACGGTCCCCAAGATACCGCCAATAACGAAAACAATAATAATAACGAAAACAATAATGAAAACTATAACGCAAACTATAACGAAAACGAAAGTGACGTACTCAGACTGCACCCAACCGTAAGTGACACACGTTCAAATAATCGGCCAATACGTAGAGTAATAACTCCGGGAAAGGAGAATTCTCACTAACGTCCTACGACAGTAGCGTGTTTGATCTGGAAGAAGATTATACTCCCAAAGCTGGAAAAATAAGTCAGCAAAGAGGAGCGGCTCAAGCTAATGCACTTCGCAAAAACGTACATGAAATGCCGGTAACGCCCGAACAAGTAAACGCGGAAATAAATCGTCTGAGGTCCACGTCGAGCTTCGGAGCCTGCGCGAGAATGCCCAGGCATGCAGGAGTTCATACTCGGCGAACTATTAGACAAGATGCGTGCAATACAAAACCGCTTGCAGAGATTAGAGACCGCGAATTTCGAACGCGACGACAACAGAGACGTCCGACGCGCCATTAGTAAAGGTCCATTTGACATAACTTACAGACGAACGTTGGAAGACGTCAGAAACCAACACGATCCTGTAAATACTTACATTAAATTAAAAGAATCCCGCGATATGATTCCGGAAATCGACGGAACTTCGCGCAGTCAAGTACAAAAATTCCTAAACGCATGCACCTATGCGATGAACAAAATTAATCCCGCAGAGGAAAAATTATTGTTAAAAGCTATACTTTGCACGAAATTAACGGGAAAGGCAATGTACGATTTCCAAATGCGAGACATACATTATTTTGCTCAATTAAAGCAGGAAATAGAAATGTGCTATTGAGCAAAGCGAAGCACCACGCACATTCAACGAGAATATAATATGCTCCGGCAAAAGTCAGGCGAAAGCGCGAGAGAATACAGACTCCGCGTAGATAAATTATCTATGGAGCTTTATCAATCAATGATCAAAGGCCGTGAACATTCTCTAGAACAAAGAAAAGCAATATTAGATACGATACAGGAGCTATAAAGCGCTAGAAAATTTCCAGCTAGGACTCTGACATTAAAACTACCGTGCGATCACGAAATTACGCTAACCTCACAGCGGCAATTTTGGGTGCCACGTCAGAGGAGAAATTGAAAGGGTATCTACTCAGCGCACGACATATAATACTGACCGAATCAAAAACGGTCAGGAGCAAAACCCGACGAGCTCGAAGCGTCGGAGTTAAATGCCATAAATGCGGAAAGCTAAGCCATATCGGACAAGAATGCCGTGCGGGCCGATACGCCAATAGATATTCTCTCCCGACAGCAGAAAAACCCAGCGGAATAAATACCGTTGAGAAATATTGCTCCCACTGCAAGAAAGCAAGACATAAAAAAAAGACTGCTGGTTGCTAACGGACGATCCGAAAAAGAACGAACTCGCCAATCTAAACATAATACACGGGAAAAAAACGATAAATGCGACAGAAAAGAGTCGAAGAAATAAGACACCGGAGCCGGATAATGAAACGTCGTATAGCGACAGCAGCAGTTGCAGCAGCGACAAAGAAGAGAAACAGAGAAAGCATAAGACGCGACACACGCTCGAGTACCGAGTAGCTCAAGTGACAGGTAAAACAGATAAGAATTTTAATCTAGATCTCGTTACTTTCCTGATGCGAGATGTAACTAAAGGAAAACTAAATTTTTTGCTTGATTCCGGAACCGCCATCACCTTCATCAAGGTAGGAAAATTAAAAGATAAGACTAAAATACGAGAATAGCGCTGATCGGCGTAACTGGACATCAAATATACACCCTCGGAAAAATACAAGCATCAATACTCGTAGGCAAGGAAACACTACGGCATACGGTACGTAGTACGAGACGATTTCCCGATGAACTACGAAGGCATTCTGGGAATAGATTTTCTAAAAAAACGGTACCGCAACGTTTAAACTACAGCCGTATCGAAAGTTTACCTTACCGCTGCGCAGCAAAACAATAATATTCGCGATAACCAACACCAATAGAGTAGGTATCGTAAAGGGTGAAGAGACAATTCCGGGAGTATTCATCGGTAACTGTATGATAAAACCGATAGACTTTATCTGTCCAATAAGCGTAGTGAAATTACTGAAAAGCCCGTTGAAATAATCACACCGCATGTAACTCTAGAAGAGGTACCGGTGACTGACACGGCCGACATACTCACGTTACAGCAGACAGAAGAGCGCGAATCAATTACAGAGCGACGCGAAAAATTACGTCGTAAATTAAGAATGGATCATTTAAATACCGAAGAGAGAAAAGCGTAGCAAATATGCGATGATTATTGCGATGTATTCCATTTAGAGAACGACAAGCTAACGTGTACCCCGGCAGTGAAACATGAAATCCCGACGTGAGCTGAACGATAGCGGCGATAGCGCGCCGGTGAACGGTCCGACCTTATCGCCTGCCAGAGAAGCATAAAGAGGAAATAAATCGACAAATTAACATGATGCTAGAAGATGAAATTATCCGCTCTAGTACAAGCCCGTGGAATTCTCCAATATTAGTGGTACCTAAAAAACCTGACGCTTCAGGAAAAATAAAATTTCAAATCGTTATAGATTTTCGCAAGCTCAACTATTTTATTATAAGAGATTCATTACCATTGCCAAATATTGCAGAACTACATGATAAATTAGGAAAGGCTATTTTACACAATTAGATTTCGCATCCAGCATCCAGTTACCATTAGATACCGATGCATGAGAAAGATAGAAAGAAGACAGCATTTTCCACACCAAATAAACACTACGAATTTAAGGGGCTACATCCACCTAGACATTTTTTTTGCATTTTTTTGCATTTTCTAAAAGTTTCAAGTGTTAAAAATATATCCTGAAAATTTCAAATCGATATCTGTAAAATTGACAAAGTTATAGAATTCCGAGCAAAACAAGTTTGAGCGTTCGAACTCCGCTACCTAACGTGGCGCGCACGGAAAATATCATTCTAGCGGTATTTTTTGTCTTTCGGATGACAATTTATTGGAGAGATGCGTCGGTGGATTCACTCAAAATACAAATGAAAGTTTGAACAACATTATTTGATGAGTGGCTCCAAAAATTCAGAACAGCAGTATATCGATCGTTAGAATTGCTGCAAATATTGCCACATGCACTTTCAACGAAGGTGCTACTACATATTTACCTACTGATGATGCGGGCATTGAATATCGATGTTGGTCAAAATTGCGCTACATACTGCGAGATTCAAGACCGAGCGCGCATCAATTCAACTGAAATTCGAGTACAGGAGGCGACGCGCGAAGGGAGAATTGCTCGCAGACAAAAACAATCCTCTTCTCATGAAGCTGCAATTGCTGCTGAGGATACTCTATATGGTCCTGGAATTGACAACTAGAGGTAAAGTTAAAAATTATTCACTTAACAATAGTAGAACCATACTTGAAACTTTAAACGCGTTTTTCTCAAAACACTGTTTTCGAAGCCGGTGGATATCATATCTAGAAAACCGCTCGATGGATCGTTTTGAAATTTACATAAAATACGCTGAGAAACATTTAGAGGTCGTTGACGATCTTACTTTTTTTAAATCGATCTTTATTTTTTAATAATTACGTAAAAATGACATTTTTTCACAGATTTTTCATACCTGAGTTTCAATTTGTTGCCATTTTGTTTAAAAAATCAATTTTAAAAATCGGCGATCGTCAACGACTCGTTTTTATTGTTAACTTGAATAACCTTTTTGGTTTTTTTATTTTAGATTGACCGTTTCAACTGGACAGTGTCCACCGCCGAACGTGTCAAAAAAAAACTCATCATCTGCCGGCGGCCATAACTTTTTTGTTTTTAAATATTTTTTAATAAAAATTTTTTTAGAAGCTCTCAAAACATGTATTTTTAAGTACAAAAAAGAATCATTTCATTCCCACTAATCGTTTCTGAAAAAAAATTTCTGAATTTTGACCTATTTTTCGGGCCTTTAGGTGGATGTAGCCCCTTAACCGAATGCCTTTCGGACTAAAGAACGCGCCAAAAACTTTTCAGCAAGCAATATTAGCAGCGCTAATGGGATTAGAAGGTATCAAATGTCTCGTTTATCTCGACGATATTGTAATATACGGAGCAACTTTGGCCAAACACAACAGGCGTCTAATAGAAGTACTACAGCGATTACAAAAATATCGTTTCAAACTTCAACCCGATAAGTGCGAATTCTTGCGCAAAGGAGTATTATATTTAGGGCACATTATTTCAGAAAACGGAATACTACCAAACTCTGCCAACATACAAGTAGTGATAAGGTGTAAAACGCCTAAACGATCAAAAGATGTACAGACTTTTCTCGGATTTGCTGGATACTATTGAAAATTTATCGAAAATTTTTTTAAAATTGCAAAACCTTTAATAAAACTATTGAAAAAAAGGGAAAAATTTATTTGGACAGCCGAACAACAAATGGCGTTCGAAACATTAAAGGAAAAACTAACTACGGCACCTATATTAAATTACCCCGATTTTAGTCAGGAGTTCTTAGTAACTACAGACGCATCCAACTATGCAATTGAAGCCGTGTTATCACAAGGAACAGTAGGACAGGACAGACCGATTGCATACGCCAGTAGAGTATTAAACAAGGCGGAGCAAAATTATAATACATCGTATGGGCCGTAAAACATTTTCGGCCTTATGTGTATGGAACAAAATTTAAAATAATTACTGATCATAGACCATTAATATGGTTATTTAACGTAAAAGACCTCGGCTCGAGATTAATTAGATAGAGACTCAAGCTGAAAGAGTATACGTTGTCATACGTATATGCGACGTATCCGTGCCGGGTGGTGGCGATCGCGAGCGGGTTATCCGGGCCAGATCTGGCCGTGCGTGTTTTGCCGTGTTTCGGCCGGGGCGTTAATGGTCGTGGGTCATCGATTACGAGATCGTCCACAGGGCAGGAAAAATTAATACGAACGCTGACGCATTGAGTCGAAACCCGATAGTGGAAGACTCACAAGTAAATAACGTTCATCAAAAAGAAATGCCAAGAGAATACCTATGGGAGAACACCAGGGAGTCACAAGAACTTTAAATCGAATCCGATTAACTCACAATTGGAATGGACTTACTAAGGATGTCGAAGACTATATAAATAAATGTGAATACTGCTAAAAGAATAAACTGAGCAGAAAAACAAAAATACAAAAATGCCTTTATCAATTACGGACACAAAAGACTATTCGAAAAATGCGCCCTTTTGACATTGTAGAACCATTAACACTATTACAAATAACAGAAATAAATATATTTTGACATTCCAAGATAACTTAACAAAATTTAGTAAAGCAATTCCCGTAGAAAATCAAGAAGCAGCCACAGTCGCGAAAGCTTTTGTTATTAAAATCGTGTTAGAACACGGGATACCGGAAAAAGTACTCACGGATTAGGGCACAAATTTTACTAGTAAAATGTTCAAAAAAAACGTGTAAATTATTAAAAATCGAAAAGATACAAACGACAGCTTATCATCCAGAGAGTAATGGAGCATTGGAACGATCGCATCGTACATTAACCAAATATTTGAGACACTATATAAATAAAGATCAAACGAATTGGGATGAATGGCTGCCCTACGCGATGTTTACATATAATACAACCCCTCACACCACGACAAGTTTTACACCGTTTGAATTACTTTACGGTCACCAAGCTATATTACCGACAGCGTTAACAAAACCTCCAAAACTTACATATACCTACGAGAATTATGCACAAGAACTTCGAGAAAGAATACGCGCAACGAACAAAATAGCTAGAGAACACACTAAGCAAGAAAAAATTAAAGCGAAGCGGCAGATATTATGATAAAAAAAAAATATAGAAATATTTAAAGCGGGAGACCAAATATTATTATATGATGAAACGGTTCGGCGGGGAAGATCAAAAAAGTTAGAATTGCAGTGGATAGGACTGTACATAGTAAAGGAAAAAATTAATGACATAAATTATACAATTTAAAAAAGGACGAAAAATGTTATACGTACACGCGAACAGACTAAAGACTTTTATCGAAAATTAGAAATGTAAATAGAGAAAAGCGAAAGCAAGTAATAGGTGAAAATACACGATGTCATCGGCCAGATAAGTAAAACTTTATTTGGTACCATGGATGCTGAAGATGCAAAAATAATAAACGAACAAATACAAATACTGAATAATCAGCAACAAACGCTACAGCACGCAGCGAAGAACCAGCTGAAGATCTTCAACTCCACAATAGGCCATATGGAAAAATTAGAACAAACGCTTTCATATAACGAAACTGGCTAACGTTACAAGGAAACTGCAAGACCCATTCATACACCGAGAGGAAATAGATAAACAACTACTAATGATAACCGCTATCCTAGCTGACCTCACGACAGGGAGAAACGCGACATCGGATAGACGTCTATTAGATGTCGGAGCCATCTAATCTAAAACAACGTCTAGAAATATCTTAATTAGATGTTATGTGATTTTATGCCACTGCGTTTTCTTAGAGACAGTTCAAACCTAATATTCACACAATAACGGTGCATTGTTCATAAAACACTTTTTTGAGACAATTTACTTTTTGACATCTAATAAACATCTAATAGACGTCTAAGTGAATGACACGTAATGAATTTGAAAAAACGTCTAATCGACATCGATACGACGTCGATATCGGGGCGTGCAGGCGGCTACTTCGCTCTGCTGCTGCTAAATATAATTATATGTACACAATAATTGATATTAATTATTCTTTAATTAAAATTAGACTTTTATGGAATGCTGTACGTTATAGTGATTGATTTTTTCGCGGGCGTCATTATTAGCTAATTAATGCTGGTAATTAATATTTGATTATCTACACTGGCGTCGCGCCCTTTTACCGCGCGTAAAGAGCCTATAGGAGAGAGTAGCACCAACGCGCCACTCTCTGATTGACTGGAGTAAACGTCACGTGACCAATGAGCGCCTCTCTACCTCTCTCCTAGAAGCTCGCTCTAACCGCGCGGGAAACGTTGTTGTTCTCGCGCTCGCGTCTCGTTAATTCGTGCAGTCCCATCGTCCTGTGTCCTGTGTGTGTGCAGCAATCGACTAAAGAGTTTCGGTTGCGCGCCCGTGGATCCGCGTTTCCATTGCGTTTTGGGTTTTATCTCGACCGGCGTCGGTTGTCATACGTATATGCGACGTATCCGTGCCGGGTGGTGGCGATCGCGAGCGGGTTATCCGGGCCAGATCTGGCCGTGCGTGTTTTGCCGTGTTTCGGCCGGGGCGTTAATGGTCGTGGGTCCGCGGATCCGCGTTTCCACTGCGTGTGGAGGTTTTCGTGGTTTTCGTCGGGAGTGTTGACGAGCGGATTCGGGCCGGTTCTGGCCGGAACTAGAGCAATTATATTTTTGGATGACTGTATAATTGCGAGCTGGATTTTTTTTGTTCATCTGGACTCATCCGTTACATCGACTAAAAATCAATCGAAATGGATAAAACAGATAAACCGGTAAGTACAGTAGTACACATTATTTTCAGTTCTAGAATATTCTCGAGCAAGCTATACGTTTTCGCCTTGCTGTCGGCGGCCTTCGCGCTCGGTCACGGACCGGCCATGTGTACACGTTGTTTTTTTACATAGACTCGCGCTCAGTAATAACGCGCTATACACTACTTCTCGCTGTTGCTGGGTCGACTTTCGCCACAATTTGAAACGTATTATTCGGATCGTTGGAATTTTTGTGAGAAAACATTTGCCATTGATCGAGAGTATTGTTGTTGGCACTGGTTCCCGGTATAAATTATCTCCGCACTCTGGCGTTCCGTTAAGACATTATAATTATAATCGAGTCAAAAGAAGTTGTCGCATTTAATGCTTGTGCCGTGGATTATTGCTCGTGTCGTGTATATCGCTCGTGTCGTATACGCCACTCGTGCCGTAACACCGCGTGCAACACACCCTGATATCTAATCGTAACGCTATAAATATTGAAGTGCATTTCTCGCAGCAGCCGGGTACCGTGCCAATATATTTGACAATTTGATGGTAAATATGCATATTAGGTCAAACCTCACCGATGACTTTGACCTTGACATATGCTGTCAAGGTCACCTTTCTGAGTGACCTTCAGAAGGTTTAGCCGGCGGTCATTGTTATTAAAAAGTTATAAACAAAAAATGTTTCGAAAATATAGCAGCTATTTTGAGTATTGGAAAGCATAAATGACTAATATATATGTCGAAATAGTTCACGCATACACTTTTCACGCAAACCAAGGTTTACACACACCTCCCCTGCTTTCGGGGGAGGTGCGGTAGTCCCGAAATAGTTCACGCATACACTTTTCACGCGAACCGAGGTTTACGCACACCCCCCCGTGCTTTCGGGGGAAGTGCGGTAGCCCCGAAATAGTTCACGCATACACTTTCCACGCGAACCGAGGTTCACGCACACTTCCCCGTACTTTCGGGGGAGGTGCGGTAGCTCCGAAATAGTTCACGCATACACTTTCCACGCAAACCGAGGTTCACGCACACCCCCCCGTGCTTTCGGGGGAGGTGCGGTAGTCCCGAAATAGTTCACGCATGGAGATATATAAACAAAGTATGGAAGAGGAGAAGTTGGCCGGAAAATTGGAGAGAGGGATTAATCGTCCCAATCGTAAAGAAAGGGGAAGGAAAAAAGGTGGAGGAGTACAAAGGGGTGACAATAATGTCGTCGCTGTACAAGGTTTACACAGCCATTATTGCGGAAAGGTTGAGAGAGGAGCTAGAGGAGAAAGGAATTATACCACATAATCAGACGGGCTTCAGAAGGGGAATGGGAACTGTGGATAATATCTATGTTTTAAACTACTTGGTGAATAGGAGGCTGGAGAAGAAAGGGGGAAAGTTAATAGCATGTTTCGTAGACCTTAAGGCGGCATTTGACTCGGTAGACAGGGGGGTGCTAGTAAAAGCAATGAGGGAAAGGGGAATAAGGGAAGGGCTGGTGAGAAGGACGGAGGAGTTGCTGAGGGAGACGAGAAGTAGAGTAAGGGTAGGTAACGATATAGGAGAGGCATTCTGGACGGGGAGGGGGGTAAGACAGGGGTGTCCGCTAAGCCCGTTATTGTTTAACGTGTTACTAGCGGATATGGAGAAGAAAATGGGCAGGGCAAAATGGGGAGGAATAATGTTAGGAGGTAAGAGGGTATATACGCTGGCATATGCTGACGATGTAGTGCTAATTGCAGAGGACGAGGAGCAAATGAGGAGTATGTTAGAAAGATTAGAGGAGTACTTACGGAAGAAGAGACTGGAGTTGAATGTGGAGAAAACAAAAATAATGAGGTTTAGGAAGGGAGGAGGGAGGGACAGTAAAAAAAGATGGAGATGGGAAGGGAAGGAATTAGGAGAGGTAAAGGAATTTAGATACCTGGGTTATGTGTTTCAAAAGAACGGAGGACAGGAAGCGCAGGTAAAGGAAAGAATTAGGAAAGCGGCGGCGGTGATGGGAAAGGTATGGGGGATAGGGAAGAGACGGTTTGGGAAAGACTGGGGAAAAATACTGTGGTTGTTTGATAGGCTGGTGTGGACGGTGATGGGATATGGAGCAGAAATATGGGGATGGAAAAAAAGAGAAGGGATGGAAAGGATGGAAGAAAGGTATATTAGATGATTCTTAGGAGTGGACGGGAGAACACCGTGGTACCTTGTTAGGGAGGAGTTGCAAAGGGAGAAGATAAGAGAGAGAGCATGGATGAGAGCATGGAGATTTGAGAAAAAGTTAGAGGAGGGTAGAGGAAGCAAATTGGCGAGGCGGTGTTGGGAAAAAATGAAAGGAAGGGAGAGGGAAGGAAAAGCAAGCTCAAGTTGGGAAAGAGAGTGAGGGAAGTTTTTCGAAGAAAGAGGAGTAGAATTAGAAGAATTGGAAAAATTGAGAGAAGACGGAGAGGATTGGTTTTGTAAGCTGGTTGGGGGAGATAAGGAGAGGCAGAGGAGAGAGAGATGGGAGAAGATCAAGAAGTCAAAGTATAATAAATGGTATAAGTGGATAAAAGGAGGGGGTATTCCGGGATATTTGAAGAAGGGATGGGGAGAGAGTAGATGAAGAAGGGTAGCGAGGTTTAGATTAGGGAATGTGGTGAAAGAGAACAGATATTGGGAAGGGGAGGAGAAGAAGAAATGTAGGGTGTGTGAGTATGAGGAGGAATCATGGGAGCATATATGGAAAGAATGTAGGAGTTGGAAATCAGGAAACGGTAGCTGGCAGGAAGCGGTGGGATGGGTATTGGGTGAAGAAGGGGGAGGGGAGGAATGAATGATAGAGCTAGAGGAGGATAGAAGGAGAAGGAAAAGGGAGGTGGAAGAGCTGGAAGAAGGAAGAGGCAAGGAGGAAAAAGGAGAGAGGGGAGGAGACAAGGAGCGGGGAGAGAAAGGAGGATAGAGGAAGGGAGAAGTAAGTAATAGGCTCAAGCTTTCAGATCCAGGATGGAGCGAGAGGAGAGAGTAATAGCAGAGGCGGTGGAGAGGATGGTGGAGGAGAAGGTAAGAAAGGTGGTGAAGGAGAAGAAGGAGGACGATAAAAAGAAGGACGAAAGGATGGAGGAGATGGAGGAGAAAATAAGGAGATTGGAGATAAAAGTTGAGAGATTGGAGCAAGGTGGAGGCAAAAGGAAGAGGGCGGACAGCGAGGAGAGTGAGGAGGGAGAGAAGAAATGGTGGGCGGGGGTGGACAAAGGGAGCGAGGAGGAACTAAGAAAGAAGAACGTCATTATAAGGGTTGAGAAGGAGAAGTGAGGAGGGAAGAAATCAAACTGGGACAAGGTGAAGGAGCTCTTCACAGAAGGATTGAAGGTGAAGGTGACGACAAGGGATGTGGTAGTTCTGGGGCAGAGAGTTGCGTGGTTGACGATCTTGGTCAAACTGGGAGACGAGAAGGAGAAGTGGCGGGTGTTGAAAGCGAAGAAAAAGGTGGGTAATAGGGTTGGGGTAAAAATCCACGAAGATAAGTCGGTGGAAAGGAGAGATAGAGAGAGAGTAGAGAGAGAGGAGAGAGTAGAAGGGAAGAGAGACGTGCATAGGAAAGTAGGAAGGTCGGAGGAGGAAAAAATTTCAAAAGGGATGGAGGAGAAGCTGCTCATGGAATCCGACAAAGAGAAGTAAGGGAGGTACAGAAAATGGACCAAATAGGGAGGAGCAGGACGGGAAGAAGGAAGGCGGAAAGACGAGTCGCAGAAGAAGCGGAAGAAGAGGAAGAGAGGAGAAAGGGAATACGGGAAGGGGAGTAAAAGTTTTATGAGGTCGTAAATGATCAGGAGGGGATAAAACTATGTAAGAGGTTTGGGTACGTTCCTCAGTAAAAAACGCCTTGTAAGCCCTGCGGGGAAACACAATAAACACTTACATACATACATATAACTGTCAATCTATAGAAAATTATATTTTTAATTGATTTTTTGTAAATTTTTTTCTAAAGTTTGATTTTACTTTTTCTTTAAAATATCTTACATATTTGAGCTTAGTTATTAATGAAATCTCTACTATTATATAAAGGGGAAAAGTTTGTAGCATTGTTCGGGGTAATCTTAGAAACTATTTGACCGAATTTTTACCACAAGTATATCAAACAGGGGTAGAATTTTCCGGGGAGTGCTATAGGGTGTGTAGTTTTTCGCTACCGATTTTCTGGAAACCGATTTTTTTTAATTTTCTAATTTTCGGGAAATAATCGACCGAATCTTTTTCGTTGGTGGGCCGAATTTTTATCGAAGCCACATGAAATAGGGGTAGAATTTCCCGGGGAGTGTCGTAAAGAGTAACTTTATGCCCACAAGTGTATAGTTTTTCGCTACCAATTTTCTGGAAATCGATTTTTTTAATTTTCTAATTTTCGGAAAATAATCGACCGAATCTCATTCGTATGGTAAAATACGGTTAAATAAAATCAAACATGGTAAAATACGTGTAAAATAAAATAAAAATCGGTAAAATACGGTTAAGTAAGAACAAATACGATAAAATGTGGTAAAATACGGTGAAATAAAATCAAATACGGTAAAATACGGTATGATATACATTGATTTATGGTTTGCTTTTTAGAATGATTAAACAAAATAAAAATCGGTGAAATACGGTTAAATAAGAACAAATACGGTAAAATACGGTAAAATACGATGAAATAAAATCAAATATGGTAAAATACATTGAAATAAGGCTAAATACGGTAAAAAACGATATGATATACATTAATCTATAGTTTTTCGCTGCCGATTTTCTGGAAACCGATTTTTTAATTTTTCGAATTTTTCGAGTAATAATCGACCGAAAACTTATTGGTCAGGAGGAAGATTTCTATTTAGACCGACCGGGGAAAAGTTTGTAGCATTGTTCGGGTTAGTTACACCATTTATAACTCAAGAACGGCTGGACAGATTTTAATGATCTATAATTTGTTGGATTCGTTTCCGCCCCGAATAGCATAATAACTAAAAGAAAAAAAAAAGAAAAATACCGGGGCCGGGGCGAAGCCCGGCGGAGCATGCTATATATATATAAATGAATGTATGTATGTATGTATGTATGTATGTATGTCCTTTATGCATTCTTAAACTATTCGACTGGTTTTGAAAGTATTGTATATGAAGTAGGGGTAGAATTTTCCGGGGAGTGTTATAGAGTTTATCGTTTTTTATTACCAATTTTTTTGGAAATCGGTATCCAAAATTTCCCCAATTTTTCGGAAAATAATTGATTGAATTTTAAAGAATTGTATATGAATCAGGGGTAGAATTTTCCGGGGAATGCTATAGAGTGTATAGTTTTTTGTTACCGATCTTCTTGGGAACCGGTATTCGAAATTCTTTCAATTTTTCGGGAAATAATTGACTGAATCTTAAAGAATAGTATATAAAACAGGGGTAGAATTTTCCGGGAAGTGCTATAAACTGTATAGTTTTGTCTTACCAATTTTTTTGAGAACCGGTATCCGAAATTTTTCCAATTTTTCGGGAAATAATTGACCAAATTTTAAAGAATTGTCCACATTATAAAGAAAATTTAATTGTTTTTCTTCTTCAAATCTTTCAAATTTTAAATGTGTATAATTTTTTGTTACCAATTTTTTGTAAACCGCTTTTTCTAATTCTTTCAATGTTTCAGGAAATAATTGACCGAATCTCGAAGAATTGTATATGAAGTGAGGGTAGAATTTTTCGGGGATTGCCATGATGTGTATAATTTTTCGTTACCAATTTTTTTGGAAATAGGTATCAGAAATTTTTCCAATTTTTTGGGAATTAATTGACCGAATCGCAAAGAATTATGTATGAAGTAGGGGTAGAATTTTACGGGGAACGCTATGATGTATACAGTTTTTGTTACCGATTTTTTTGGAAACCAGTTTTTTTAATTTTTTCAATTTTTTGGGAAATAATTGATGATTGAATCTTAAAGAATTATACATGAAATAGAGACAAAATTTTCCGGGAAGTGCTATAAAGTGTACTATTTTTTGTTAACAATCTTTTTGAAAACCGGTTTCAAATGACCAAATCTCAATAAATTGTATATAAAAACAGGGAGGGAAGAAAGAGGGGGAGAGGGAGAGAGAGAGAGAGAGGGAGGGAGAGGGAGAGAGGAGTAAAGGGATAGAGGGAGAGAGAAAGAGAGGGAAAAAGAGAGAGAAAGAGAGAGAGAAAAAAAGAAGGGTAAGGGAGAGAGAAAGAGGGAGAGAGAGATTATTTGCGTGTTTTACTACATATGTCCTCCGGGGCGAAGCCCGGGTAACCAGCTAGTTAGTAGATATAACAAGAAGTGTAACATGACAGTTACCAAATAATTTCAAGGAATATTACTTATATTTAATGATAAATAAATACACAGACATATATCATGTTTAAAAATGCAAATTTATTATTTTTATTATTGGATATGACATCTTGAACAATATTGAAGCACAGCAACGAACTATAATTATATATTTATAATTGCTTACTTGCATTTAATGCAATTTTCTGATATTACTATATTTTTTTTAAATAAAAAAATGAATTTTTAAAATTTCTTTATTTTATATATATATTTTATAAAATTTTAATATGTTTTACATTTGTTCTCAGTTATATATGTTAGAAATATTATCTTATTTAATATACAATACGGTATTATTTTGCAGTAATGAGAGAGGAGAGAGAGAGAGAGAGAGAGAGAGAGAGAGAGAGAGAGAGAGAGAGAGAGAGAGAGAAGAGTGTGACTTGTGATCTCGCAATAGCTTTATCTTACATTTGTTACAGAAACATATATTGATGCTAGAAATGCTGCAAAAGGCTTTGAAACGTATGCATCTGCCTATGAAAGTGATTCAGTTTGTCAAATGGGCAGAGGACAGCGGAGAAAGCAACTCAAGAATCCATTATCATCTTCAGGTGATTCATCTGACTCTGATACTAAAAAGCGCAAGCAGGACAAATCAAGATCAAAGATACCAGTTGCTCCTCCTCCACCACCTCTTCCCGCTAGTTCATCTTCTCAGAAAAAATCTTAAAACATTGTCTCAAAGAAGAATATTACTCCACTGACTGTTGTTTCTAACAAGAAACAAAGCAAAACAGCTACTCCTTCTTCATCTACAGCCGGTTAAACAGCACAAGTTCCTAGACAAAATTATAAATCTGAGGCAGCAGGCAGCTAATAAGGCACAGCAACGGAAGGAAGCAATGGCTTTGAGAAATATTTCTCATAAATTGCCTGTGAGAAAGAAGGCAGTTAATAGCACATTGTGTTCTGAACCACCAGCAAAGGTTTTAGAGGCAAGTGGGACTTGCAGATCTGAATCACAATCGTCATCAATTGTTTCATCGTTGAAGTCGCACTCTGTTGAAAAGTCATCACCTAGTACCCAAGCAGCATTTTTCGGTTAACTTTCCGACTAAGGACTACTTTTCTACTAATCACAACGTTGTAAGCGGTTCAAGAAAGTTATAAAATGTAACTTATAATTACTAACGTTTTTTGGACGTTGTCTAAACGTTAAAATTACGACGTGCTTTTTTTATCACTTTTCCAACGTCAAATTCGAAACAGTTTAAGTCCTATTACCCGACGTTAAGATATTTAACGTTCGCCTGACGTTATACTCTGCACTACACTTTTCGAGCGACTTCAATACGTAATTCCCAACGTAAACCAACGTTTTGTTATCAAACGTTGTAAAACGCTAACGTTGTGAAACGTCGCCTGTGGTCATTTCTGACTGACGTTAAGAAATCGCAAAAAATGGTAACAAATTCTGCCTAAATGAATGTAGAGCAGATTACTGCTGCGTCAAGCGGGCATCGTTGACGGCAATTCGCGGCGTCGTGCGTGAGCCACAAGGACTATGCGACGAATGTTGACGATCCACGGCCGAACCGGTCTATCTCATCTCACGCGGTTATCATCGCGTCGTCGGGAAACAACGCGCGCGCGCCGCGCGGTTCACAGCTCGAGAGCGCGTTCGCTCGGCTGCACGGCTGCCATAACCATGCTCTAGATCACCATACAGATGGTATTCCATAGGTCGGATTTGATTAAGATATACAACTCATTTGCAAATCTAGTATAGAATTTTCAACTAATTGATACTTTATCGACATGTTAAGTCAGTTTGGCGACCTTGTTAAGACTTTTAGTCAATATAGGTACAATTTTGCCTACAGTGGTATACTACTTAGTTTGGAAAAGTCTGAAAAAGTTAATTATTTTATACGAGAAGACAAATTTTAGTAGAATTTATCGCACCTTTTACTACGTAAAGTTTGATATAGTGCGGAACGCTCACTTCGCCATTTTCATTCCTCAAAGAGGAAGGCAAATAATCCGCCATTTTCCCGTATATTTAGATTTATATTTTTTAACGCATTTTATTAACAATTTAAAGCATTTATATAATATATGTTGTTAAGGTTTTGACAACATATATATCTTAAAAGTAATTTTGATGAAAAAAAAATTAAAATCTACACTTTGGAAAATTTTAGTTATTTATTAGAATATTTAGTTAATTGGAATATTTTAGAAAGGATTCGTCTAATTTCGACCTATCATTTCCACATTTATCAATAAAGTGGGTTTTGTTATACAATTTCAGTGCTGGGTTCGTGTATTTATGGCAAAATTACAATAGTATCAAAGACTGCGTAAACTATATTTTTCCTATAAAGCCAATTTATTTGTGCCAAATTGATAAGTACGTATTATGATACATTTATTACACCAATGCCGTCATATGGTTTGAATGGAAGCACGAAAACTACACCTAAAATGTACGTTGTGAAAAAATAACCTCAGGTCTAGCAGAGTGTACAAAATCAAAGTTTACATACCAACGTTAAAACTGGTGGAAAAAATGTAATCTCAATTTAACTTATATAAGTCGGATTCCAACGTTGGTACAACTTAAATTTGATTCCCCAAATTAGTGCAAAAGAGGGTTGAAACGACGTAGCGAAAACGTTGGATACCAACGTTAAGTGTGTTTATCTTAACGTCGGGCGGACGTCAAAATGCTGCTTGGGGTAATGAGATGTCAAGGGACATTCAGCCTCTTTTGTCTCAGTCAGATAAAACTGAGACAACTCGTTCTTCTACAAATGATTGTATACGCCAGACACCACCAAGAGATGATGAGTTCAATGAAGACAGAAGTGAAATAGACGATGAGTCTGATAAAGTCTCACTAGCTTCATCACAGACTGTCTTAACATCACAATTGAATACAGGTACACTACGTTAATATAGTAAAAAATCAACTTATTTTCGTAAATTGTTTCAAATTCAAACATCACTCTAAAACTTTGATAAAAAGTACATGTGCTTTATTTTTTCTCAATGTTTGTAGTTGATTATTTATGTAGTTATCTATAATTATTATGTACAGGTCTGAAAGCATCCATGGCGGAATTAAAACTAAAAGTAGATAATATGCGTGCGAAACTTGACTTGGTACTTATAAATCAATGTAAATTGAATAGACTTGTACTGCTAGAGGAAAAAATTTTCTGTAAACCTCAAAACATTCCTGCACTTCCTTTAGAAACCATTGAACAGGTCAAAAGGTTTGAAAAATTTCTGTCAATTGACGTGCAGCTTGCAGACACAGTAAGTGATGTTTTATATGTTTTTATAGTAAATATTTAGTTTAATAAAGTCATCCCTATAATAACCTTGATTTTGGTTTTTATAAAAACTTTGAGACATCTTGCTAAGGTCAAAATCATGAGAGATAGCTCCACTCAATATTTTTACGTAAAGTTGTAAGCTTGGAAAAGAAATATTAAAAGTATTATTTCTGCACGATTGTGATGAAAGTGGAAATATACTCTTTATTTAACTCTCGTAAAGCACTCTAAACGCTGCTTCTTAAAAAAATTGTATCCAATTAAACTGACAATCAGTATATTACAGCATACCCTAAGTTTATATAGGTGACCTATCCTAGAATTATTGTCGTATGTTTAAGATTTTGCTACATTTCCTTTAATACTCTTCTGTCATTTCTTTTGGTCGAAGTTGACAAACGTTGTTAGTGGAAGTGTTTATTATTTATTATTAGATTATATATTTCTTTACTTGATAAAATGTAACGTCGGATAACCTTTACGTATCTGTTGTTTGTGTATCAATCTCTTTTTATTTCAGTGTTACTATTTGAAATCTCTTCCTTTGGGAAATGATGAAACTCAAGCAGTATCTAAACTTATGTCAAACCTCATGAGTAACTCTCTTGCCCAAGAGTATAACTTCGATGGTCGTGGAACTAAAATGGCTTTCAAATCCACAAAATTATGAGAATTGGTACAAGGTATAATGTCTGAATGAGTAGTTGAGTTCCGTGAAATGTATGTGCGCATGTGTATATATGTATATATAAAATGCGCTTTTCAGAATCCAACTAGTTCTTTTTTTTTTAGCAAATGTTGATATTTTTTAATTCATACGTTTATTTTTTTTAGGTACATTGTTGTTAAAATTTGAAGAAAGTGATCTGAGTGAAGCATTGAAATCTCTTAGATCATGGCTGCGAAATGCCAAAGGAAGAATGAAACCTGCACATTAGTATTACATTATGATGTGTACAATTTTTGTTACAGATCTTTTTAGAAACCGGTTTTTTTAATTTTTCCAATTTTTCGGGAAATAATTGATTGAATCTCAAAGAATTATACATGAAGTAAAGGTAGAATTTCCCGGGAACTGCTATAAAGTGTACTATTTTTTGTTACCGATTTTTTTAGAAATTGGTTCCGAATGACCAAATCTCATAGAATTGTACATAAAGTAGGGGTTGAATTTCCCGGGGAGTGCTATAAAGTATATAATTTCTTGTTGCCGATTTTTTTGGAAACCGGTATTCGACATTTTTTTATTTTTTCGGGAATTTCAAAGAAATATATGTATATGAAACAGGGGTAGAATTTTCCGACGAGTGCTATAAAGTGTATAGTTTTTCGTTACCGATTTTTTTGGGAATCGGGAGAGAGAGAGAGAGAGAGAGAAAGAAAGAGAGAGAGAGAGAGAGAGGGAAAGAGAAAGAGAGAGAGAGATTGATTGATTGATTGATTTGATTTATTTATGCCCAAGCATAGGCTAAAGGGCAAATACAGGATAATACTAAATATCAAAATTATACATGCTCTCTCAAGCACAAGCACAGTCACATAAAGCATAATAAATGAAATATAACTAAACATAATTAGCGCAACTTAATAAAGCTCGCAAGATATAAACTAAACGCAGTAACACGCAACTTAACACTAACGCTACTTAGATACTAGGAAAAATGGAAGACGTATAGTCAACAAGCAGCTTAAACTAAAGAGATAATAACGCAACTTAAATCGAACGCAACTTAAAACGAACGTAGCTTAAAACTAGAAAAAAATTGTCAACAAGTACTCCGAACACAACCTCAAGTCAAACAGGAGAACTTAGTCAGAGAATTCGGATGACAGCAGGTAAGAACGGAGAAGATTCTTGAAAGCACCAATAGTATTAGCTGATGTGATATTATCCGGGAGAGAATGCCAGAAATAGATGGCTGAAATCTGGAAAGAATTTCTATACATTTCCGTTCTGAAGGCAGGGATATGAAACATTTGTGAAGAGGAATTAGCGATTCGAGTGGATCTTCTAAGTGATGGACTGAGTGGGGTAAAAAGTTCACTCAAATACGCTGGCGAGCCCATGTAAATAATGCGATACATCTGACAGCCAAGAAAATATAATCTTCTATTTTCTACAGACAACCACCCAAGGCGTCGTCGATGTTGCGTTATATGCTCATCCCTCCTCAAATCATAGATAAATCTAATACAGCAATTTATAAGTCTTTGTAGTTTCAAATTAAGTTCCTTGCTCAAGCCGTAATACACAAGGCAGCAATAATCCACATGAGGTATCACTAGAGACGTTACCAGCTTAATTCTCAGTTCCGTGGAAAGAGAATTCTTATTGAATTTCAACTTATACAAGGCATGATGAACTCTCTGCGAGACATGCGAGACATGCTTATTCCAAGAGAGATTCGATTCAAAACAGACTCCCAGGTTCCTCACCTCCCTAACATATGGCAAAGGCGTGCGATTGACAATTATGGGTGGTAATGAGTCTAGATCAATGTTATTGGTATTTGTTCCACTGCCAAAAATAATGACCTTGGATTTAGCAGGGTTCAATTTCAGGCCATTTGCATTAGCATAGTCGAAGATAGCATTAGCATCTTTAGAGATCAGATTGAGGTTGTGAAGGAGATCAGAAGGAGCACAGGAACGATAAATCTGGATATCGTCTGCAAAAATCATATAATCGGAATAGATCAAGACCACACCTATGTCATTGATGTACAGGGTAAACAAGGTGGGCCAAGCACGGAACCCTGAGGAACCCCACATAGCGTAAATAGCCAGGAAGAAAAGTTACCCTCGTCATTAACAACCGCCTGAGAACGACCAGTCAGATATGAATAAATCCAGATTAGAGTTGGGACAGAAAAATCAAGCTCTTTAAGTTTAATCAGAAGACGCAAATGAGGCACCGTGTCAAACGCCTTGCTAAAGTCAAAGAGGATCATTATGGTAATATGCACAAAGTCAATCGCTCTCTTAACATCATGACAGACACGCAGAAGCGCAGACTGAGTATTATAATTAGGACGAAAAGCTGACTGTCTCGTATTTATGAGATTGTGCTTGGTTAAATAGTCGTTAATCTGTGAGGCAACAATACGTTCGAGCAGTTTGGATAGCTCAGGCAGATTGGCAATTGGCCTCGTATCAGACGGAGATGACGGGATACGGACCTTCGATAAAGGACGGATAAGCGCCCGCTTCCACTGAGACGGAAAGGTAGAATGCTCAAGTAAGTGATTTAGAAGAGCCGTTAACTGCGACGGAATTACAGGCCAAGCCAAACGCAAGATGTAGAGAGGAATACTGTCGACTCCTGCCGCAAAGGAGTAGAGTGGTCTCGTAGAGATAAGCTGAAAGATAGTGCGAGGCGTAATCGCAAAAAAAACGAACTCGGGACGCTGGGATGGGCAAGGAACACCAGCAATAGCAGACAAAAAGTCATCAAATAAGCAAGGCGAATGAGCATCAGAGACAGAGACGTAATGTGCATTCAATTGATTAGCGTGAAGTAGTGCAGAGGAGAAACAAGAGAAGACTTAGCAAGGCCTAAACGTGCTAATTCTCTCCATAGCTTTGCAGGATCAGTAATGGTTTTAAGAGAGTTAAGATGAAACTCACTTTTAGCACGCTTAATATCAGAATTTAGCTGGTTACGAAATTGTCTGTATATGGAATAGCCCAGTGTGTTATTTGAACGCTTAGCACGTCTATATACATGGTTACGAATACGAATTCTGGCCCTAAGTTCGCTTGTGAGCCATCGCACAGGGGGCTTTTTAATGGTAAATGCACGCTCAGGTGCAAACACATCCAAAGTATTAAGTAGGGTTTCGGACAGCACAGAACAAAATCTATCAACATGAGACACAGAGGATTGGTCATAACCAACATCGCCGCAATCGAAAGTAACATTAACACACGCCACAACTTCAGGATTGTCTATTATGGATTGGAGATAGTCCTGGAACTCATCCGCAACAATAGCGCGATAGCAACGCCTTACAATAGTACGCTCCGAAGTCGACCTCTCACCCAATGAGAGCGACACTCCGATCAGATCATGACCCGCAATGAACGGGCACTCAGATTTGTAGAATCTACGGACCTTCTCACAATCGTCTACCGCTAGGACGTCAAGCCATGAATCAGTAAAAGCGGTGTGATACGTACGTGGCATCGGACGGAATAATAGCCATAGATAGGCTGGACATGAACTCACGCAAGAAGTTGGCTTCGACGTTGTCAGAAGATTACAGTTAAGATCGCCGCCAATGATAATATTTTTATAAAGATGAGATACATTAGTGAGTGCTAGCGCAAAAATCATGAAACAGAAAACCCTTTGGTCTCCTGTATATTGACGCAAATAGAACTGTTTCGTTACATGGCAGTCAAATTTCAATCAGAAGAAATTCAGAAGCATTAATATGAGTTGCCGCAGAAGACGCAATCAGCTTAGCCTTAAGTGAGTGATGGACGTAACAGGCAACACCCCTTCCCATACGCCCAACCCGATCATGACGGATCATAAAAAAAACCATCCAAGGCAACAAGCTCATCAGAAATGCCTTCATGGAGCCAAGTTTCAGATACTGAGACAATATGATGCAGATTAGAGCTGAAGTAGAGCCTGACAAGCTCGATATGACCACGAAGGGAGTTTGCGTTGAACTGAGCAACCCGAAACTCAGACTCATTGCGACTCGAACACCGCAGTGGATGCGTCTCATGAGGTCAATCGAGGCGAGTCAGATCGGCGCTTGAATCAATGTAAATAATAGACGAACCATCTGATCGTCTCACGCAAATCCGCCCATGCCTTATCCAAACATATTTAAAAGAACGTTCCTCAGCAATACACTTGGTCCGCTGCAGCAACTCATAGCCATCCTTAGTGAGCAATTCATTAATATATACAATACTCCTGGAGTCATTTTCGCAGACCTCCCCTTGCCTAAGAATACCCTTAGCTCGCTTCTTAGATATAATTAGATCACGGACGGCATTAGAGGTCACAGTAATAAACAAAGAATTACTAGCTGCAAAAGCAGTAGAGTGAGAAGAAGCAGAATCAGGGGGAGACCTGCGGACAACTCTTACACTAAGAATATGCGGCAAAACATCAACAGCATCAAGCGCTGAAAGCACGTTGCGCGCAGCCACAGAAGGAGATAACGGAAGCGGCTCCGGTAACCCGGAGACAATAAACTCATTAGCACTAACATCGTGACATTTCAAGCGAGACATTTTTAAATCATGCAGTTCTTTTTTAAGAGCCTCATTCTCACATTCCAATGAGGAAATACGCTGAGAATTGTCGGCGACTGTTTCTGATAGGCAATTAATAAGATCTAATTTGCTATTAATAACTTCATTCGTTTTTTCCTGACTCTCTATAAAAGCAGAAATTCTTAAATCAGATCTCATGATATCGTCATTAATTTTTTGTTGATTAGCAATAAAAGCTGAGATCTTCGAGTCAGACAGTTTCATTTGCTCTATCAAACCCAGCAGAAGCTCATTTGTCGCAGGCAGTGAGGTCGACTGAGTATGCGAGTCAGCAGAAGAAGCCATGTTCTCAAACTCAAATGAAAGCGCGGTTGTGACAGGTGTTGGTGTAAGAGGGGGTATATCCAATAATGTTAAGAGAGAAATACAACAGGACTCAGCGTTCCTTGACACTGAATAGGATCTAATACAACCGGGATGAAATGCCTTTCTGCACTCTTTGCACTCAATCAACCTATTAGCAATTGATTTCCTGCACTTATAACACGTAGGCTGCATGTGTAGTTATACAATGACCACAACGCAAGAATTACACGCAAGTTCGTCAAGAACGCAAGTGACGATGCCTAGGTTGAACCGTAGAGCGACCGGATAAAATGCACGCTAACTCTCACCGCGCACAATCACTAGCGACAATCGTATCGAAGATCAAGATCGAACGCTCGCAGGGCAGCCAACCCGCACTCGACAGCACCACCAGCCGTTCCAGACACAGGTCAGCCAACACCCAGAACGCAACAGGCCCCAGCAGATCGTCATGCGCACCTCGAGAGTAAAGTGCAGAAGGGGGCAGAACAGATAGCAGGCTCATGCGCAATAAGAATCAATGATCCTCGAGAATGATTCTCAGAAATTTGGTTAGAATAATGAGAAACACTCGTCACACAGTTTCCAGGAATTAAGAGACAGTGGCAGAGAAAATAATAGTAGCTCGTGACGAGCTATATAAGAACATGCTCACACCTGCAACAAAATAGCCCGAAGGCAACTCACGGCAGAAAAATATCCGGTCAAAGCAGGAGCAATTAGACAGACGTGCACGCTGTACTCACCAGAAAGAGAGAGAGAGAGAGAGAGAGAGAGAGAGAGAGAGAGAAAGGGGAGAGAGAAGGAGAAGTTAGAGAAAAAGAGAAAAGAGAGAGAGAGAGAGAGAGAGAGAGAGAGAGAGAGAGAGAGAATGAATGAATGACCTTTATTAGCTTTCTCAGCTATTTTTACATACTACATATTTATACATATAACAGAACGTACTCTTTTAGCACACGTTTGAACATTTTTAGTTCTTCGCATCTTTTAATTTCGGCTGGCAGTGCGTTATACATTTTTACTCCTTCATAGAAAATACTTTTTTGCGCATTTCTCGTCCTACGAAACACTATTGCTATATCGCCGGTTTGTCTGGTTTGCCTATCAGTGTTCTTTCCCACTAATTCTAGACGGTCTTTTAATTGTTCCGGTAACATGTTGTTCACCGCTTTAAAGATAAATGTACACACATTATAATATAGCCTCTGTCTTATGGTCATAAACTGCAGCGCTTGCAGCATATGCTCCACTTTGGTATATCTATTGCATTGCAGTATGACTCTCATAGCTCGATTTTGCGCTTTTTGCAGCCTGGTTAGCTCCGTTTCACTCATGTCAATTAGTAACGTTGCACAATACTCAAAATGAGGAGCTATGATTGTCTTATATATCGTGCATCTGGTATAAGCCGATATATAACTACCTATTCTATTAAGAAAACTCCGGAAAACTCGTTTTTTTTCCTATTTTCTTTAGCATATAATCACAGTGATCTCTAAATCTAAGCCTATCGTCAATCATTATACCTAGGTATTTCATCATTTCGACACGCTCTATCTCAGTTCCATCTAAGCATGTCAACATAATATTACCTCTTAGCTCTTTTCTTATACTTCTAATTATCATATATTTCGTTTTCCCTGCATTCATTTTTAACTTATTTATATTCATCCACTTTTCTCTCTCTCTCTCTCTCTCTCTCTCTCTCTCTCTCTCTCTCTCTCTCTCTCTCTCTCTCTCTCTCTCTCTCTCTACTATAACAAACATCGAATTCATTTTCCTTTCTAGTTCTGCGCTACTTTCTCCCTCTACATATATTAAAGTATCATCGGCAAACATTTTTATCTTACACTCTTCTGGACAGACTTTGATTATATCATTTATGTAAAGTATAAATAACAAAGGTCCCAATACAGATCCCTGTGGAACTCCATATTCCGTTGCCATTAATTTTGACCATTTATTATTAAATCTCATCTTCTGAGTTCTATTCGTTAGATATGAATTAAACCATTCAAGAACTTTACCTCTGATTCCATATTGATATAATTTTCCTAGTAATCTTTCCCTATCTACTGTTTCAAACGCTCGCTTCAGATCCATGAAAATTACCCCCACCATTCTCCCTTCACTAACTATCAGTTTCCATTCGTCTATAACAGTTTGTATCGCTGTTTCACATGAATAGTGTTTTCTAAAGCCCGATTGATGTTCAGTTATAATACTATTATTTTCTAAATATAATTTAATTTGCTCTTTTACTACTAATTCTAGCACTTTCTCAAATATAGGTAACACATTAATAGGCCTAAATTCACTCGCCTTCTTGGCTTTATCTACTTTTGGAATCGGTATTATTGTAGACGTTTTCCAACTTTCTGGACAGCAACCATCTCTCGGAGAGTTATTTATTATATCAACAAATTCCTCTTTTATTACGCAAAACGTTACTTTTAATATATCGCTAGTTATTCCCTCTTCCGTACCTTTCTTTTGTGGCAGTCTCTTAACAATTTTCTCTAGCTGTTCTATCGTGATATTCTCAAAATTTTCCATAGTTTCCATATTTTCTATAGCATAAATAATTCTTTTACCTGCGCCTGTAGGCTTATCCTCGATTATAGATTTTATTATACCATTAATACTCTGTATACAATATAAGTTAAATTTATTCGCTATATTGCACCTTGTTGTACTATAATCTATGTTATCTAATATTTCAAAATCTATATCTTTTATTTCTTTTGCATATACTGGCTCGCCTCTAATAATTTCTTTTAAAGTTTTCCACATAGTCGTAGGATTTTCCTTATTAAAATCTATCATATTTTCATAATATTCTTTCTTTTTCGTCCTAATTAATTTTACTACTGCATTTCTATTAACTTTAAATTGCAACCAGCTTTGTTCTGTATTGGCATACATTGCTTGCCTAAATGCCTCATCCCTCCTATCCGAAGCTTCTCTTATTTCATCTGAGAACCATTTTTTCCCTTCCCACACTTTCGGAATTCTAGATTTTCTCTTCGGTGCCATTATATCTAACGCGTCTACTATACTATTGACAAATTTTTCTGCTCTCTCACTCACACCCATACATACACACTGCCAACCCTGACTTTCCTGTAATTTATTTTTTACTAACATAACAAATTCTTCTTCATCCAACTCTTTGTAATTCCTAGCGCTAAATTCTCTATATTTACTTTCACTTTTATTCACACTCAACTCAACTTCCAGCCACGCATGGTCCGTAATTTTAGGTTCATGAATTACTTGCACTGTTTTATTATTGTTAGCAAAGATTAGATCTATAATTGTTTGACTGTCTTTCGTGATTCTCGTCGGTTCATTTACATACTGCTTCATACCCAGACTTAACATTGTCGTTTGCAGTTTCTTCGCATAAAACGAGTCCGTCCTAAGATCTATATTAAAATCTCCTATTACCATGCATTCTCCCTTTATTATTAACTCCTCTACTATATCCTCGAAAAATCTTATAAAATCCCCGTGCGATGCGCTAGGTGAGTGATATATTACCACTATCACTCCTTTATATAATTTATCTTTTACTTCTACCGCGACACACCAACAATTCGATTCTAATTTTCTTACTAACACTGTCTCGTAAACAATATCATTCCTTACATATAGAACAACGCCTCCTGTATTTCTATTCACAGCATTACATCTAGTTATACTATAACCAGAAACGTTCACTTCACTGTCTTCAATATCCTCGGTCAATCTGGTCTCCGAAAATGCTAAGAACGCAGGATGTATTTAACGCAGGGAGGGAGGGAGGGAGAGAGAGAGAGAGGGAGAGAGGGAGGGAGAGAGAGATGTCTTGACTGACTCACTCACTCACTCACTTATCAACGCCCAGCCCAAACCCCTGAACCGAATTGTTACCAAAAGTATATAAAATAAGGGTAGAATTTTTCGGGGATTGCCATGATGTGTATAATTTTTCGTTACCAATCTTTTTGGAAATAGGTATCAGAAATTTTTCCAATTTTTTGGGAATTAATTGACCGAATCGCAAAGAATTATATATAAAGTAGGGGTACAATTTTACGGGGAGCGCCATGATGTGTACAGTTTTTGTTACCGATTTTTTTGGAAACCAGTTTTTTTAATTTTTTCAATTTTTTGGGAAATAATTGATGATTGAATCTTAAAGAATTATACATGAAATAGAGACAAAATTTTCCGGGAAGTGCTATAAAGTGTACTATTTTTTGTTAACAATCTTTTTGAAAACCGGTTCCAAATGACCAAATCTCAATAAATTGTATATAAAAACAGGGAGGGAAGAAAGAGGGGGAGAGGGAGAGAGAGAGAAAGGGAGGGAGAGGGAGAGAGGAGTAAAGGGATAGAGGGAGAGAGAAAGAGAGGGAAAAAGAGAGAGAAAGAGAGAGAGAGAGAGAAAAAGAAGGGTGGGGGAGAGAGAGAGAGAGGGAGAGAGAGATTATTTGCGTGTTTTACTACATATGTCCTCCGGAGCGAAGCCCGGGTAACCAGCTAGTTAGTAGATATAACAAGAAGTGTAACATGACAGTTACCAAATAATTTTAAGGGATATTACTTATATTTAATGATAAATAAATACACAGACATATATCATGTTTAGAAATGCAAATTTATTATTTTCTTTATTGGATATGACATCTTGAACAATATTGAAGCACAGCAACGAACTATAATTATATATTTATAATTGCTTACTTGCATTTAATGCAATTTTCTGATATTACTATATTTTTTTTAAATAAAAAAATGAATTTTTAAAATTTTTTTATTTTATATATATATTTTATAAAATTTTAATATGTTTTACATTTGTTCTCAGTTATATATGTTAGAAATATTATCTTATTTAATATACACTACGGTATTATTTTGCAGTAATGAGAGAGGAGAGAGAGAGAGAGAGAGAGAGAGAGAGAGAGAGAGAGAGAGAGAGAGAGAGAGAGAGAGAGAGAGAGAGAGAGAGAGAGAGAGAGAAAGAGAGAGAAAGAAAGAGAGAAGAGTGTGACTTGTGATCTCGCAATAGCTTTATCTTACATTTGTTACAGAAACATATATTGATGCTAGAAATGCTGCAAAAGGCTTTGAAACGTATGCATCTGCCTATGAAAGTGATTCAGTTTGTCAAATGGGCAGAGGACAGCGGAGAAAGCGACTCAAGAATCCATTATCATCTTCAGGTGATTCATCTGACTCTGATACTAAAAAGCGCAAGCAGGACAAATCAAGATCAAAGATACAAGTTGCTCCTCCTCCACCACTTCTTCCCGCTAGTTCATCTTCTCAGAAAAAGTCTTGAAACATTGTCTCAAAGAAGAATATTACTCCACTGACTGTTGTTTCTAACAAGAAACAAAGCAAAACAGCTACTCCTTCTTCATCTACAGCCGGTATTAAACAGCACAAGTTCCTAGACAAAATTATAAATCTGATTGCCATGATGTGTATAATTTTTCGTTACCAATCTTTTTGGAAATAGGTATCAGAAATTTTTCCAATTTTTTGGGAATTAATTGACCGAATCGCAAAGAATTATATATAAAGTAAGGGTAAAATTTTACTGGGAGCGCCATGATGTGTACAGTTTTTGTTACCGATTTTTTTGGAAACCAGTTTTTTTAATTCTTTCAATTTTTTGGGAAATAATTGATGATTGAATCTCAAAGAATTATACATAAAATAGGGACAAAATTTCCCGGGAAGTGCTATAAAGTGTATTATTTTTTGTTACCAATCTTTTTGGAAACCGGTTCCAAATGACCAAATCTCAATAAATTGTATATAAAAACAGGAAGGGAAAGAAAGAGGGGGAGAGGGAGAGAGAGAGAGAGGAAGAGAGGAAAAAAAAGATAAAGAGAGAGAGAAAAAGAGGGGTGGGGGAGAGAGAGAGAGAAAGAGAGGGAAAAAAAGAGAAAGAGAGAGAGAAAAAGAGGGGAGAGGGAAAGAGAAAGAGAAAGAGAGGGAAAAAAAGAGAAAGAGAGAGAGAAAGAAAAAGAGGGGAGGGGGAGAGAAAGAGAGAGAGAGAGAGAGAGAGAGAGAGAGAGAGAGAGAGAGAGAGATTATTTGCGTGTTTTACTACATATGTCCTCCGGGGCGAAGCCCGGGTAACCAGCTAGTCTTGTATAAATGAGTACGTATTATTATTTAGTAATAAGTAAATTAGTCCTTTTACTTTAGAGGTAGGTCTATTATACGTCTATAATACGTCTATTACGCAGAACGTCTATTAGACGTCTATTATATACGTCTAAAAAAGGCCACTTAGACGTCTATCTAGATGCGTCTATCGATCTAAGTTAGATGCGTCTGATAGACGTTTGCTAGATGTCTATCCGATCTCGCGATTCTCCCTGGACATAAACGATATTACAGACTTCTAATAGAGAATATAATTGTAGAATTAAAAAAAGCAACCTCACACTTAACCAGAGGATTACACTTTTCATTTAAAATTCGGACAGAAAAATGGAACACTATCCAAAAATACATAGACGTAAACGCGTATTACGACAATTCGAACGTATATACACTATATACTATCCTCGCGTTTCCTATAGTAGCCTACCCAGTATACGAACACTTCTAGAACCTTCACACACCCCATTAAGAATAAACCGAGAAAATCATAATTATATAATATTGAAAGTGTTGAGATTCCCGTCTGTAGGATCGAAAGGTTCGGTATAGGAAATTATCGAGATCGCGAGATATTGATAATACAACACGAATTTATTGAAGTAAGTGAGTCTATCCGGCGCGCACGGAACGTGAGTACACAACACAAGTATCGTGTCCGCGATCGTTCGAAAGAGTGAGGGTCGAGAGACGGACAGGTCTCGATAATACATGTACACGATGCGCGAACGTGCCCAAAGAAGGGGAAGTATATCGCGGGCACCGGTAGACGTTAGATGTCGTTATAATACAGAAAGAATGCCAATGTACGATGTGCACAGAAATACATATTCAACACTCCCACTCACACAGTACATTCTTCACACTCAAAACATACCAATACACTCTCTCAACATTCTGAATCTATCTTTCCTAAATGCTTTTGTAAATAGATCTGCGAGCTGCATATCGGTATTTACGTACTTCACATCTATCTCGCCGTTATCGTATTTTTCCCGTATGAAATGATACCGAACACCGATGTGTTTTGTCCTTTTATGAAATTCGGGATTCTTAATGAGGCGTATTGCGCTCTGATTATCCACGTTTAAGACAATCGGACCTTCACATCGGTATTCCATGTCTTTGAGCAGTTGTTTCAACCAAACTGCTTCCTTTGTTGCAGTGCATGCCGATACATACTCTGCCTCGGTTGTACTTAATGAAACAATACTTTGTCGTTGTGATCCCCAGATCACTGGACCACCGTTCAATAAAAATATATAACCGGAAGTAAATCGTCGCGTGTCGACGTCGCCCGCATAGTCCGCATCTGAGTACGCAACTGGAAATGAATTCACTCCCTCGCTCCGATAAATTAGTTATAAATCTCTCGTTTCTTTCAGATAGCGAATTATACGTTTTACCGCTTCCCAGTGATCTCGAGAATAATTACACAAGTGACGACTGACTACATTTACCGCGTATGATATGTCAGGACGACTTACAATTGCCAAAAAGTTTAAACTTCCGACTGCCTCCTGATAAGGCACTTTCAAGTCAAAATCATTATTTTTCTCAGCAGACGTTAAACTTACATTCGGATCCGCTGGTACGCTCAAAGGTCGCGATTCGATCATATTGAATCGTGCAATAATTTTATCAATATATCTACGTTGATGAATCGACATTGTTTTAATTTTACGATCACGCTCAAATTCTAAGCCCACGAAAATGTTCGATTTCTCGACCGTTATGTCGAATGACTTGCGGAGTGCCTCTATGACAACGTTAATTGCATCTATAGTTTTCGCTAAAATTAGACCATTGTCCACATACAATGCGAGGAATACAATTAAACCGTTAATTATACCTTTATAGATGCATTTATCCGCATCGCAAGCCTCAAAATTAAATTGTTTCAAAAATGACTTAAACTTCAAGTTCCAACAGCGCGACGCCTGCTTCAACCCGTACAACGCTTTCACTAGTTTACACGCAACATTTTTACCCTTCACGTTCAACCCACTTGGCACTTTCATGTATATTTCTTCGGACAGCTCCCCATAGAGGAAAGCCGTTTTGATGTCGAATTGACCGACCTCCAGATCCATCTCCGTCGCAACAGCCAGCAGGACGCGCAGACTGTCGTACCTTACGACAGGGGAAAACGTCTCCTTGTAGTCGACTCCTGCTTGCTGCGAAAAACCTCTGGCACAGAGGCGTGCCTTGTAACGTTGAATGTCACCGGACGGTGACCTTTTGACCTTGAAGATCCAACGAGAATCGATGGTCTTCTTCTCCTTGGGAAGTGGAACAACGGACCAAGTTCCATTTTTCTCATGAGCGTCGAGCTCATCTTGGATAGCGCGCTGCCATTCCGTTGCATCTATACCGTTAACGGCTTCGTTGTATGTAGTTGGCTCGTGAAATTCGACAAAATGCGCTTCGAATCTCTCGGGAGGATGCACTAATTGACGATCTCTCAATCGGGGCAATCTGTCATGCCCTTGCACTTGCTCACCAGTCACTCCCACTGGAACGACGTCGTCTTCTTCTGCTGGAGCGATGTCATCTTCTTCTGCCGGAACAGGAACCGCTTTCGCCGGTATCTTGAACTCGATGTCGACTGCGTCTCTTTTCTTGCTATCACACGTCGATGTCTCGTCGAACGTGACGTTTCTGCTGACGTAGAGTTTCTTCGACGAGGAATCATAGAGTCGATAATTTCGCGACTCTCCTTGATAGCCAACCAAAATTGCTTTCTTGGCTTTTGGATCCAGTTTTGTTCGCTGTATTTTCGGTACATGCGAGTAGGATTCTGATCCAAACACCCTGATGTGCGAAAGATCGGGCCTTTTGCCGTGCCAGATCTCATATGGTGTTGCTCTCTCAACTTGAGATGTCGCCGTCCTGTTAATGACGTTGATTGCCGTGTTGACGGCTTCTGCCCATAAAAATCATGGTAAACCCTTGGCCTCGAGCATCGTTAAAGCTGATTCGACAATCGTCCGATTGTCGCGTTCTGATCGTCCATTCTGCTCCGGTGTGTATGGTGCCGTAGTTTCCAGTTGGATACCTCTTTCTGCCAGGAACAGCCTCATTGGATTGTTTATATATTCGCGTCCGTTATCGACCCTGAGGGTTTTGATTGGTTTATTAAATTTATTTTTCACCAACTGTTCGTACTCACGAAAGCGATCTAGCACATCTGACTTATGCTTAATGAAATAAACGTGTCGATACCCGGACGCATCATCCTTGAAGGACACGTATAATTTCGCTCCTCCCAGGGAACTCACTGACATGGGGCCGCATACATCGCTATGGATGAATTCACCTGGCTCCCGTCTCGTTCGTGTTTTGTTTTTCGGAAATGTGAGTCGATGTGATTTTCCGATTTGACATGGCGCACAAAAGAAATCTTTTGTATCATCTATTTTCATGCCGTTAGTCAACTTGACCGAATTCTGTACTGCTCGCTTGTTTATATGACCCAAGCGGTCGTGCCAAAGTCGCAGGCTGTTTTTCTCCGTCGTCGCGTGTACTTCGTCTTGGACTTGGACTATAATGGCTTTACCATCACGTACAATTTGAATGGATTCTTTTGTGAGCACCACTTTCAAGCCTTTTTCCGTGCACAGCCCGAGAGAAAATATATTCTTTCGAAAATTCGGGACATACGCCATGTTTTCGATATTAAAGTTTAGCCATTGTCCATTAACCAAACTTTTGATTGGCACTGTACCGGAACCATTCACCGCGCACGCGCCATCGTCACCGAGAATGATGGATCCTGAGCACTCTTTGAAATTTGAGAACCAATCACGACGAAATGTTATATAGCGCAAACACGCACTATCTCCGTACCACGTGTCTCGAGTATCGTTATTTAAGAATCGTTCTTTTTCGCGATTTACAGCATTTAACGCGAACATGTCCTTTGGCTCAAAACTCTCAACAGCGACGAGTGCACTCACGTTGGCTTCGCCATCTTTGTCACCGTTATCACTCTTCCGTTTCCGACACGATCTGATCAAATGCCCGGTTATACCGCAATAATAGCATTTGACTGTCTTGTTCGATTTTTTACACGAATTTCCTTTCCCTGTTTTCTTCGTGCTTGATGCGTTTCGATCTACTGCACTCAAAGCAGCAGCTTTGTCATCGTCATTCGTTAGTCTGTTCTCTTCCTTGATTAACCGTTCACGTAAATTATCAACTGTTTGATATTCCAAGGGCACACTGTCCCATGCGGTCACCAACGCGTTAAACTTCGAAGGAAGACTACCGAGTATCTTGGCCATCAATGCCGTGTTCGAGATCCGTTCTCCAAGGTCTTTAAGTTGACGTGTCATGTTCTCAACCTTCGCTATGTGTTGAGCTACACTGTCACACGAGCTCATGCTGTAAGCATGAAATTTCTGATTCAAATGTAATAAATTCGACGCTGAAGTCTGTTCGTGGATACTTGTGAGTTTATCCCACATTCCTTTAGCAGTGTCACACGTAATTAAGTATTCGAGTTGCGAATACTCGATTGTTGTGGAGATTAAGCACATAGCGGCAGCATTGTTCGTCGTCCAGGCGGCAAATGTGGCGTCCATAGGTTTCGGCGGAACTATCGTTCCATCTACGTAGCCTTTGAGCTCCTTTGCCACCAACGCAGTGGTAATCTGGAATTTCCAGAGCTGGAAATTTGTACCGTCAAATTTCGTAATCTGCTTAACGTCGACGTTGGCCATTGCTTATATCCCGCTATAAATTTGTCCACGATTTCTGTTCTTTCCGTCACTATAGCGCACGGAGGAGTCCCGTTTGTTCGAACGAAAATGGCGCGACCACGTTGTCGCTAACGAGTCGCCCGTTCACTTTTTCGATGGCACCTATGAAACTCACTCGCACAATTTTCCGACACCGAAACCAGACACCGTGCCTGGGCCCATAACCTGTTGAGATTCCCGTCTGTAGGATCGAAAGGTACGGTATAGGAAATTATCGAGTTCGCGAGATATTGATAATACAACACGAATTTATTGAAGTAAGTGAGTTATCCGGCGCGCACGGAACGTGAGTACACAACACAAGTATCGTGTCCGCGATCGTTCGAAAGAGTGAGGGTCGAGAGACGGACAGGTCTCGATAATACATGTACACGATGCGCGAACGTGCCCAAAGAAGGGGAAGTATATCGCGGGCACCGGTAGACGTTAGATGTCGTTATAATACAGAAAGAATGCCAATGTACGATGTGCACAGAAATACATATTCAACAGAAAGAAAGCGACTTAAATAAATGTACGCGAGAAAATACTAAAATTATATGCGATCAAAATTTTCCTGTGTATTTTATAACTGCGAATGCATCAAGCAAGGTGCAACTCTTTGTAAAAGCGTCTAGATACATGGAAAACCATAGACAACGTCACATCCTCTCAAATGTAACATTCTGAATGACCAAATAAAGAATTAGCCGAACCTCAAACATGGTTATATTCCACTCCAAAAATATCCGAAATAATAATTCAATGTAATAAAAAAACTTCCAGAAAATAAAATTAAATTGAAAAAACCGGAAAAATAACATTGCGCGATAATTGTAAATTAACTACACCAGATATAATTTTAAAAACAAAAAACCAAATTTATACTAAATATGTACAAATGTATTTACCAGAATTCAATGTAACAAATACCATAAAGAAAAGTATAACTTTGGACAACAAATTCCGAAGAAGAAATAAACTTAAATTCCGAAAAAGAAATAAACTTGGAACCAGTAATCAGAAATCCGTCAGTATTAATAAAATTAAATTTAAGTCTAGATAAAATTAAAAAAAAGTGGAAAATAACCAACCAAGCGTTTTTGCAAATAAGAATATTGTATATATCGCGTGGGTGCCGCGACCATAATTATATTTGTAGCCGTAGTAAGCATTATAATTGTAATCATTTATATAATAAAAAAAAAGAAACCATTAAGAATTTAAAGGGTGAAAGAATAGCGTAAATATTAGTATATAAGAAAATTAGATTGTAGCATCTCAGGAAAAAAAAACACACATAAATAAATAACGAAAAACTTCGTATACTACAGTTTTTCTTTTTCCGCGGGGGAAGGGATGTTGTGAGCGCACAACATTATAATGATTAATTAATGTACTTGGCAACACCGAGTTGCTTCCAATAGATAATCCGACCTTAGCAACTAAAGTCGAATCTGAATTCCGCCAAAAACCTGACGATTGCATCGGACGATCGATCATCCGATGCAAACCGACACTTGAACCAGAAGCGTTCAACTCCAAAACGACCGAAAGCGCTGATGCGAAAATCAGCGCAAAGAGCTGACAACGCTAACTCGGGAGCCCGCGAGTTAGCAACAAAATGTCGGTTCCGATATTATAAATACCGCCGAATAGGAGGATCGGGCGGGCAGTCGCTAATCAGAATCGAAACAAACACTTAAATTGCGTCACCATGACTATCACAATAATTATAAATTATTATAGTCTTTAAGCGACTTTTGTAACGCGAATATCGGGACTTAAATAACTGGGACTGGGGGACAATTGTTAACTGAACAAGAGAAATATATTTCAATAATCATTTCACACAGTGCGACGAGCAATTCATTCTCCAACCCAAAATTCCCGAATCCTGTGCCGGCCCTGAGCACCAACTCCCGGTTACGGCACAACAAAACCTTAGTAAACATAGGTCGACAGCTCAGATATAAACATTTTTGTATATTACTACCATGATTGACTTACAAAGGGAACAAGCCAAACCCAAACTCTTCTATTTAGATGAACTTTTGTAGGTATAGTGATTCAATTCATGAATATAACAGTTTCAGTTTTATTTTTTATCCTATAGTCCTTTAAAGGTATGATTTTTAACCTAAAAGTAAAAAGAGTGCTTTTATTTCTTAGCGTACCTATAACTCTTAAACTACAAGAGAAAAATGTTTTAAATAAAAGTTTAATGGTAAGTTAAGGTCTACAAAGTGATGCAAACAAAAATGTAAAAAACAGTTTGCAAAATATTGCAATATAAAATTTTTTTAACTTACCATTAATCTTTTATTTGAAACATTTTTCTCTAACTTGTTGTGAGCGCACAACGTAATAATGATTAATTAGTGTACTTAGCAACAGCGAGTTGCCTCCTATATTTAATCCGACCCTAGTGACTAAAGTCGAATCTGAAATCCGCCAAAAAACCTGACGATTGCATCGGACGATCGATCATCCAATGCAAACCGACATCGGAACCAGGAGCGTTCAACTCCGGGACCATCGAAAGCGCTGATGCGAAGGTCAGCGCTTTGCGCTGACAACGAGAAGTCAACGCTAACTCGGGAGCCCCCGAGTTAGCAACAGGATGTCGATTCTGACATTATAAATACTGCTGAATAGGAAGATCGAGCGGGCATTGCAGTCTCTCATTTAAGATTGTAACGAACGTGCGGTCATATTTTGTTATAATCAAACTTAGAATAATTATTTGGGCATTGTAAAGGAAAAAATATACCATTATTAAACGTCAAAAGTTTAATTAAATCTTTGAGAAATTAAAGTTTAGTTAAATCTTTGAAGTGACATCTCTTGAAACATTCCGATGTGTGTGCATCTATCCTCCAAACCGAAATTCTGAATCCTGTGCCGGCCCTGAGCACCAACTCCCGGTTACGGCACAACAAACTTTTGCAGTTTAATTGTTATACGCTAAAAAATAAAAGCGCTCTTTTGATTTTTACTTTAAAAATCATACCTTTAAAGGGTTATTGGATACAAATAAAGTATACTGTTATTCACTCTACATACTTACACTGTGAGAGCCAAAAAATAGTCTCTGAATTTTTGTTCATTCTCAACTTTTAATCTCAATACACAGATGCTTAGTTAAAAAAAGTAATGTCTGCTGAAAAACACAGTAATATCTAAAGATTAAGATCATAAGCGATACTGTTTGAAAGAAATTGTTGTATACCATTGAATGTACAAATGCAAAAATGCTAGTAACAATAATTTATTCTGGACAGGAATACAGCGTTTAGCGCGATGCGCACACCGGTCGCGCGTACCTCAGACGGCGGACACTTGTCAATTTATAAATGATTGTTCATATTGTTCATGCGCTTCGAATTACGAACATTTCTAGGATACACTCCACGTTCAATTTTATAATATTTAATGCAATAAGATACAATAAGTAAAACCGTTAATAACCGGGCGACTTAGAGCGATCAATATATTTACGGCGGTTGTTAGAGCGACATTGAATATTCGCCGCGGTCTCAAATACCGCGGTTCGGCCTTTTCCCACCTGTTCGACAATTCGCACACGCTACTTACACGTGATCAGGCCGTGCGGCATCAGCCGTTACAAGAATCTATACAGAATGTGCGATTATGTAACTATTACTGTTGTCTCTCCATATTCGTTCTATTACGCGAGTTCAAAGCAGTTCAGAGAGATATATGAAATTCATAATAGTTATTGTAGAATAGATTGTTAGCTCAGCGTTAGCGTATTAGGCTGTCATTCCGGAATCTTAGGTTCGAATCCCGTCTCCCGTCAATGTGTTTTCAAAAAAATTGTAAAACAGTGCGTAATTTTAATTAATAAAATAAAATATATGCGGAACCACAAATACAAATTAAACTATAAAAATATTAAAAAAAATAAAAACTATTTACAAATAAAAAAGAAAAAATTTTTTTTTGTTTTTTCGTTAAAATATTGCACCGGAATCATTACTGGTCTTTATCGTAATGGTTACTGTGAAATCCGTACTGCAGGTTACTGGAAGAATGTTTACTTGACTTATCCGAGCAGTAGCGCAAGCAGCAATTCTGTAAGATCGCCGCTCCGGTACTACCGCGGTATTAAGGGCTCGATCTCGGCCATGACCCGATGTTGCTGATTGCAGATATCGATTAGATTACCGTTTATATCGATTAAATAGTGGCTACCAATTCCCGTTATTGCAAATGCCGGATTAGATTACCTTTGCATTTTGGTTGAACGCGTGGTTGCGGGGCCGGCCAAGATAGCGCCCGGAAAGTTTGTTGGAAAGCCCTTCTCGGAAGTTATGACGCGGCCGACAGTCAATTCGCGTTTATTGTGTATTGTTGCGTGTTTGTGAATAGAGACGTGCGCTTCGCAGAATGTCGTATGCGGTGTTAAGAATGTATCGGGATAAGTGTTAATGCGTGTCGTGAGTGGAAACGTATCGCGGGTGGTGCGTTTCGGGAGATATTGCGTTCTACTCGCCTGAGAGCTTCGCGGAAATTTTGCGTCGTTACCGTGCGGCCAAGTATCGTCGCGCTCGCTCGAAGGGGAATCTCGCGGACGTATTAATTGAGATATTGCTTGTACACGTTTAATTGAGACATTGCGTTGTACTCGTTTGAGAGTCTTGTGGATGTGTCGAGTCGTTATTCGGGCGGGCAAGTGTCGTCGCGCTTGCTCGAAGGGGGATCTCGCGGGCGTGTTGCGGCCGCGTTGAAATCGCGGTCAGCACCGCGCGTAATTGAGATTCGTGGTGATTGAGATTCGCATTTTTGCGGGTAGGATGTATGACGTTCCCATTATACGTTATCTGAAATATATTCATATTATTCTTATTATTTAATCTGTATTGATTGCGTGCTGCGCTCCCTCCCCACCTTCCTTCCTCGGCAAAGGACATAACCGACGACCTGAGTTTACGTTCAGGTGATACATATATACATATATCGGGAATCGAGTTGTCGAAACGTGGTGCGCGTAATCGCACCTGGCGCCCATTATAGAGTGTTTCGTCGAGAAAAATTTATATTGCGAATACCTCGGAGAGACTAATATCGCGGATACTTCAAAGCTACCGTCTGCCTGGCAGTTAATTTGCTTCAGCGCCCCTTTGGTCAGACCGAAAGAAAAAACGGGTCGTATATTATAATTTTGTTAAGGAGAATTAAAAAGCTATTACCACTTGGGTTGGAATAAGAAGATCCTTTAATGGGAACATAAAAATATATACCAGTTGAATTTTATTTTTTAAAAGTAATTGCACAACAATTATTTTTCTAAGCAATATATATATTTTCTTTGCAATTGGCGCAATTTAAAGATTTCACATCTTTTTTTTGAAATATGTCACTTGGGTTGAGTTAGGTAACATAATTTTGTGATATAATAATTTTGTTAAGGAGAAATTAAACTACCACTTGGGTTAGATTTTTGAATTTAAAAAATAATCGCGTGTACTTTTGGCGCCTTTTTTTACCTTTTTTGAAAAAGGTAATTTTGTACCGATATCACGCATTTTGTAGTGTTAAGCAGAGATTGGGAAAAAAATTTTTATTTTTTATTGTTTAATTATTTACAAAATTAGCAATTAAATTTTTATTGAATTAGCAAATCACAAGAAGTTACTAATTGCATAAAAATTAATAATATTTAAGTAAAAGTGAATTACAGATTACTTAAAGAATTCGTAATTTGTCAGAAAAAAATTTCTAGTTCGTGAAAATTAGTTGCACGGGGGGGTATGAGGCGCTCCCCGGATTTGCGATTGGTCAACAAAATTTCTCGAAGGACCAGAGGGCCCGTGCCCTCGCGAAAGCGAATAAAGCGAAGCAAGCAAGCGAATATCAAAAATGCGAGGCGACTCACCGTGTCGTTGCCCGGCGCCTCCTGGGTGTCGACGTCGTCCTCCCGTTGGCGAGATCTCTGGCGTGCAAGGCGAAAGCATGCAACCGTCCGGTATAGCAAGCGGGTACGGACAGGCAGGTATAGCAAGCAGGCACAGATAGGCAGGATAGCAAGCAGTCACAGATAGGCAGGATATCAAGCGATTAGGCCTTCGTGGTCTGCGATAGGCGACCGAGCACTCCGAGTTTGCACACGCAAAATGGTAACGTGTGAGCTTCACGACGTTCGACTGGTGAGTGCCTCTCTTCGGCGTTTTCCGGCTCGCGCACCTGCGAAGTACGGCGCGAGCGAGTACCGAATTCTTCTCATAATTGGGGATGCCACCCGTGGGCGGGCAGCACGAGTCGGGTGAGTCGCGCGAATATCGACAAGTGTACTAATCGCGATCCACCGACGTTTCGCTAATAGGCGCGATAATTTAACCCGGTATAATTAATCAATGTGAAACGACAACACGAAATCAATCTTATAATTAACTACTATTTACACTATGATACATGGCGGTGCGCCAAACATTACCGCCCACCAAAATACACCGTATTTTCTATGTTTGAGCGGGTCCCTCCGGTGAGCCGTCCATCGGCAGAGGGCACAGCTTCACCAGAGGGCGACTAAGGAGGCCATCCGCCGTCCTCACCGTAGCGACCCGGGCGACCCCGTCACGACCCGGATGTAATTCCTCGACGCGCCCTCGTCTCCACGCCAGAGGAGAGGCGTTTTCGGTTTTTAGATATCGCGTCAGCCGGCTTTAACCACTTTGGTCGTTGCTGGAGGGTGTGTAGATATTCTTCATGCCACCGTTTCCAGAACTGTTGGTGCATGTGCTGCACCAGCTGCCACCGATCGAGTCTGCCTATTGGCACCGGGTCTAGGTTGGGATAGGGAACCGCTACGAGCGGCTCTAATGTGATAAAGTGCCCCGGGGAGAGCACCCCGAGGTCGTGGGGATCCGAGCTGGTGGGGCACAAAGGTCGGGAATTCAGGATGGATTCTACCTGTGCTAGGAGGGTACTGAATTCCTCCACCGTGAGGATCTGCGCTCCCACCACGCGTTTCAAGTGGGTCTTTGTCGCCTTAACCCCCGCTTCCCAGAGGCCACCAAAGTGTGGCGCGGAAGGAGGGTTAAAGGACCACTGGATTTGTTCTCGCCCTGAGGCCGCCTCCATGCAGCTGACGAGCTCGCGCTGAGCCCCCACGAAATTGGTGCCGCAGTCGCTGTAGATCCGCGAGCAGCGACCGCGCCTAGCGATGAAACGCCTCAGAGCCGACAAAAACGAGTCTGTAGATAAGGAAAAGGAAAGTTCCAAATGAACCGCCTTTGTGGTAAAGCAAACGAAAATGCACACGTACGCCTTGAACGGCGTTGCCCCGCGAGAACGACGATTATATACGAAGAAGGGGCCCGCGTAGTCGACCCCGGCGATTGAGAAGGGTTTGGCCTGACGTACCCGGTCGAGCGGTAGGTCCGCCATGGGCGGTTGCAAAGTACGCGGGTTCGCCCGGAAACATTGGTAACAACGCGACAAACAACGTTTGATGGCCTGATGGGCCCCCAGAATCCAAAAATGCTGTAGTAGTAGGTAATGCAACGCTCGACGCCCCGGATGCAAGTGTAGGCGGTGGGTGCGCTCTACTACCAGTTCCGTGAGCCGGTGCTTACCGGGCAATAACGCGGGATGCTTGGCCTCATGAGATATTGCGGAGTGCGTGAGTCTACCGCCCACCCTGAGGACTCCGCGCGCGTCCACGAAAGGGGCGAGTTGTCGCAGAGGTTTGGAGCAATTCTGATTGCGTTTCAATCTATCGAGATCCTCTGCAAAGCGACAAGATTTAACAACTTTAACGAGGTATAGCAGGGTCGAATGGAATTCGACTTGGTCTACAACAAGAATTCTGTGAGGTGAATTCGACTTGAGTCGATTAACAAAACGAAGACAATAAGAGAATATTCTAACGAGTTTATCCAATGACGAGAAACGATCGAGAAGCGAATCAACAACAGACGCAGGGTTTACGACATTAGCAGGATTTACAACAACAAAAGCATGAGATTTTTCTTCCTCCGGAAAATCATCAGTTTCCAATATCGTTTCTGGAGTGGGTTCGAATTCGGCGAGCCACGCAGGGCCAGTCCACCAAAGCTGGTGATCCACTAATTCTTGAGGAAACAAGCCCCTTGAGCAACAATCGGCGGGGTTAGACTTGGTGTCGACATGTCTCCAGCAAGAGATATCTGTGTTGGACTGGATGCGGGCCACACGAGTACGCACAAACGTCTTCCAACGGTGGGGGGCCGAACGTATCCAGGCGAGCGCGACCTTGGAATCAGACCACGCGTACGTGCCGTCGATAGTAATCTTAGGCCGGAGGATGTTCCCGATATACTCCGCTAAGTCCGACAGTAAAACGGCTGCGCAAAGCTCGAGTCTCGGCAAAGTGATGGCCTTAAGCGGGGCCACCTTTGACTTGGCGCTGAGCATTCGAATCAGTACCCCGTCCTCGGCGACGATTCTAATATATACAACGGCTCCGTAGCCCTGTTCACTCGCGTCACAAAATCCGTGTATCTCCCGTCGGATTACGTTGGCCATGGCGATAGTACGAGGTATGCGAATGGAAGCTAGCGCGGGGAGTTCCGATTTGTATCGTCCCCATCGAGAACATATTTCCGAAGGAGGCCTATCGTCCCACTCTAATTTGAGCACCCAGAGTTGCTGTATCAGTCTTTTAGCTGCAAACGTAAGGGGAGTCAGAAAGCCTAACGGGTCGAAAATACGAACCAGTTCCGAGAGAATGGTGCGTTTGGTACAATCTCTGTCCAACGGGTGGACCTGAAAGCCGAAGTTGTCCGTTTGAGGATACCAACGAAGTCCGAGAACTTTGAGAAACTGATCTTCCGAGGATTCAAACGATAGCAATGATTGACTGCAAAGCTCTGGGTCGAGACCTGCTAAGACTGACGGATGGCTGCTGGCCCATTTCCTGAGCCCGAAACCCGCGGTTTTAAGCAAAGCTTGTAGCTGCCGCTGAAGCTCACGGGCTTCCCCCTCAGATTCGGCGCTCGCCACCACGTCGTCGACATAGACGCTCTCCTCCAAGACCGCCGCGGCCAGAGGGTAGCTCACTTTGCCTTCCGTTGCCAATTTCAACAAGCAGGCAATTGCCAGGAACGGAGAACACGTCAATCCAAAAGTGACAGTCAACATCAAGTAGTCTAATATCGGATCGTTCTCCGAGAAACGCCAGACTATTCTCTGGTAGTCACATTGACCGCGCTCGACCAAGATCCGAAGGAACATTTGTTTGACGTCCGCAGTGAGCGCCACGCGGCCTACCCGGAACCTCAACAATATCACGACTATATCCGTCTGTAACTTAGGCCCGGATCGCAATACGTCGTTCAACGAAACGCCGTTCAAATCCTTCGCCGAGGCGTCAAATACGACCCGCAATTTTGTAGTAGTGCTATCCGATTTAACTACCCCATGATGGGGCAAATAGAATACAGGTCCGTCCACCGGGAACGGCCGTTCAATCAGTTTCATATAACCGTTATTCAAATAATCCTGCATGAATTTGTTATAGTTCAATTTAAACTCTGCATCTAATTTAAAGCGACGCTCAAGTGCGCGAAATCTATTTAGGGCTACTTGACGCGTGCCGACAAAACAAGGTTTATCCCTTTTGAAAGGATACGATACAACAAAACGACCGGACGCGTCCCGACGCGTGGTCTGAGTGAATAATTCCTCGCAACGTTTATCCTCCTGCGAATACGGTGGGACCGATGGAATCTCGTCTAGTTGCCAAAATCGACTAAGAGATGCGTCCAACAAATCGAGAGTCATAAACAAATGTGTGGATCCCGGCGCCTGCGTCGATACCGAACCGACGAGAACCCAGCCGAAGACGGAATTGAAGGCATCTGGTTCGCCCTTCTTTCCCACGCGACGGCCATCCCGAAGTAACGACGCGAAGATTTCTGCGTTGATCAGGATGTCGATGGGACCGGGTCGGTGATACTGCGGATCAGCTAGCCGCAATCCGTTCAAATGTTTCCACGCTCTTCGCTCGACCTGACTGCTAGGTAACGGGGCGGAGATGCGCGGAAGAATCGTAGCCTCTACTGGGGTGCGCGTGCTTTCCCTGCCCTGTGCTTGTATTACGAGTGAGGTGCGGCCTCGAGTTGCAGCCGCCTTTGTATCATTTACCGCGAGAACTACCGTATGGCACTTGGTTCGTCCGAAACCACCCCTCTGCATGCAACTTTCGGAGATAAAGTTCAGCTGGCTCGCGCTATCTAACAGAATACGAACGGGGAAGGGATTTCCGTGTGCGTCGAGCGCTTCGGCTTGTACCGTCGACAACAATACGATCGGGTTCGACCGCGCGACACTAGCCATGCTAACGAGGGGTTCGCTTCCCTGGGATGACGTTGTCCCCGATTCGGAGGGTGGTTCGGCGTCTGTGGGTGCATTCGCCGAGCCCGAGTTCTGCTCAAAATGCAGGAGCGTGTGATGTTTGGCCTTACACGACCGACACGTCCACGACGATGGACAGTCATTAACGCTGTGGCCCGCGCGGAAGCAGTTATAGCACAAGTTCGAAGCTTTAGCCGTCGAATGCCTCTCTCGGGGTGCTAACTTTAAGAACCGAGAACATTTTGCAACGAGGTGTTGTTCTTTACATACCGGACACTCGGCGGTTCGAGTTGCGAGCGACGAAGCCGACGCGGAATTCTTTGACGAAGTCGACTGAGACTTTTGCGACGTATTTTGTGAGCCCGATACCGACGCGAGAACCCGGCAGTGATCAGAGAGGAACTTTGTGAGTTGCGTGAATTTCGGTATTTCCTCCGCCCGGTGTTCAGATTCGAACTTTTCGCGAAGCGAACGCGGGAGCTTCTCCAGCAAGAATTTGAGAAGGAGATAATCCCAAGCGTCTGTAGGAAATCCTAATAGATTCAATGCTCGCGTGTTCTCGGTGAAGGTGCTCAACAGCGTGCGCAGGGGGACGGCCGACTCCGACTTCAACGGCTGAGCTTTCAGCATCAAGTCCACGTGATAATCCGCCAAGTCTCGTTTGTTTTGATATCGCAAAATCAAGGCGTCATAAGCTATCGCGTAGTTATCGGCGGAGAGAGGGATGTTCTTGACGACGTTCAGCGCTTCTCCTTTCAAGCAGGATATCAGATATTGATACTTCTCTATGGTAGGGACGTTCCGGTTCTCGTGAATAGAGATGTTGTATAACGCGATGAACGAGGGCCAAAACGTGAGATCTCCCGAAAATTGCGGAAGTGAGATCTTGGGCAATTTGACCGATGACGTCTGGGCCGGGGCCTGCGGGGCCGAAGCGGCTACTCGGTCGGCGCCCACAAATCTCTCGTAACGCCCGATTACCGCGAAGCGCATCTCGTCAAAGTCCCGGCGAATCGAATCCTCCGTTTCGAACTCTTCATCTGAGGCGTTTTGTATTATCTTGAGGTGGGCTGCCTCAAAGTCCTCGACCAATCTGGTCACGATGGGATATCGCACGAGGAAGTTCGGTCTCTGACTTACATTGTCGGCGGCGAGCATCGACAGCTCATGAATCTCCCGCATACGTTTCACGCATAACTTGCGTTTGGTTACATTCCCTCGACTCATGATGCCCGGAATACAATCACTAGGTCAACCAAGATGACGATAGCAGCTCACTTCGATGTGAAAATATCAACAACGCCGGAAGCTAACGGTCTTCAAGTTCCGAAATGTTCGCAAAACAAAACAACTATCTCCTTGTTGTGATGACGAGTCGGCTCGGCTCGAATTTCTGTTCGAAAGCACGACGGATATTTTCGAGAGGCTATAATAACGATTCGTACAATTTCAAAACGACGGTAGGTTGATGCAAAATAATAGGGTGCGAGCACTGGCGGTAGAGGGGGATCAAGTAGGATGATTAACTAGGAAGATGGTTGCAAAGGATACAAAATGATATAATAGTTAGACCAATAATAAATCAACAATCAGTAATCAAAAATCATCAAAATCAAAATTATCAATTAGATTGGCACAGGTACCCAGTTACGACGAAGAAATTGCACTCAGGTACCTATCTGATCGAGCCTCAGTAATACGCGTTGCGCGCGGTCTTACTACATAAGCGGAATATACGACATGATCATACGACATGAGCGGTATACCACATGAGCAATCCACGCCACAAGCATTAATTTATTTGGCTCAATTCCAATCACAATCTCCAGTGACTAATTGAAATATCATATGAGTGCTGATATATATTCTATACCGGGGACCAGTGCCGACGAACAGTATATTTGATCGGTGGCAAGTATGTTTGCGAGAATTCCAACGATCGGAATAATAGTTTCAGTATGGTCGAAACACACCCAGCAACAACGAAAATAATATAGCGCGTTATTATGGAACGCGAGCTTATGTAGGTATATACGCTGCCGGCCCGTGACTGAGCGTCAAGGCCGTCGACGGCGCGGCGAAAACGTATGGCTTAACCGAGAATATTCCAATGTTGAATATTTCGGTTAACGACAATATTCAATAACGAATGACAAAAGCAATTAACCACAAAGCGATCAAACGACAAGTTTCCCGCGCGTATTCTCGTCGCGAAGCAATGTTGCGGCCGAGAGATATCGCGGCGGGTGTAGAATACGCGACTGATTAATTGTAATGCAATCGCGATCAAAACTACTAAGAAATGCTATCCACGAACGAAAGGTCGGCGTTATTGCTTTAGCGCGCGAATTCGGCTCGAAGGACCAATGCACGGGGGGGTATGAGGCGCTCCCCGGATTTGCGATTGGTCAACAAAATTTCTCGAAGGACCAGAGGGCCCGTGCCCTCGCGAAAGCGAATAAAGCGAAGCAAGCAAGCGAATATCAAAAATGCGAGGCGACTCACCGTGTCGTTGCCCGGCGCCTCCTGGGTGTCGACGTCGTCCTCCCGTTGGCGAGATCTCTGGCGTGCAAGGCGAAAACATGCAACCGTCCGGTATAGCAAGCGGGCACGGACAGGCAGGTATAGCAAGCAGGCACAGATAGGCAGGATAGCAAGCAGTCACAGATAGGCAGGATATCAAACGATTAGGCCTTCGTGGTCTGCGATAGGCGACCGAGCACTCCGAGTTTGCACACGCAAAAACGGTAACGTGTGAGCTTCACGACGTTCGACTGGTGAGTGCCTCTCTTCGGCGTTCTCCGGCTCGCGCACCTGCGAAGTACGGCGCGAGCGAGTACCGAATTCTTCTCATAATTGGGGATGCCACCCGTGGGCGGGCAGCACGAGTCGGGTGAGTCGCGCGAATATCGACAAGTGTACTAATCGCGATCCACCGACGTTTCGCTAATAGGCGCGATAATTTAACCCGGTATAATTAATCAATGTGAAACGACAACACAAAATCAATCTTATAATTAACTACTATTTACACTATGATACATGGCGGTGCGCCAAACATTAGTATTTAGATAAAAATGAATTAATTGCTTTTGCAATTTAATAATTAGTAAAAATAAATTCTTTATTATTAAAATAACTAGACTTTTTGCCCGCGCGAAGCGCAGGCTCAAAATCTATCCCCCTCTCTTCAAACTCATCCATTAATTAGGAGCACCACATTTGATATTCTTTCTCCTCAAACTCTAACTTACATCTTCGAATTTTTGTTTTAATAAATAATAAATAATAGATAATATTATAGATGCAGATTAGCATATTGTCAAATATTTCAAAAACGTAATCCCCTATATTGAACTTTTTAAATTTTATTTTTGCTCGCGCTTCGCGCGTTTTCACCCTCCGCTGACCCGCCATTATTGACTCTTTATTTTAAATTCTTTCTGTTCCTCCTTTTTCTATTTTGTTTAAAAATTTTACCCGGTTTAGTTTTACATTTGCTGCCTTTCTGTTCTATTATCAATTCATTTATTCTTTTTTTTCGCCCGCGTTTTGCACGCTTTCACCCTTTGAATAATTATCCATTAATAAAAAATTAAACTTATACTCCAAGAATTAAAAAAATTTTAATAAAAAAAATTTAGTTTGATATCTCAAAATAATGAAAAATTATCCATTTATGAAAAATTAAACTTATCTTCCAAGAATTAAAAAAATGTTGGCACTGGTTTCAAGAAAATCAATTTATTAATACTTATTATTTGTCGAAAAATTTGAAAAATTTTGAAACCGGTTTCTAAAAAATAGGTAACAAAAAATTATCCATAAAAAAATTTAGTTTAATATCTCAAAATTTGTAGTACCAGTTTCATCAAAATCATCAACAAATAATTAGAAAAATTTTAGCACCGGTTTCAAGAAAATCGATTTATTAATGAAAAATTATTCACTAATGAAAAATTAAACTTATCTTCAAAAATTTAAAAAAATTTTGGCATTGATTTCAAGAAAATTGATCTATTAATATTTTTTTATAAAAATTTGAAAAATTTTTAAACCGGTTTTTAAAAAATTGGTAACAAAAAATTATCCATAAAAATTATCCATAAAAAAATTCAGTTTATTATCTCAAAATTTGCGGAAATTGAAGCAATCACGTATATTTTTTTAAACAGAAATTGGAAACTTTTATTATTAGAAATTTTTCTAATTCTATTACACATTCTTTAGTTCTTTCTACCTTTATTTCATATATAATTCTTTAAGATTCAGTCAATTATTTCTCGAAAAATTGGAAAAATTTTGTAACCGGCTTTCAAAAAATCGGTAACAAAAAATTATATATACTTTATAGCAATTCTAGGAAAATTCTACTTCTACTTCATATATAATTCTTTGAGATTCGGTCAATTATATCCCAAAAAATTGGAAAAATTTCTGATGCCGGTTTCCAAAAAAATCGGTAACTAAAAATTATATACTTTGTAGCACTCCCCGGGAAATTCTACCCTTACTTCATATACAATTCTTTGAAGTACGGTCCATTAACGAATGAGTAGTTCGCGGTCAGACATACAGACGTCAGGTACTTATATATGTTACGGGCAAAGTCCGCATGGTGTGCAGTGTCGGCATTGCCCGGGCAATGTCAGCATTGTACAACGCGACTGGGCAAAGTAGTTTATTAGCGGACATTGCCCGGTTTGATGTGGGCAAAGTTAACACTGCCCATCCAGCGATGGCAATGTCAGCAACGATTATCACATTGCGGACTTTGCTCGGTTCTAAGTGGGCAATGTCGACAATGCTAAATCTCCGTGGGCTAAGCTGCGCTAAATGTCCGTCTATTTAGCGCAGCTTAGTCCACAGAGATTTAGCATTGTCGACATTGCCCACGGAGTCCGTAGTAGTCTAGGTTTCCTAATTTTTGGGGCAGATATTTATGTAATAAAATTATTTGGTGCAAATTTAACAGTATTTATTAGAATATAGATCATGATACAATAGTATATCATCCCGCGCTCACGCCAGTGTCGCCAACTGATCCGCGGGGACTGAGAGCCACTCGAGAGTCGGGCGGTGGGGATACGCACACGAAAAAGAAGCACGTTCGCACGTGTGCGTAGTGCGTATCCCCACCGCCCGACTCTCGAGTGGCTCTCAGTCCCCGCGGATCAGCTGGCGACATTGGCGTGAGCGCGGGATGATGTACTATTGTATCATACGATTACGTTAATGTACGAGACTCGTAGCAGTGGAAAATTGTCGAATATTTTACGCAAAACTGTACCTTGTCTTTGAAGTTTTGAGCAAAATTGTGTTCATTACTTGTGTGTCATGTCAGTCATGTGTGATACGGACTTAGAAAGAGATCAAATGCGTCAAAAGTTCGAAGAAAAGTTAAAATCTTTAAAGCTACGTGTAAATTCTTTTTTAATAAAAAATGCAAACGCATATGAAGATTTAATTTCTGCGGTAGAAGAAGCAAAGGTGAGGACCAAAAAGACACACACCGATTACAGACGTCTTAAAAGATACGATGTGTTATCTATAGGTGAATCTAAGAAACTTATTCAACCTTTGTTAAAAAACGAGAAGGAGATTAAGTATTACACACATAATGAACAAGTTTTTGATATTATCCATGCGGCACATCTGGAAACCGGACATGGCGGAAAACATAAATTAGAAAAGAATATTAAAACGAAATACGTAAATATAACGAGAGAGGTAATTCATATTTACCTTGAGCTTTGTCTCATCTGTAAAAAGAAGAAAGCTCACCCCAAAAAAGGTGTTGTAGTTAAGCCTTTGATATTCAAAGAAATCAATCACCGAGCACAAGTAGACCTGATCGATATGCAAACAAGCCAGGATGGAGAATATAAATTCATTTTAAATTATCAAGAACACTTAACCAAATTTGTGTATCTTCGCCCGCTAAAGACCAAGACTGCTGCAGAAGTCGCTTATAATCTTGTAGACATATTTTGCGTTATCGGTGCTCCATCCGTCTTACAATTAGACAACGGAAGAGAATTTTGTAACAGCGTTATAGAGGAATTAAAAAATATGTGGCCTGATCTTAAAATAGTGCACGGCAAACCAAGACATTCTCAGAGCCAGGGTAGCGTTGAACGTGCGAACCGAGATGTACAGGATATACTCGTCGCCTGGATGGAGGACAACAATTTGTCTAAATGGAGTGAAGGATTACGTTTCTGCCAATGGAAGAAAAATACTAGTTGGCATTCTGCAATCAAACAAACACCCTATGAAGCAATGTTTGGAAGAAAGGCTCACGTTGGTCTTCAATCATCCCAATTACCGTCGTCGGTAATAAATGATATAGTAACAGAAGAAGAATTAGAACACATAATTGATTCAACTGAAGTACATAATGACAACGGATCATCTGAGAACACCAACAATACACTCATTGCTGAAGAAGTTCGCGAAAACATTAATTGTCCTGAAAATGTAAATTCTGCATCGATTGTCGTAACATGTTCTGTTTGTGAGAAAGGAGATGGTGATATATATCACTGCATAGAATGCAAGGCGTCTGTTCATAATTTTTGCGGCGAATCACAAGCAGAAGCTTCTATTATTTTATGTCGGAATTGCATAGTCAAACGCGATCTCATTTCTAACAAAATTAAAGCGATAGATGGTATTCAAAAGCAAGCCAAAAAAATGTTACGTCTAAGTGAAAAAAAATTTCCACCTGCTGAAGTTGGTACGTCCGTAACTATTCCATTGCCAAGTGTTGATCGCAATAAAGGTGATCCGAGAAATATTATAGGCGTCATATTAGAAGTGACAGAAGATGGATTTTATAAGATTGGCACCAAGAGCGGCATTTTATCTTCTCTTTATTCTCGAAATCAGTTCGGTATTTGTAACGAAATCTTTCTAACTTCAGCAGATGTGCCACTGTGTGAGATGTCACTACGTAGTATGAATGCTGATCAATCAGCGTTTGGATCTCAGGGCCATATTAAATGTAGCTGCAAAATTAAATGCACAACAAACCGTTGTAAGTGTAAAAAAGCAGGCATTTTATGTAATTCGAAATGTCACAACTCATTGCCATGTCAAAATAAGTAATAATCTAAAGGTACACGAAATTTTTTATGTACACTTTATGTAGTTTTTTACTGTTTATTTTTTAAGTGTACTTGTAATACAAATGCGTTGCAATATTTTTGTTTTATTTTGTGATTTAAATTAATAATTAGGTTTAGTTTGTATTGTGCCAAAGTTTTATAATCTAAAGGTACACGAAATTTTTTATGTACACTTTATGTAGTTTTTTACTGTTTATTTTTTAAACGTACTTGTAATACGAAAATGCGTTGCAATATTTTTATTTTGTGATTTAAATTAAGAATTGAAAGGTTTAGTTTGTATTGTGCCAAAGTTTTGACTCGCACGTGCGAACGTGCTTCTTTTTCGTGTGCGTATCCCCACCGCCCGACTCTCGAGTGGCTCTCAGTCCCCGCGGATCAGTTGGCGACACTGGCGTGAGCGCGGGATGATATACTATTGTATCATGATCTATATTCTAATAAATACTGTTAAATTTGCACCAAATAATTTTATTACATAAATATCTGCCCCAAAAATTAGGAAACCTAGACTACTACGGACTCCGTGGGCAATGTCGACAATGCTAAATCTCTGTGGACTAAGCTGCGCTAAATAGACGGACATTTAGCGCAGCTTAGCCCACGGAGATTTAGCATTGTCGACATTGCCCACTTAGAACCGAGCAAAGTCCGCAATGTGATAATCGTTGCTGACATTGCCATCGCTGGATGGGCAGTGTTAACTTTGCCCACATCAAACCGGGCAATGTCCGCTAATAAACTACTTTGCCCAATCGCGTTGTACAATGCTGACATTGCCCGGGCAATGCCGACACTGCACACCATGCGGACTTTGCCCGTAACATATATATAACTAGATTTTTCGCCCGCGCTTACCCATTAATTAGGAGCACCAATAGAACCCCACGAAACCTCCAATTTTCAACCCCATAGTAGTCACCCCCATAAAATTAGTAATCTTTTAGTACCAGTTTCATCAAAATTATCAACAAAAAATTAGAAAAATTTTGGTATTTGTTTCAAGAAAATTAATCTATTAATAAAAAATTAAATTTATCTTCCAAAAATTAAAAAAATTTTGGCATTGGTTTCAAGAAAATCGGTCAATTAATACTTATTATTTCTCAAAATTTGAATAATTTTTAAACCGGTTTCTAAGAAATTGGTAACGAAAAATTATTTATAAAAAACAATTCAGCTTGATATCTCAAAGTTTGCGGAAATTGGAGCAATCGCGTACATTTTTTTTTTACAGAAATCGGAAACCTTTTTACTATTAAATCGGTCTATTAATACTTATTATTTTCATAAAAATTTGAAAAATTTTGAAACCGGTTTCTAAAAAATCGGTAACAAAAGATTATCCATAAAAATTATCTATAAAAAAAATTTCAGCTTAATATTTCAAAATTTGCGGAAATTGGAGCAATCACGTAAATTTTTTTAAACAGAAATGGGAAATTCTTTTCTTATTAGCGATTTTTCTAATTCTATTACACATTCTTTAGTTGTTTTTACCCCTATTACTATTTCATATATAATTTTTTAAGATTCAGTCAATTATTTCTTAAAAAATTGGAAAAATTTCGTAACCGGCTTCCAAAAAATCGGCAACGAAAAATTATATATACTTTATAGCAATCTCCGGAATATTCTACTCCTACTTCATATACAATTCTTTGAGATATTATTTCCCGAAAAATTTGAAAAATTTCTGATGCCGGTTTCTAGAAAATCGGTAACGAAAAACTATACACATCATAGCACTCCCTGGAAAATTCTACCCCTACTTCATATGTTTTTGGTGAAAATTCGGTCCACTAACGAATGAGTAATTCGCGGTCAGACAGACAGACATACATACATACATACATACAGACGACGGTACTTATATATATAGAATAATATTATAGTTTAGCAAACAAAATAATAAATTTTTTTCGCCAGTATATAGAATAACAATTAAAGTAATTTAAATCGACCTGACTGGCAATATGTATAACGTCTTTCCGATATGAACATTGAAAAACTGTGAGCCAACTTGGTTTGTCGGATTCACACAGCACTTTTTTCAGATCGATATCGAGACATTATTAATTTTGACCATGGTTTTGGTCAGTTGATGTAATTTCAAAATTAAATAGTTTTTAATTTTATTGCGAAAAATATTACCCCAGCCAGGGTTTAAACCTGGAACCTCCCGTATACCGTGCGGGTGTCGTGCCAATTCGACCACTGGGGCTGTGGTAATATTTATCGCAATAACAACTGTAAGATGGAGCACCGATTACTAGGTCGACAGTGTATAATAAACAGAATAATAAATTTCTTTCGCCAGTATATAGAATAACAATTAAAGTAATTTAAATCGACCTGACTGGCAAATTTATATATCGGTTATCATTCTCAAATAACGGTAAGATTGTTACGCATTAATCACTTTGTCGCAAATATATACATGAACCAATATAAAACAGTACTTGGAGAACCCCCGTAGCCCTAGGCGGGGGAACAGGTGGAGCGTGGAATGGGAGGAAAAGAGTGTCAGAAAAAGGTTCTGTAGAGGTGTGGGATAGTGGAAGAAGAAAGGCAGGCGTGAAGGAAGCGGAAAGGAAGAGGAGTAAATGGAGACGAGGTGGAGGAGATAGCGGGACGGCAGAAATCTGTCCGAGAAAAGGAGGCGTGAGAGAGAGGTTAGGATGACGGCAAACTTGGGCGATGAAGGAGGTGGCACCAGAGGAGAGAGTGATAGAAGAGGCCGAGCGTCTTCGCAATGTGTGCAATGGAGAGGCGGCGAGATTCGAGAGATCGATGGAAGGGATCGATAGAAAGTAAGAAACGCACGTGGTTAATTGGCGTGGAGACGGCGAGGCGATGGTGGGCTCCGGCTGGGGCTGAGACGGCGCGGGGTGCCGGCTCCTTCAAAAGAGTGGGTTGGCGTCACTGCGGGCGTCGAGGTACAGCAATGAGGCTCGCGGTCCCTGCGCAAGGCGGCGAACGGGAGATTGACTGTCGCGGCGGCGAATGGGGGTTCGCTAGGGAGGTCGATGCGTAATCGATCGAGGATGGTGGGTCGATCGATGTAGAGCTCCCAGCGAGAGCACGTAAACCGAAATTGAGTCAAGCGAGGAGCAAGGAAGAAGCAAAGAATCAAGGAAATTTGACAGGAAAGGAGGGGGTAAAGGAAAAGAAAGAGACATGCAAGAGAAGACAACGGAAAAAAAATGATAGGAAAACGGAAGAGGAGAAGGAGCGAACCGAAAGAGAGAGAGGCTCAGAAAGTGGAGAGAGTGACAAAGGTTGGAGTAGAAGTTGATGGGAGGAGGTGACAAGCGAAGAGGAGGAGAGTAGCGAAGAATCAAGGAAACCTGACAGAAGAGAGGGCAAAAAAAAGGAAGAGACACGCAAGAGAGGAGAACGGAAAGAAGAGGGGACATGAAAACGGAAGAGGAGAAGGAGAGGAGCGAAAGAGAGAGCGAAGATATGATTGTTGTAGAAGACGCTGAGTCTGGAGGGGAGGAACGACAGGTGACAAAAGAGACAAGACAGAAGGAAAATGAAAGGAAAAGTTTGCAAAGGAAAACAGAAGGAAGGAAAGGGAGGGAAGAGCTACAGGAACTAGAAGGAACAGAAGGAATGATATGGAGAGGAAGAGGATCTAAAGGGTTAAAGCGGTTAAAGAGAGTCATGTATTAAAATCGCCAAATGAAAGGAAGAAGAAAAAAGGGAGAAATGGAAGGAAAGAATGCAGCGGCGGAAAGGGATAAAGAACGAGAAGGGGAGGGAAAGTACGAGAATGTATAAGGCCATGGGCCAGGACGGTATAGAATGAGAGAAATGTACAGGGTTGGGTACGTCCCTTCAAAACGCCATTTGAAATGTGAGGTCGCACAATGGCCAGGATGTTTGGGGAACTTTGGTTTAACCCTTATGTCAATACCCGGAATGTGCGACGTTGTTCAATACCCGGGTACCCGGGTACCCACCTGTGTATATATGGGTAAAATTTTTAATGTTTGCATGAAAATTTCTTTATAACCGCCCGGATCGTCGCTATTTGAACTTTTTACTATCGAAATATGCAATGAACTTTTTGTTTTAATACCCAAGTAAAAAAATTATTGTCTTATTAAAGTTTACCTACTTGATTCTAATATCCGGGGTACCCGGGTATCCACTTTTAAGAATATGAGTTTTATTATAGTTATTGACTAAATTAATTTATAAATAATTGTTTTGTATTAATTTACCATTTCTATAACCATATTAATTATTTATAAATTAATTTAGTCAATAACTATAATAAAACTTATATTTTTAAAAGTGGGTACCCGGGTACCCTGGGTAGAAGAATCAAGTAGGTAAACTTCAAGACAATAATTTTTTTACTTCCGGGAAACAAAAAGTTCATTGCATATTTTGATAGTAAAAAGTTCAAATAGCGACGATCCGAGTGGTTATAAAAAGTTTTCATGTAAACATTAAAAATTTTACCCATGGCATATATGCACAGGTGAGTACCCGGGTATTGACAATTAATCGCGTCGCAAACGTCTGTTTCGCAGGCCGTTGTTGATCAGTCAGCCGAAGGTTACCAATAGCAATTAGCGGTATTTTTGAATTGTATTATAATGCTATAAGAATAAGTATAGACGGTAGTAAAAAAATGAGGCATTTCAAACTTTTTGATCCAAATTAGGATTGATCTGAAATAGGCACTTTACCCTAATTTAAATATATCATAATAAGAATTATAATAGCAAAGTTTTTGGAAGTGGTGGACAAACCAGTTTATATTTTTAATATAACATTAACATAATTATTTTCTAAACTACTTTTAACTGTAATAATTAAATTATTTATATTCAACTATTAGTAATTTTTAAAATATGTAATTTATCTAAGGAAAAACCGGGCTAAAAAGAGCCAATCGGTGTTAACGGTGCAAAGATTATATTTATTCTTTTATGGAATTAAACGTACGTTTCGGTCTCTCTTCGGACCATCTTCAGCAACTAAACAAAATATTTTTACAATTTGAATAATAGAACAAAAAATTTACAATGCTTTATACACATAAATTAATACATACTGTGCTGTGTGTGATGTCGATTGTAACAGTTTAATTTAACATGACGGTGACCACTCACGGGTGACACATGATCACTTCGAATCGCAGCGTCATCCCTCCGATCGACATCGGCGAGAAGGGGTGAGTTACGTCGGAGAGAGCGCGTTCCATGCACAACAATACGTCGCGTTTACGCTCGACCAGTCCTTTCCACATGTCGAGCGTCAGGGAGATTTCCCTGCTTTGTTTGTCTCCCAGGGCGATATCTACGTACGAAGGCGTGGTATGAATACTGTACCACGGCGACTTGATCGTGATATCTATGGCTATGTACTTGTAGCCAGTCGTCGTCAGCAGATAACGCGTTGTCAGGACGCGCACAGGGGGCAATTCGACGGTCTGGTCGGTGGGAGGGCGAAAGTTGGAACGAAACTCCTGATGATGACGACGACGATCGTCCTCGACGGGCGCGTCAGTGGGAGGATGAGAGCTGCGACGCGACTCTTGGCGACGAGGAAGATAATGGCGATTGTCCATCGAACTGATCCTCCGCTTTTTATTGCCGTTGTCGTTCGCCTCCGAATCTGCCGTCTCCGTAGGGGAAATACTCCTCGGCGCGGGTCGATCGGCCAACGTCGAGAACATTTCGCGCCGCGGTAACCGTTCCTTTCTGATTTTTTTTTCTGACGCGTCGTATTCGACGACGCGACATTGATGCCTTGGGAGGGACACGTCGGTATAAGTAGGAAAGATCTGACTTATGTCGCGCGTGGCGCGGTGTGGGAAATTTGCGCGGTCCTCTACTTCCTTCGGCGGATGCGGAGATCGGAGAGCCGAACCTCGGTGTCATCATTGTTCCAATAATCGCTCGCCGCCGACGTTAGCGAATTATCGTTGAGGCGTACGATTCGATCGAGGAGATCGCGCAACTGCTGCAGCAGTTCGGCCTTAGGGCAGACGATATTCAGCATCCGCAGATCGATTTTACCGGCCGACGAGACGGTCCTCGTAAATTCGTTGAATTTGTAGAACTGCGTCCGAGTGGTGAAGTACAGATTGCCGTCGACGTAGCGGAAAATCGACGTCACGCCGGTCGGTATTCCGGGAAACGTCGCCTCGAGGGGCGTAAATTTGGCGACTTTCTTGTCCTTGTCGCATTCGTCTATCTCGCCCACCGCGTTACCGTTGAACATTACGTAAGAACGTCCTCTGTAGGTGTTCACCGCTCCGTTGATCAACGTGTTTTCGGGAAATCCGAGTTCCTGCAGGGTCTTCGGCCAACCTGGCCGCAGACTAAATTCCGGATATTGAACCAAGTATACAAAATTATCTACGAACATCACGTTCACGCGATCGAGGCTGCAAAGGTCCGGCGACGGCGGCGGCGGCGGCGGCGGCGGCAGCACCGGCGTCCGACGCGGCGGATCGTTCAGAATTTTTTCACCGTACAAACGTTGAATGTCGGCGATGTCGTTTTGGTCGAGCTTCACCGGATACTGCTGGTCCGGCTGTATCCCGAACATTACCGATGTTTTGTGCCCGTTGTGCACCAATCCGAGGGAGTGGCCGATCTCGTGCGTCAGCGTGTAATGCAGAGAAAACTTATCCGCGGGATGTTTGTTGACGTAAATGTGCCACGGCTCGTCCCCGTCGACGTGCACCTCGAAGACGAACCCCGCTTGGTCCGTCAGGAGAGACGCGTGGGCGAGCACGTTGCCAGGGCCGTCAAATTTGTCCGAGCAAATTGCTCCGTTTACCTTGGTATTCGTGTTATAGTGAAGTATGCGTCGCCAAGATATTATAATGTCGGCATTCGGCGTTTCGGAGCGTTTGAACGTCAATGCCAAATGCTGCGACCACAAGTCAAACGCGGCCCGCGCCGTATTCAGCTCGGTCCCGTCGGCTAAGTGAAAATGCCACGTCAGGTGCGTCTTCGGCCATTTGGACAGGCTCGCTTTCGTTTCGTGCTTTAGAATATCTCGGAAACCGCATCGCGGTTTTCTCATAAATTGCAGCGTTTCGTTGTTGGGCGTTCCGTCGCCGGGTAAATCGTAGTAATTCTGAAGATTCTCAAAAACTTTGCGAAGAACGTCGTTTCGTTTCTGAGCCGGAACCGCGTCCACATCTTTGGACAGATATCCGTATTTCTGCAGGTAGTCGAACGTGAGCGCGTAATTTTCGTCCGTAATTGTAGAATTGATGCACCCCGCGGCGATAAAACACGCCGTTAACGCGATTACGCGCGCAAACCGCATCGTCAAGAGCGAGAGAAAGAGACGGCGGAACCGTGATGACGGCGCGTTGCGGTTTGAGCGCGATCTCGACGAGCGCTCCGAATGCGAACGTTTACGTAGTGACGCGCTCGTTAGCGACAATGCGGATAGGTGGCGGCGCGGCGGGGAGTCTCGGGCGTGAAAAAAAATGCGTCGGAGATCCCGGCGGATGAGTCGGCCCGATAAGGAAAAATTGCGTCAACGATTCCGACGGACGAGTCGGTTTGAAAAAAAATGCATTAATTATTTTCTTCGATGCGTATTTTCCGTCGATACATATTTTTCTCGACGCAATAAAATGCTATTCTTAGTATATTTTTCTATCGTAACACCCTTTTTTTACCATATATAAGAACGCGAGACTAGACTTGGGCGTAGTCTATCCGCAGTTTTCGAGTGAACTCAAGACGATGGAAAAACTTAACAATTTAAAAAGCGTGTGTGATGTATTACAACATCACACCTCAGCCCTGACGAGGGAGGTTGAGGATTATTGCAACACGGTGCGGCAGTTGCAGCAGCGCGTGAAGAGCATAACGGAAAAGATGCCTCCTTGTTTGGAACTCACCGTTCGCGTGGACGATGACGCCGTAATGCTCGAAAAAACGTGAGTATCGCTTTCTAACGTGAAATTATTTTTTTATAATATAATCAAACGATAAATTTTGTATTTATGTATATTTATTTACAATTATTTATATTTATTATTCATATTTATATTTATTAATTGTATTTTTTTGCGTAGGGCCATCATTACTTCCTTGGCGAAAAAATCTCGCAACCAGATTAGATTGTTCGTGACGAAACTTCGTGGGAAGCATAGCGACATCGCGCGGCTGGACTCGCACAAAGAGGCGGGTCATTGCGAGAGAGACGACGATGAGAGGGATCGTCCGAACTCGAACAGCCAAGAAACAGTGATAAACATCAACGACAATGTCCCCGTATGTTGGGCCACCCAATGTGAAAAAATGTGAAATACGATATATTGAAAAAATTTATTAAATATGACAGCAGTTTATATATAATATGATATATAATATTGTATTACAAATAAATAATAACAGTGAAAATAAATGTTTTAACGATATCGCGTTTTCTTCACCGCTCCCTTCCACACTCAATCTGACGCTTGGCGTTATCGCTCGCTCGCGTTCCTAACCGCACCTCGCGCTGGAGCGTATCGTCGTTTCCGTTCGTTTCCTTATCGCGCTATCGCCCCACCCCCGTATCGCGCTCTCGCTTTCGCGCGCGCTCGCCGTTTCTCTGTTTGTCGCGTTAAGGTGTGTCGCGTTCTCGCGACCGGCCATTGTTACGCGCTCTCGCGACCGGACATTTTCGCGCGCTCGGTAGCATATATAATGTATACATATATAAATACGAGGATGGTATGCAAAAAGAGGAACACCGTTTGTCATAGATTTTACGTCGATCTTTATTCCATAAAATATAGATAGAAGGATATATATAATACAATGGAGTAAAATAAACGATTAAACACAATATATACGAAATAAAAAAAACAAGCAACGCAATAAAATAAAACGATTAATACATTAAAAATAAAAGTATATTAAACCAGTAATATATAACGTTTTTTTTTACACAAATTTATAAAGTATTTAAAATCGCGGAGTCGATGCTGGCGAAACATTCGCGTCGCTCGATCCACCAATCGCGCAACTTCATCACGTTCTCCATGGCGCAGCACCGTTGGTGACGCCGGCAGCGAAACGTGCGATCAGCGCGAAGAGATTCCAACCGATCGACGTCCTCGTACTCCGCGTCGACGGTCACGATTGTCGCGTCGACGTCGCCGAGGATCTCCTGTAGCCATCTCTTCTTCTCGAGACCTTTCACGTAGATTCGCGCGTTGGGCGTCTCCTCCGTCTCACGCAACTCGTCCAGGTTGTCGCGCACCGCGCGTCGAATGATCGTCTTCGCCTGGCGATAGTCCGTGTCGCCGTCCTCCCAACGAAGGCCGTGATGGTTCGCTATCAACCAACTGGCCCTCGCTTTCTCGGAGCTCGTCAGCAGATTCCAACTCATCGGTGCGCGAAACACGTGATGCGCGAGCACGCGCGTCTCGCTTCGCAACACGGCCACCTCCTTCGCGACGAATTTGTCGCCCACCGTGAATCCTTGCAGGTCGACGAAGATCGTCGTCGTTGCCGCTGTTGCCATTGCGTCGGCGCGCGTTGGAAAAAATTAAAAAACAAACGTTCGTTTAAATTGCTCGTTTCTAAGAGAGTTTGAGAAACGATGGCGGGAACCCGCGAATTTATATATTCCTCGTTTCCGGGATAAAGTATTCGCATAACCACACCTTTTTTCCCTTTCCCGGACGAAATATCTTCACGACCGCATTTTCCGTTAGATAATTTTTCGCACCACGTTGGTCAGCGGATTGTACTCGATGACGCGATCGAGAACGATGAGACAAAAAGCTGTGGTTTTCGGCGGAACGTTTTCCTTGTTCTCGAACTCGATGCGCACGTCCACGGTGGCGCTCTTCACCGATTCGTTTTGACGGGGAAATTCGTACAGGTCCCAAGAGCGAAAGCCCGCGCTTAGAAATCGTCCGCTCTCCAACGTTCGCAACAGCGATAATTTAGTCACGTCGTTCAACGCCACGTGAGGCATACGCCATTGCACCTTCAGCAACGTAATTTTAGGATCCTTGGCCGGATCTCTCGGCGCGGTTTTCTTTAGATCTACGACGCAGTTGTGGTCGCTGCGAGAGCGTATCAGGATAAGCTCGTGTCGCGCGTTTATCACCACGCGTCTATAGTCCTCGCAGAAACCCAAGAGAATATTTAAAGGCACGCAAAAGTTGAATTGATGGGACGCGTTGTTCAAATTCGATTTGCTCGTCGGATAACTCCATCCGGCGTTCTGCAGTCTTCTGGCTCGTTCGGTGGTCAGCGACACGTAGTTCTTTATCGTGCTGGTTATGCCGACGTTTCGGCACCGGTCGATCTCCACGCCGTCGAGCTCGTATCGAATTTCGTCGAACATAAACGCGACGCAGTTATTGACTAATTTTGCGTATTGCTTCTCGTTCGTCGCGCCGTCGTCGTAGAGTCGTCCCTCGACGTACAGGAGACTGTCGCACGGCAGCGTATACAGATCCTGCTGCTGTATGGGTATTCGTATCTCGTCGTTGTGCCCAAACGTCGTGTTGACGTACGGGTTATACGTGTGAGTCTCGATTCCGACGATGCGCTCGTCGAAGATCGGCTCACCGCCGATACTAAGGATGTCGGCCATGGTTATTCTTCTCGACGCGGAAAGAACGCGGCGGTGACGCGTTTCTCACGGCGAGACCCAGCGACCGTAGGAACTTGACGTTGGCGTTGCTGAGAACGGCTCTCCTTCCTCCCCCGCCTCTTCTCTTCCCCGCGCTTTCGATCTTGTCGTACAACGGGCTAGCTCGCTTGTTCGCACAATTCGCGCTAGATCCGTTCAGAACGAGCTTCCCTCCTCTCGCTCTCTCTTCGGGGATACGCGCACACACACACACACACACACACACACACACACACACACACTGACCGTGACGACGACGTACGTGCAGTTTGATCGTTATCTCCTCGCCGCGAAAGTCGATCAAGCGATCCTTCTGATCCACGACTCGCACCTTGATATCGGTAACGTTTCGCGCGACGATCGGAAGGTAAATGATCTGCGTCGGGGTCTCCGACAGTTTATATCCCGGTGGAATTTTCGGAGCGAATTTGTGTATCGCGTGCACCGAGCGTCTGTTGCTGTACGCTTCCGCGGTGATGCTGCACTCGATGCGAATTATGTTCACGCGCATGACGTCGACGGGTCCGTCGGAAACGTACCATTTGTTCGGTTTTAGAATACGATCTTTCGAGAAACCCAAAAGAGAACCAATGTTGTTCGGTTTTGTAAAATTCACTCGGTAGGCGCATTTTATCTCGCTCCTCATGGTATTCTCGTTGGCGCGAAGAGCGAGTACTCTGTCGCCACCGTCGTCGTTCTCGTACACGTCATAACCGTCACCGTCGTCGTCTTCGTCCTTCTCTGTTCGGTTTTTTTCTTTCGCTTGTCTGGCGTCGTCGGTCCGCGGTTTTCCTCCTTTTTCTTTAATTTTTTTCCTCTTGCGACGTTCGCGATAGAGAAGAGCGGCGCGCAGATATCTGCTCACGACTCGCAGCTCGTACGATCTTTCCGGAACGACGATTCTCCGGTCGTCCTCGCTAAAGTAGAAGCGATTGTTTGCGGACGTAACGTTCGGTATTGAATTGTACGTCTCAAAAGTCGCCAAACCCAACTCGTATTCGCCGTCGCTCAGATCCAAAGCGGGAAAATGACACGCCGTGAGAACGCTGCTGGTCCCGGTCAACGTGAGAATCAGCGACATCGCGGAAGAACGTCGATCTTCCGCCGCTCCCCCAATCAATCTCGCGGAGAAATCGCAGGCACAGATTCTTTGATGCCCGCAGATTCTTTGATCGAACGTTTGGAACGCGCGACGATTGTACGTCACGATCGCGCTCTCGCCGCCGCCGTCGTTGTCAAGATACCACGCGAGATCCCTCGGCGGACGGAGATTTCCAAAGGCATCGAAGTAGATTGCCGAGTTCCCTCTTTTCGCGTGAGCGACCCAGTGCGTGCCCGGGCCCACCGCGTCGTCAAGGTTCACGATGCCGCACTCCGCGCGTCGCACCCTCGTCGACAGAGCGTCGCGCATAAACACTCCGCGGAAAAACGGCACGCGCAGGCGACGCGCCGCTCGATTGAGCTGCTCGTCGGTCGTAACGCCGTACGGAGGTAGACGCGCTAACGCAGCCTTCTTCCGCGAAGTTTTTTTTTCGACGACTCTCCTCGCGCCACCTCCGCTTTTCTTATACGGCGCGAGGTACAACCCGCGACCCTCCATCGCGCGATTGAGTCGCTGCAATTTGTCGAGTTGCTTCTGCGCCGCTTTGTTGGCGCTCACCGCTTTGGCCACGCCGGCCGCGCCACCGATCATGGAACCGAGGGCGCCCAACATCGGTAGAAAAGGCAAGAAGCCGCCGCGTTTCGCCGTCGGAAGTATTCTCCGCTTCTTTCTCTCGCTCTTCCTTCCGGTCTTCGCTTTTCTCCTCAATCCCGTTCCTTTCCTCGTTTTTCTTTTGCGTTCCATACTCATGCCCAGCTTTGTCTTCGCCTTCATAGCCGCCCATACGGCCGCCGCAGCGAGTCTCTCGCCGGCCGTGGAATCTCTCGCGGTGACGCGCTCGCGCGCCCTCTCGGCGAGCCGTCGATCGGCGACGTGTCGCTCGGCGAGCTCGCCGCTTTGCGAATACGCGACGTCGTGCTCCCGACACGCCGCGTCTAACGGATTGATGCCTTTTCGCCGCGCGCTAATCTCTTCGCTAGACGCGTACCGGGCCCGCAGAACTGATAACCGGGTATGTGCAGTTCGAAGGGAAGAGCGTTTATCGCGCGATTGAGCAGACCGGTGCCGCGCATTCGGTCGCGGTTGCGCGAGGAGGATTCGCTTCTTCTTAGTTCGATCGGGAAGTCGATGATGCACCGTTCACAGGGCGAAAGCGATTGCACTCGTGGCAGTCCTTGATGAGCGGCGGCGGACCGTCTATGTGCGTTCGCTGCCACGGACGATTGTAGTGTCGCATTCACGGGCGATATCTCTGCACCTCGGGATTCGCTTGTATATGTTCCGGCAAACGGTCCCACAACAGGTGCACGTATCTCTTAAATTGACGCAACAGAAGGGCTTTCGGAACGTATTGCTACTCTTCCACCGTTAGACTGAAAATTTCGTAACCGTTCACCAGTATGGGAAACACACTACTGTGAAACATCTCGCCGATGCGCGCGAACGATTCGTTGATTTTAGAAAATAAATTTTTTTTTACGGATACGGCGACACGCTCGCGCTACTTATACCCGCGCGCGAGGCGTTTGCGCACGCGCGACAAAACGAAACGACGTCCGCGCTTCCCTCTCCTTTTTTCCGGCAATCGAGAGACTCATCGCGAACGAACCGAGCGGAAAAACCTGAGAAAGAAAGAGAGAGAGGGCAAACATGCGATTCGTGCGACAGACGGCGACGATAGGAGTCTCGAATCTGGATCGCAAAACGTCGGCGGGATCGGGCGCGACCGACAGAGGAAACGGAGAATCGCGCAGGCACGGTCCTCTCTTTCCGAACGTCGTTTGTTGCATCATCTGCGGTCCTTCCAATTGCGGCAAGACGAACGTTCTGCTGAGTCTGCTGGAACAACCGCACGGTCTACGTTTCGAGAACGTATACGTGTACTCGAAATCTCTGCGACAACCGAAGTATCGATACCTCGAACGATTGTTCGAGCCTATGGACGAGATCAGCTATCGAGCGTTTTCCGACAATCGCGACGTCGTTCCGCTCGACGAGGCGCTTTCCGACTCGGTCTTCGTCTTCGACGACGTGGCCTGCGACAAGCAGGACAGAATGAGGGAGTACTTTTCCATGGGTCGACATTCGAACATCGATTGTTTCTATCTCTGTCAGACATACGCCAAGATACCGAAGCATCTCGTGCGCGACAACGCAAATTTGCTGATCCTGTTCAGGCAGGACGGCACCAATCTGCGACACGTGTACGACGATCACGTGAACATCGACATGTCGTACGACAAGTTTCGCGTCTTCTGTCGCGAGTGTTGGCGACGCACCTACGGTTTCGCGATAGACAAGGACAGCGCGTTGCGAGGCGGACGGTACAGACGGGGCTTCCACGACTTCGCCGTGCTGTAGTACCAATCAGTGCGCTTCGTCAAACGACGCGAGTATGAGCGCGATCGCGGAGGAGAAGACCGCGCGAGAGATAGCCAAAACGCGCGCCTCGATTCGCAAAAAGTACGCCGCTCTCAGGGCTGGGAAAATAGAGAGCGAAATCGCTCTAGGAAAGAGGTACGAGCCTATCGTCGGACCTTTAAAACGAATCGCCGACGACGTGAAACGCACGAGTAAAGGACCGGGCAAGTTCGACGACGACGACGGCGGTGGCTTTGCGTTTGCGAGAAAAATAAAAGCGACGAAAAGAGCGAAGGACAGCGAGAACGACGACGCTGGCGCCGATCTGGCGCGCGATTACGGGGAGGACGACGACGACGTATTCGCCACGCCGATCAGGACAACGACGACCGCTGAAAAAAAAAAGCCGCGTCCGGCGCGGCTGATTTCGGCTCCCGCGATGACCATGACGAGCTCCACGCCGATCCGCGGCGATTCGGCCCAGTTTTTACCCAGAGAACGCGAGATCGTTTCGGAGACGACGACTCCGCCTCCCACGTTGGAGAAGTCCGTCAGGAAATTATTGAGTACGGCGGAAGGTCGCAATGCTCTGAATAACCAACTAGGACCGTTAGGGCGGGAATACTTGGGCGCTCTTCTGGGCGGCGACAAAAACAAAGAGATTGACATCGTTTACGGAGTGCATTTTGGCGAGAAGGGCACGATGCTGGGTAACAAGCAATTCGACGTGAACCCGGATGACTCCATAGTTATCAACGGTGTACGGTACAAAGGCACGCGCGGCCTGTACGAGTTGATCTTCATGGAAAAACCCAACCTTAAAATCTACACGGAGAAGGACAAACTAACGTACAGGAGTATATTTTTCTCCACCAGCGCTCACAAACGCGGTGGCAAAGCCGACAATCCCGTCAAGGGCAACAAGGAACCGAAGTACAAAAATATAATAGCGCCGCTCGTAAACCCGTCTCACAGAGTTGGAACTACGAAAGGTGCCGGGCTACCGTCGGCCATGCGACTGACCGACAACGCTATCGATTACGTTCACTGGGACGATCCCAACGAGCTGGTCGATAGACTTCGACTGCTGGACGCCTCTCGTCGGGCCGGCAACGACGCTCACGATAACGAAATCCTGTCAATAATCGAGGAACTTCGCGAGGCCGGCTTTGTCATAAATTGATCGGTCGCATCGGTTGCGACGTGAGTGCGAGTCGCGCGCCCACCAGCGCGATGTCCGTGAACAAATTCGGTATGTCTCTGACGTATCGGGGCAGCGGCGACGGAGTCGACGGTGCGTCCACGGTAAGATTGCGCTCCTCGATCGAGTCCCTGCGCAACAACGCGCGCAACAACGCGTTCTTCGTGAGCGAGGATTTTTACGACGCGACGGAGCGTAAGATACGAAGAGTGGCCGCGCCGGAGATCGACACCGACGCTACAAACAGGAGCTACGTAGAGGGCGCGATTGGGCAGCTGAAAAGCGTTTTGATCGAAGAGATCAAGAATAACAACGCGATTCGAAAATTGGGAAAAGGCGCTGGAAAGCGTCGCGCTCCGTTTGAACGTTCAAGATTCCTACGACGCGGCCAACAGGAGCTTTGTCGAGGGAGCGATTGCGGAGCTCGGAAAGACTTTGAGTAACGCAATAAAAGAATTTAAAAAAGAGTTCGTTACTGTGACAGATAAGTTTGAGGTTGAAATCATCGCGATCAGAACCGTTTTACAGATTATCAAACAAAAATGAGCGTGGAAAAATGTAGACTCGTAGAAGAACTGCACGCGCCGGCGCGAAAAAACTTTTTTCGCCGCCGCGTCGTGGTGCGCGGTTACGATGACCTGTGGCAGGCCGACGTGGTCGAGATGCGCCCCTATTCGCACGCGAACGCGGGTCACAATTACATTCTGAACGGTCATTGACGTGCTGAGCAAGTACGCCTGGGCGATCCCGCTCAAGAGCAAGGGCGGAAAAGAGGTCGCGACGGCTCTCCGAAAGATCTTTCGCGAGGACGCGCGACACCCCAGGAATCTGCAAACGGACAAAGGAAAAGAATTCTACAACGCCGACGTACGCAAAATCCTCGACGAGCGCGAGGTGAATCACTATTCCACGTATTCGGTGATGAAAGCGTCGGTGGTGGAGAGATTCAATCGCACGTTGAAGAACGACAGGAAGCTCTTCACACTCCAGGGATTGTATGTACAGATGGATAGACTCGCTGCTGCGCCTCTTGTCGAATTACAATCGCCGCAGACACAGAACGATCCGAATGCGTCCGGCGGACGTGACGCCCACCGTCGCCGAAAAACTGCTGCGCACGGTGTACGGTCGCGCGAAGATCGCCGCGCCGGCGAGATTTCGAGTCGACGATCCGGTGCGCGTGAGCAAATTCAAAACAATCTTCGAAAAAAGCTACACTCCCAATTGGACCACCGAGATCTTTCGCATAGCCAAAATACAAAGGACCAATCCTGTTACGTATCTGCTAAAAGACGTTCGCGGAGAAGCGATAGCCGGAGGATTTTACAAACACGAGTTGCTACGCGTCTCCAATCCCGACGTCTATCTCGTGGAAAAAGTCCTGCGCAAGCGCGGCAATCGATCGTTCGTGAAGTAACTGGGAATGGACAGTTCGCACAATTCGTGGATAGATAAGGCGTCTGTGTTGTAAAAAGAAAGAAATACTTAGACATTCGTAGAAACGCGCAACGCTTACTTTATTGTCAATAAAAATTTACACATTCGTCGATTTGTTTCTTACGTGTTATTGATTTTTACGATAAAACAATTTTTAAAGCGTACAATATTGTTTCCTCTTTTTTACAACGGTATTTTGTAATGTCCCCACGGAAGCGTCTCCTCGCCGTTCGACGTCACGTATCGCTTGTCGTCGTGCGGACTGAGGGCTAGTTTTTGCTCCGACACGGTGTTAACCTCGTGCAGCGTCGAGCGTATGCACGATTGGCGCGTCTTCAGCTCGCGTGCGTTCCGCAGGCACGCCATGTAATCCTCGAACGTGATCCTCTTCGCGACTACGTTTCTCTTGACGCCCTTTATTTTTTTGGTGTCGTCGCGCCCGAGTACCCTGTAAGTGTACATTTTCGTTCTGAGGCCCACGAACTCCGTCATGATCGCGCCGTTGTTCTCGTCCTTCATCAAACCGGGCACCTTCTTGTTGACGCGCGGCATACCGTGCGCGTTGTTCTCCGCAACCACGAAACGCAATTCTCGCCGCGACGATATCTGTACGCGGACGCGGTATCGCCGTAGGTGCAGCACAGATAATAGCCCAGGCTGAACGGTACGTGACGCTGATAAGCGTATCTTTCCGTTCTCGGGCCCCCCTCGACGTTTTCCTTCTCCCGTCGTTCGAGAAGACACTCCAGATCCGCGTACACCACGAAGGGAAGTCGCTCCTTTCTGTCGTGATTGTCGAAAGACAGCCACTTGTCGCTCTCGTTCGGGAGAACGACGGCGCAGTCGTTCATTCGGTCGCAGTCGACGCTGTGGGCGGCCAACTTGTCACGCGTATATAAATAGTGTAGACATCTGCGAAATAACGTGCGAACGATTACTGTGCATATGTAAAACAAAAATAACGCCTCGTCTTTTCCTTGTTCCTCGTGTTTTTTCTTTCATTTCATTTTATTTCTTTTACCTACCGATCGCAAACGTGCTTTGCGCACCGTTTCGCGGTCAATTGCGAATTCACCAATCGCGACAGATTCTTTATCCAGGCGAAATGGCCCCTGTTGACGCCGCGCAGCGTATCGCGCAGATACAGCAGATTTACGTGCCTGTTCCTCTTATCGTCGGTCAACTGCAGAGGCACGATCGCGTTGTCGTCGGCGCCCCGTCCGAACTTAGCTTTTTTTTCAATTCCGTCCCGAGTTGCCAACACGTTGATCGATACGTTGTTCTGACGTTCAAACTTTCCGATTTTTTTTTAAATTAATGGGAAAATCGATCTTGTCGAGATTCAGCACCGTCGCGTAATCGGGATACGAGTCGCGTCGTTCCGCGTTTCGCTTGGCGGGATAAAGAGCAGCGACCACCGCGCGGGCGAAACACGCGTCGTTCTCCGACAGCACGTTGACAACCGCTTGTTTAAGTCTTATACCTTGCGGTATCTTTATTCAACATTCCACGCGCATAGGATTAGATTTGTTCACGTTCACCATTAGGTTCAGTATTCGCGACAGCGCCCATCCGCTGTCGCGTTCCTGAAATTCGTCCAACCGCGTTAGAATCGCATCGCGCACGCGCCTATCGTACCACTCGCCCAGATCGGACCCCGGGAGAAGCTGTTTGTTCCGCGTGGCGATACTCTTCACGTCGGTCTTAACGTCCGCTACAAATTTCTCGTTGAATATGACGTTGATCTTCAGACACCCGTGTCTGCTCATATTATGCCGCACTTTTTTAAGCACGGTGCCCTTCGCGTTTTCGAGAAATCGCGCGGGTTCGATGTACGTCGAGTTCGTCACAGCGCCGGTCAGTACGCGGCGTTGGAACGCCGTATCGATCTCGATCCACGAAAATCCTCCGCCGCCTCCGCCGTCCAAACCGGCACCCACGGCGCGTTTGAACCGTCGACGCAGATCCTTCCTCGAACCTTCCAATCGCACTATTGGAGCCGCCGCTCTGGTAACGGCTCCCGTGTTTCCTCGCTTCTTGGGGCGTCCGACTCGACACTCCTCCCGCAAGAGCCGGAGACACTCGCCGCTTTGTCGTCTCCACGCGCGGTACCCGTCCGTGTCGCAGACGTCCGCGGCGAGCGACTCGTTGCACTCGTTCCACATCGCATCCAGAAGGGTTTACCCTCGGGAACGTTGAATCTCACTCGAGCGAAGAGACGACGAGACCTGTAGGTTTGAATCCTACGTATCCTCTCTCCTCCGTACACCGTCTCGCAACAAAGATAATACTCGACGGGCAGACAACGCATATAATCGTTTGCCCTAGCGGAGGGTGCCACCGTCGTCTCTATCCACTCTCGCTCGCGAATGCTTCGCGCTCCGATTTCCCTTCGCAGATGATGGATAGCCAGACGCGCGCGCGTTTGACGACGACAACGACGCGTCGACCCTCGCCGATTTGTGATCCGAATCGGACGAAAACTTAGGCATGGGCTCGCGACAGAGCAGTTCGTCGTCCGATTCCGCGGATGAATGATCGCGGCGATCGTTCATTTTCAAATACGCGTCGCTGATGCTACATTTGCACCGCTAACGCGTCAATATCAAGATACCAATCTCCATCTTCACTTCGCCACAATAACGTTTTGGCGTAATCATAAATATCGAGAAACCTTTGTTGAGATCGGAGATCGGCGATTCCGATTTCGCGACGAATCAGATATCTCGTTAACTCGACGCGCCGAAGACCCCCGTACCTCGGAGACGGATCCTCGTTCCTTACGAGCGGTTCGCTGATTTTCACGATCGGTTACCTGATTTCAGGATCGAACGTTGGTTTGCAAAGTTCCGCGTATTCGTCGCTCATATTACGTTAAGAGAGAAAAACACATTAACTTAGAATCCCCCGAGCGAATGGGGATACAAATATTGGCGAACCTTATTTTATTTTACACTTTCCTCCACACTGTAAACAGAGCTCGTTTCCAATAGGCCAACGTCAGTTCTAGTGATATGCAACACAGAATGCTTGGGACACCACGTGTCAGTGCCAGCAAGTACGTTTCGAAATCCGACTTCTCTGCCGCAAAACAAACGCACTATCGACGAGCAATAGCGTCCGTCCGTTCCCATAACGTATTTTTTTTACAAATATATTAACTCTCGACCGCGCTCTAGAATCCTCGTAGAAAATGACCGTTTGCCGCGCCGTTTGCGCGCCCGTTCAATTTATACCTCTCCCCCGTTCGTCGTCTCAACGGAGGACGTACTCCCCTGCCGGACGCGCTTTTTCCCGGAATGACGACAACCGCTCGCCGCATCCTCCGAAAAAACCCAGAATGACGACAACCGCTCACCGCATCCTCCGACAAAAAATAAAAGAAAAACAAAAGGAGGAAACGACGAGAGCGACCGCAAACGAGTTCGAACGCGCATTAAATAAATCATCGCGAATCGTACAAATCGATCGAACGAAGAGATGAGTCATCTCCATCGATCTTGATACGTCGGGATGGGCAGGAAAACCACATCTTGCCCGTCGCGACGCGCATCGAAACGACCTTCGGACCGAGAGTAAAAAAAACGACGACGACGAAGACGGGCGCGCGAGACCCCTCCGCGAAACAAACCACCTCGAACGCGTCGTTCTCCCCACCTTCCGAAATGTCTAGAGGAACGACCTCGAACGAGTTCGAACGAGTTCGGACGCGCCCGAACGCGCGCAAGCGACGACAACAAAGAAAAAAAACAAACAAAAAAATATATTGGCCCGCGATTCTTCAAAACAGTCGGTAACGGCGCGAGCGCCGCTCCGAGCGCCCCCTCGGAACACGCCCAAATCCCCGCAACGAGCCCCCGTTGGCAGCCCTGCCCCGCGCCGAACCCCCGTTGGCAGCCCTGCCACACCCAACCTTACCCCAAATGTTCCCCTCGCGTCGCGCTCCCCCTCTCGCCCAGTATTCTCTTCCCCCCGCATAGCCCCCCCACCGGTGACCCTTTACACCGTCCCTCGAGCCCCTCGCCCACCGCTTACGGCGTTCCCCCCGCGGCAGCAAAGCCCCCCCTCGACCCCGCTAACCGCAAGAAAGATCCCTGGGGCAGGAGTATATGTTACCCCCCTACTAACGAGGTTACCTAACCTAACCTAACCATTTCAAAGGTACAGTGCTAGGCGCGTTATTTGTTATGTGATGTCCCCAGTAGGCTTAATTTATTGTTTTTCTGAGAGAAATAAAACAAAAAATTAAGTACTTCTTCTTCAATTCCCTCCGTTGGGTCGATATCCATAATTTCTTCAATTTCCATGGCTTTTGCCAAGAAATCTACAGGATGTACATCTTCGTTGCTACAGTCGGCACAGCATTTTTCGATTGCATCAAGTGCTGCGTTGAGGCAAGACTAACAACGGCAATGTCCACACACTGCTGAACATTTTAAACTAATTTTTCTGCAGCCACAGTTGAATCCGCAACTTTTCCAGCAGTTGTAAAAAATGGAGTTTAACAGAGTGTCCGAAACAGATGGTAGCTGTAATATATTTACTTAATGGTGTACAGAGGTACAATAAAAGTAGAGTGCGCGTGTACAGAGTCCGCATACAGAATACCCGTATAGATTTACGGAATCTAAGGAACGGTGCGTATTGTTTCACGTGTGACTCGGTTCTGGAGTACGGCAAAGCCGAATCGCACGTAGAGAGGTACAATAAGAAGCGCCGAATCACGCGCCACGCACGCTTCCGCTCCGTGACTAGTGAAAGCACTACAACAATGCGTAGCGCCGACGGGAAATATGTCCTTAAATACTTTTGTACATAACAGCTCTTTTCCTTCTCAACAAAGATTCGTTAAGCTAATGTGAAACAGGGTCTCCATATCGGGATGGTTCCTTTCTAACGCGTTGGGGACGCGTATTTGACGCGCTCGCATCTGTCTTTTCGCACGCAGTCTCCTCCGTCTCCTCCTCGGGTGGTGCATGAACGATAGCGTTTGCACCCACTTTATTTGATACATCAATTACCGGTCTCTCTCTACTCACAATAGTTTCTGCTGCATTGTCATCAGAGTATTTACCTTCAAATAGGTCTAAACCTAATTCTGACGTTATATTATGGGTATCTTGCCCGATTTTACGTAGTTAATTTACATGTTTTTTCCATATTTTTCCATTTTCTAATTTTACTAAGTAATGTAGCTTCCCTAATCTTTTAACTACGGTACCAAAACGCCATTTAATCTTTTTATTTAAGTATTTGCGTGCGGTTATTTTAACTCCGTCTTGAAAATTTCTTGCCTCACCATCGCCCTCTAACAAACTCTCCTTAACTTCCAGTTCTTTTGGCAAAATTAAATCCAGTCAACTGCGTAACCTATGCCCAAACATTAGCTCGGCTGGTCATTTCTTAAGCTCCGGGATGGGAGTTATGCGATAGTGAAACAAAAACTTTTGTGCATTAATCTTTACATTATCTTTCGTTATTGGATTTTGCGTAGCGACTGCTTGAGCGTTTGAACAAATTTTTCCGCTAATCCGTTGGTAGCTGGGTAATAGGGAACTGTTCGTTTATGAATGATTTCATTTGCTTTAACAAAATCCTGGAACTCCTGAGAAATAAACGTTCTCCCATTATCCGTCACCAACATACGAGGAATACCAAGTCTCGCAAAGATTTCGCGACATTTTTTAATCGTACTTGCGCGGCGGTAATATTAGTCATCACAAAAACTTCAGGCCATTTTGTATACAAATCTACGCAAATCATAAAGTTATGCCCCAAAAATGGTCCTGCAACATCTATATGAATTCTTTGGAATGGTTAACCGTCCGAATATAGGCTCCCAATGATGTAGTGGCACCAGTTTGGGATTATTTTGAACGCGGTTACATTCTTTACAGCTACGAACAGTTTTCTCTATATCGTGGTCAATACCTTGCCACCAAACATAATTCCTATCCAGTCCTTTCATTTTAACAATACCCGGGTGTCCGGAATGTCATTCTTTGAGAATTCTACCTCTTAACCGTTCCGGTATTACAACTCTATCTTTTCTTAACAGTATTCTATTACTTAACGCGATTTATGATTTTGTAGCCCTAACTTTTTCAAGCATTTACCCTTTTCTAATGTTTCTACTATTTTTGCGAAATCGGCGTCTTTAGCCGTTTTTTTCCGAATTTTATTTGCCTTCACCGGTAGAATATTTACAGTTTCTGTGGGGTAGGATATCAGGTAAGGTGCGTCAATTCCCATAATAACGTGTCGTTCAATTAAGTAAAATCTCGCTTTTATTCATTGCTTTATGTACAGGATAAATATTTCGTTGATGTCTATGTGTAGGTGGTCGTGTGCGTTTGTGTGTTATGATTGTGTAATGTAATATTCTCATTTAAATGTTTTTGGATAGATCTCTAATCAGGGACTTCTTCTTTTGGGAGAGATCTTTCAGCGGGATAAAGAGATTCCGTCCGGGAGTCCTCGGTTTGCCTTTCGGAGTAGAAGGTAGTATAGGACTCGATCGGGTCCGGGAAGGTTGAGGTCGTAGAGGAGTCTTAAAGACGTAGCCCTGCCACAGAACTCTCAGGTATGGCCGGAATAGGTAGATGTCGATTACACGGTACTCGGTCTGGTAGATCCATAAGGTAAAGCTTCCACGGAAGAAAGGTCTCTACCTTGGAGATCGGGATCTCAGGATTAGGTACTGTAACCGGGGTGAACTTTCACCTCGTCTTGGTTTCAGGAGTCGGAACGATGATCGGGATTAGCTTCCACGGTGGAGTCTCTACCTTAGAGATTGCGATAGAACTCTTTAGTTTACCCTCAGGAACAGGAGTCGGAGCTAGGATTGGAGTCGGAGTAGACAGTGATTTACCTTCAGGAATCGGAGTTGAAGTAGATAGCGATTTGGTTTCCACCGATTTCAACGTCGCCCGACGGGCTGGGTCAGTATGACCTCAGTTGGTAATCGGTGTAAACTTCCACTTCGTCTTGGTCTTCGAGATACGCTGCCACGGTGGAAGAATTCCCACCTTGGAGGTCGGGATAGGATCCTTCGTCTTGGCCTCAAGAACGGGAATCGGAGTTGGAGGAGGCAGCGCTTTGGTCTCCACTGGATACGGTGTTGCCCGACGGGCTGGGTCAATATGACCCCGAAAACCTTTCCGCGGCAGGGTGTCTGTCGACTCTTACCGAAGAGAGTTAACGCCCTGCAAGGCAAGTATAGACAAAGGCCCAGGAAAGAGCACGCTCCGTAATGAACGGAGGCCTTGAAGAGCACACTCCGTATCAAAAGAGAGAGTAATGTCAAGGGCCCTGGTAGTGAGCATACCCTTACTGGCGTTCTCGAAGATCATTGGAGAAACCCCGCTGAGCAGCCCTTTATATAGCAGTCGATGTCGAATCTTTCTTACGAGAGAATCGGCCAGCGATGCGCCGCGTAGCGGGCGCGCGTTGAACTGCCTGGCCGATCGATACCGTGCCGTTGCTAGCACCGCGCGCCTCCCGTCATACTGCCGGCGTCGCGCGCGCACCATCGCGCGTTCGTGGCGGACAGCTGACCGCCACAGTTTCTATTGTATAAACATCCAGCGCGTCACAATTTGTGATACCATTTTCTTTAATCGGTAGTCGAGAAAAACCATCGGCGTTGCCATGATAGTAGTGATGTAAATAAGAGTTCTAGGCCAGGGATCTCAGGGGGGGGGTAAGAGGCGGGGGAAAAAGGACTCGCGGCCGAGGGGTCTGCCGGGGGGGGGGGAACTCTAGCGCCGCCGTCCTCCGGGGGGGGAAGGGGGGGTCTGCGTTCCCACCATATGGTTGGTGGGGGGGAAGGGCTTCGAGATAGAGGAGGTCTTAGGGGGGGGGGGAATCAGGCGAGCGCGTCGAGACATGTTCGATAAACAAATGCCGCGTCGATGTTCGGCCGATAGTATTTATAAACAGATGTCATTTCACACTTCAAATGCGAGCGAGCGCCTATGGCAGGCGGCTATAATTTATGACCTGCGACTAGCGTGACACCGCGGTCTTTTTCACTTTTCTTCGTAGGAAGAACCTCTTATCGGTGTTTCGCGGCGCCATACGGTTATGGCGTCGCGCGTTACAAAGGCGAGCGCCGATGACAGGCTGCTAGATTTTATAAACACTAGACGGAATAAGCGCGGCAACGCGACTCAATTTCTATGAGTATCGACGAACGTCAATGACAGAATTTATAAACAGATATCATCTCGCACTGTGGATGGCCGAGCATCGATGGTCGCGCGACGTAGGTACTCGACCAAAAATTTTACGACTTAACCGTCGCGGGTCACAAAGACAAGCGCCGATGACAGGCTGCTAGATTTTATAAACACTAGACGGCATAAGCGCGGCAACGCGACTCAATTTCTATGAGTATCGACGAACGTTGATGACAGAATTTGTAAACAGGTATCATCTCGCATTGCGGATGGCCGAGCATCGATGGTCGCGTGACGTAGATACTCGACCAAAAATTTTACGACTTAACCGTCGCGGGTTACAAAGACGAGCGCTGATGGCAAGCTGCTAGATTTTATAAACACTAGACAGCAATGCCACTCAATTTCAATGGATGATATTGTTTCTGTGCAGTGTATGCACACCATGCACTAAAACAGAAGAAACAATACGCGATGCTTTAGTTTGGAACAAGAGGAAAAGGCAATAAAAAAAGTATATAAGAAAAAATGAAACGAGTCAAAATCACAGAGTTTGTGATTTAAAAGCGTCGGTACATCGATTGTAAAAAAGTATAGCGAGATGACAATAATTCCGACATGGATCGCGCGTTAACGGACGACAGTGATTACTTCAGTGATGAAGACGACAATCATGAAGAAGTCATCGATAGAATAGTGCTGCTTTGGGAAATCGTTGCACTAAATTTACGTGTAAGACATTGCGTAATAGATTTTTATTATTCAACGGGTGGTGCACTTGCACTATGTGCTCCGTGTATGGTTGCTCTATGGGACCTTGATTTCGGCATGTACGCTCGCCTAAAACACTTTGTTGAGAAACGCGGAACGACGCAAAGCCGGTATTGTTCAAGATGTCGTAAATCATTGTATATGATATTTCCGCGTAATATGTGCCCGATTTGCACACGATAAAAAAAGTTAATACTTAAAAGTTGATACTCGGGGCTGAAGTTTTTGTGTCAAGTGAGCGGTATAAAAAACATTTTTTCAAAAACAGTGAACAATAATTTCGAGGTAACAATGGATGTAGATTCATCCGACGAGGATCGTCCGTTGTCACCGGATAGCACTTATAACAGCGATGAAGATGATAACCGTAGAGAAGTCATGAAAAAAATAGTGTCGCGTCCCGAATTTTTAGCGCTGGATGGACGTACGAAGTGTTGCGCTATTTATTTTTATTTTGAATACGGTTTAGATAACCTGTGTTATTCGTGTATGATCGCTTCACCAGACACTGGTAAGCACACACGTGAACGTCGAGAGCATGTAACCGAGCCGTACGACGTAATGACCGTTCAATTTTGCACAGATTGTCGTAATACTCCATTATTCCAAATATATCCATGCAACATGTGCCCGATTTGCATGAAGTGATAAAAAAAAAACATTATCGCGAGTGGAACATTATATAACGTGCGCAACATGGAACGGATAATTGAAAAGAACGAACTGAAAAGAAGAAGTGATCTTAACGAGTATATAACCTCTTTAGGCTATAATCACTATTTAATAAACGATATCGCCGATGCTTTGAAGAATGATGAAGAAGTGCGAGACAAAAGGTTGAGGGATGTGCAACGAATATCGCCGGTACAGTTTCTTCGCGATCGCGAACTAGGTATACGCGGAACCAGTGAACGCATCGTCAGACAAGGAATCGTTATTGAAACCGAGCCTTCTTATGACTGGAACTCTAACGTGAAACGAAAAGTGTATCAACGGCTGCTGGACGAGTGCGTTAGCGAGGAAGAAAGATGTGCTGACGTGCCATATTACTTTAAACCGCGCTATTGGGACTATCACTATTGGGCGATTGAAATTTTTCGGAAGATCGAGGATGGTGGTTGTGAAGCACTGTACATTAAGATTCGCACAAGTATTGGGAAGTACGTTGAATTATTGGTGATGAACAATTCGGCACATATGAATATGTACTTTGATCTCAATAATCCTAATCATCTATTGATGCTTCAAAGAACCTGTGAACGTGACCGTGATGATATTGATAATTGGGAGCTTAATCATTTTAATACCCTCTACTTCTGTCCTTATCTGTTTATGTCTGCGCACTATGTCGTTCAATATTGCAAACGATATTGTTCAGCGTGCGATCGAGTCACGTGCAAGTGCTCCATCGAAGAATGTGACGTGATTTAAAAAAAGACAGTATTAAAAAACAAAACATGGAACATCTCGATAAAACAAAACGCGACCTGGTGGAAGGATCAAATTTCTTAGCACGAGTCTCGAAAAATCTTAGCGCATCCTTCCTCGATAAAAATAAGTTAAAAATTATACGTTCAAAATTTTCCGCGTTATCCGACCAAGATTTCGAATTATTGACGCGAAAAGGTGTCTTTCCGTACGAGTACATTGATTGCGTCGAAAAGTTGGAGGATGCGTGTTTACCATCGCGCGACTCGTTTTACAGTTCATTGACAGGCGACCGTATCCGAGAGCGATTACGCGCACGCCGTCAACGTCTGGCAGCGGTTCTCCATTCGAACGCTCGGTGACTACAGCGATATGTATATCTAAAGATCGATGTCTTGCTGTTGGCCGATATCTTTGAAAATTTTCGCGATAGCTGCGTCGCGAGTTATGGACTCGATCCGGCGTATTATTACACTCAACCGGGGTTTACGTGGGACGCTATGTTGAAGCATACGGGTATCAATTTCAAACTGCTGACGGACATTGACATGGTCATGTTCATCGAACGCGGTATCGCGGCGGTTTGAGTCAATGTTCAAACAGATACGCGCTGACCAATAACAGGTACATGCAATTTTACGATACATCAAAACAATCGTCGTACCTGATGTATTTTGACGTAAACTACTTGTACGGCTGGGCAATGTGTCAACCATTGCCTTATGCAGTCTTTCGATGGGTCGAAGACGTCTCGAATTTCGAGTTTAGCGCGATTAATTTGGATTCGCTCACGGGATACATTCTCGAAGTCGATCTAGAGCATCCGCAGAATAAACACAAAGCGCACGCCGACTTACCGTTCTGTCCGACACGCGATAAACCACCCGGCAAACGGCAGGACAAACTTCTCGCCACTGGCCAAAAACGATTTCGAGAAAAATCTGTATAAATTGATGAACAACGCGGTTTTCGAGAAAAAGATGGAGAACGTTCGAAATTACGTCGATGTAAAATTATTAACAAAGTGGAAGGGTAGATACGGCGCGGAGGCACTGATCTCGAAACCAAATTTTCATAGCAGGAGCGTTTTTTCGGAAAATCTGATAGCCGTCGAACTGCGAAAACTCGAGGTTAAATTTGACAAACCTATTTACGTCGGCATGTGCATTCTCGACATATCGAAAGTCTGTTTGTACGAATTTCATCACGAGTACATGTCTCCCCTGTATCGCGACAAGTGTAGAATTATGTACACCGATACGGACAGTCTGATATATCACGTAGAGTACGAGGATGTGTACAAGAACATGAAACGCGATATCGCTAAATTCGACACGAACGATTACGCGATCAACAACGCGTACGGTATCCCACCCGCCAATAAAAAAATTCCGGGCTTGATGAAAGATAAAAACAACGGTGCGATCATGACCAAATTCGTTGGACTCAGGGCGAAGATGTATGCCTTTCGAGTGGACGGTAAGAAAAACTGTAAAAAAGCGGAAGGAGTTAAGAGCAGCGTCGTAGCCCGGACGATAACGTGCGACAATTACACGAGGTGTCTGCGAGACGAAATTGAAATGAAGCGACAGCAGGCTTGCATAGAGTCCAAAAAACACGAGGTGTACACCGTATCCGAAACAAAAATCGCTCTGAGTCCGTACGACGACAAGCGATATATTATACCTAATTCGACCGATACGTTGCCATGGGGACATTATCAAATACCTTTGTAACGTGTGTATAAAAATGTATAACGTATGTATTGTATAACGTATGTATAGTATAACGTATGTATAGTTTAACGTATGTACAGTATAACTTTTGTATAGTATAATGTATGTACAGTATAACGTATGTATAGTATAGTATAACGTATGAATGTATGTAATAGCGTATTGTAAGTATTATATTACAGTATTGGAAAGAATATTAATAAAAAAATATATTGCACACATATGTGTATTTCACATACTTTATGTGTATTTCATATTTCAAACATTTACATGTATTACATATTGCATATTTTTATGTTATGAATAAAAAATTTGCCCAAAATTAAATAACATTATCCTTGGATATCCATAAGTTGTGCGATTCATCGAATCCCAGCCGTTTAACGTAACGAGATACACGTCCGGATAAGTCGCGCGATACAACCCGTGTTTGTAGAACCCTCCAGAGATGGATTTTCCACGATAGTCCTCGAATAGATAGGTTACGGGATTGGTACGCTGCACTTTAACGATCTTAAACACCTCGGTGGTCCAATTCGGCGTGTAACCCTTCTCGAAAATCGTCTTGTATTTGCTGACGCGTACCGAGTCGCCCGCTTTGCCGGACCGCGATTTTTATCGCGCTGTATACGGTAGCCAAAAGTTTTTCGGCGATCGCGGAGGTAACGTCGACGGGCGCATGCCGATGGTTCGATGCTTGCACGTGTTGTAATCCGATACGAGTCGCGGCAAGGCGTCGACCCATTTGTAATTTTCATTGAGCGTAAACATCTTCCAAATGTCGTTCTTGAGCGTGCAATTAAATCGCTCGACGACCGATGCCTTCAATACCGAATATGTGAAATAATGATTGATGCCGTGTTTCCTCACGAGACGTTGCACGTCGGTGTTGTAAAATTCCTTCCCCATATCGGTTTGTAGGTTCCTAGGGCACCGCCCGCTGTGTCGAATGATCTCTGCGACAGCGTTAGCTGTTTTGCTTCCGCCTTCACCCTTGAGTGGCACAGCCCACGCGTGCTTGCTCAACACATCGATGACGGTAAGTATGTAGTGGTAGCTTCCGTTGAAACGTGAGTACGGACGCATCTCGACGATGTCAGCCTGCCACAGGTCATCGTACCCTCGCACTATGACGTGTCTTCGGGGAAAATTTCTTCTCGCCGGAGCGTGCTGTTCTTCGGCGTATCGCAAGCACGACATAGCCTATTCGCGTAACCGCGATCTCACCAAAAGACACGCGGCGGACGAGATACTCGCTGCGGAAGCGCAAAAAGAGAGATTCGACTCTCGGAGAGAGAGCTGCCGCTACAACCGTCTGGGCGACCATGAAGGCTAAGACGAAGCTCGGAATGGGTTTGAAAACGAAAAAATCAAAAACTGCAAAGAAAAAAAATCTAACAAAAAAAACGGATACTTCCGACAGCGAAACGAGGCGGCGTATTGCCGATTCTACCGTTGTTGGGAGTTCTCGGCTCTCTGGTCGGCGGAGCGGCGGGAGTCGTTAAGGCCGTGAACGATAACAAAGCCGCGCGGCGTCAGCTGGAAGAGATGCAACGTCACAATCGCGCCGTGGAAGGTCGCGGACTTTATCTCGCTCCGTACAAATATGGACGAGGGCTGTATCTTGGCCCGCACAAACGCGGGCGAGAAGTAGCGTCGAAAATAAAAAAAAAAACGTCAAAAAGACGTTAAATATGCCCGCGGGTATTACGACTAACGTACAATTGAATCGATTGGCAAGGCGTATGCGCGTACCGTTCTTCAGAGGTGTCTTCATTCGTGATTCGTTACCGATCGGCGGTGTACGTCGAAACGAGAGCGGTATCGTGAATTTGGACGACGCAGCGGGTCCCGGTACTCATTGGGTAGCGTACGCGAAGAGGGTAGATCGAGTCGTATATTTCGACAGCTTCGGCAATTTTCGACCACCGAAAAAATTGGTGCGATATTTCGGGCCGAGCGTGACGAAGATCGAGTATAATTGCACGTCTTATCAGCGATACGATCAGAACATCTGTGGACAATTGTGCCTGCGATTTCTCCGGACGATCGACGCAAATTTAAAGCCTGACGGTGCGCCGTGGTGACTCAGTATTCGTTAACGGTTTCCGCCGACATGTCTATAACGTTCACGCTGACCGGGAAGAGCAGCATCCTCGCGGAGTACTATTTTCCCGCCGTGGATCTGAGCGACGGTGACTACGAACTCGGTCTAACGTGCTTTGAGACTTATCACACGATTCCGAACGTGAATTCTTCGAACAATAAATTTTATTTCGACGAGGATGACACGGAAATTACGATTCCCGAGGGATCGTACGAGATACGAGCCATATATGAGTTTTTGAAACGCGAAATTTCACGAAAACGCCCGCGACGCGTAAATCGTTCCAACGATGATCGTACGTCGGTCGCGAATATCGCGCGAGAGGCAACCGCTCGCGCGAACGGCTACGAAGACGAGACCGCGGAATACCCGATAGTGCTCCGCGCTAATTACAATATGATGAAGAGCGAGATCAAGTGCGCTTTCAGAGTGAACTTTAACAAACCGAACAACGTTGGATCGCTGCTGGGATTCTCGTCGAAGCGTATATTGCAGCCGAGACAGTGGCACGAGTCGGACGCGTCGATTAATATTATCAACGTAAACATTATCCGCGTGGAGTGTAACGTAACCGCGGGTGCGTACAGCAACGGCAAACGTGTTCACCCGATACACGAATTTTCACCGAGCGTACCACCGGGATATAAGATATCGGAAACGCCGGCGCAGATCATTTATCTGCCGATCATCGCGCGAAGCGTTACGGATCTAACGATACGCGTCACGGATCAAGACGGACGATTGCTCGATTTTCGAGGAGAAGAGATCACCGTCAGATTGCACGTACGACGGCTACAGCGATAACGCGCGACGTGTGACATGCTCGTGTTGAACGACTCGGGACACGCGACAAATAAGAATATCTTTACGACTGCGACGATCGACGATATCATCAAATCGACATTCGGTAGCGTTAAAACTGAGACGAAAACAGAGACGAGAAAGAAGCTCAACGCATCGAACGTTAAATTTTTACAATCTCTGGGATTCGCGGTACGAAACATCTGAACGATTACCGAAATTCTTAACATCGGAGGCGAGCCGGTCTTTGACGATCGCATCGTCAAGATCGAGACTCACACGTACAACCCGTACGCCAACACAACGTTCGAGTATAGCGACGAGATACGAATACCCATACAACAGCAGGATCTGTATACGTTGCCGTGCGAAAGTTTTCTCTACGTCGAAGGAACATTGACGGTGACCCGAGCAGCCGGCCAAGCCGATGACGTGGTATTGGGGAATAATTGCGTCGCGTTCATGTTCGATGAAATTCGATACGAGCTCGACGGTGTGGAGATTGATCATTGCAGAAACGTAGGAATAACCAGCACGCTCAAGAACTACGTAACGGTATCGTCCGACAGAAGCGTGATCCTGCGAAACGCGGGCTGGGAACCGCATAATAACGCGAACGGATACTTCAATTTCTGCGTACCGCTCAACCTGTTACTGGGATTGTGCGAGGATTACAAACGCGTGGTGATCAACGCTCGTCACGAATGGCGCCGCAAAAAACGTGATCCAGTGAACCTGTGACCCACATGTTCACCAAAAAACCTCAATAAATTGCCCTAAAAGACATGTCTGAAGAGGACATTGCGGCGGTATACGTGCACAGCGGGGGTCTCTGAGAGACTCCCAGGCCAACTTTTTTTTCCGGCGTTTTTCATTGTTTCTCTTTATTTTTTAGTGCGCTACCGTAGTACGTAAAAACAAAAAATATGTAAAAGAAGAAGAATAAAAAAATATATTTTTTAAAATATAAATTATGACTTAATTTCTTCACACGCATTTTCATTTGAGCAGTATATGCGACGTTCGACTCGAAACACTTGAGCCGCTTGGATATATCGTAAACTATGAAGCCATGCTCCGGCGACGCTCGCTTTTGTAGTGTGAAATGACATCTGTTTATAATACTATCCCCCCCTGAGATCCTCGCCTAGAACTCTTATTGACATCACTACTCACGACGGAAAAAAAGTGGCATTCTGACTGCAGTCGCAGAGCAGTGCACGCGTTAGACGAGTCCGCATTTTTTGTGATTTTTAAAATTATTTTTGTGATGCCTCCGTACGATCTTCCTCCGTATAACGCGAAATACGTAAAAATCAGTGAAATTTTAAACGATTCTAATTTTAACGATTTTGATTTCGAGGACTTTGCTGGTGCTGGTGATCAGGAGGAGAGGCCCGTTGCTCTCCCGCGTCTACCGCGTTTCCCGCGTATCCCGCGGACGCTCGGTGTTGGACGCGGCCGGCTTTTCCCCCGTGGGCGGCCTGTGCTAAACGTTAGTATAGCGGAATTTTTTAATTCCGATATTGATATTGACAATTTAGAGGATAGTAGTGATAGTGATAGTGAAATTGAAAAAGAGAGGTCCGCTGCTCCCCCGCGTCAGCCACCCGCGCCCCGGCTCCCAACAGCTCAGGTGGGCACGCCACCCGGGATCTCACGCGGGCGAGCGCTGAGGAACGCTCTCGGCCTCCCGGCTCTTGGACGCGGGCGGGCGCAATCTTACGCCGATTCCCTCGCGCAGGGTCGCGCGTATCGTCCAACGCCAGAGGACGAGAGATTGGCGGACGAGCTGGTGTTCGGCGTGGCTGAAATTGTGCACATCGCGGGTTCTCCTCCTCCTCCTCCCGTCAACCGCCCTGGCCGCCAAAATCCACGGGAGGCACTAGCGGCAGCATTGAGACGGATGTCGGTGGGCCGCGGCCAAGGAGCCCCCCCTCGTCGAAATTAAGGTATTTTTTTTCTTTTTTTTTTACCTAAAAATTGAAGAGCGAGAGAGAGACCGCGCGCGAGGAAGAGATAACGCGAACGGGGACCGGGAGCGAGCGCGCGAGGGAGAGATAATGCGAACGGGAGCGAGAGAGAACGCGCGCGAGAGAACGCGAACGAGAGGACGGCGCTTTTGTAATACCCCCGCGCCAATAAAGTGACGACCCTCCCCTCTCCGGCGGTACCCCTTGTCAATACGATATGTTTATTAATATTTAATAAACATGTCCCAACACGCTCGCCGACCCCCCCCCCCGCTCCCCCTCACCGACGAGTCGTCTTTCCCCCCCCCCGCTCCCTCTCACCAACGAGTCGCCCCCTCCTCCCTCCGCTCCCCCTCACCAACGAGTCCTCCCCCCCGCCCCTCACCCCCCTGAGATCCCCGGCCTAGGACTGTTATTGATATATCTACTTGTTTGATTGATTAATCTAACATGCCTTTTACAACATTGTAATTTGCCTGGTCACAAAATGTATAATTAATAAAAGATATAATAATTTGTGTTACTACGTATAGTTTGGGAGGGATTAACAAAATGCACGTCGTCAGTGCAAAATGTATAATTTTTATTATTATGTAAATATTAACAATATTCATAAAAAAAACGTTACACGGATTGAACATCCTTAAAATAGTCATAATAATATAGAACGCGAACGGGGGACGGGAGCGAGAGAAAGACTGCGCGCGAGAGAGAGAACGCGAACGGGGGACGGCAGCGCGCAAAAGAGAACGCGAACGGGTGACGGGAGCGAGAGAAAGACTGCGCGCGAGAGAGAGAACGCGAACGGGGGACGGGAGCGAGAGAGAGAACGCGCGCGAGAGAGAACGCAAACGAGAAGACGGTCCTTTTCGAGAAAGACTGCGCGCGAGAGAGACTGCGCGCGAGAGAGAACGCGAACGGGGGACGGGAGCGAGAGAGGGAACGCGCGCAAGAAAGAACGCGAACAAGTAGACGGTCTTTTTCGAGAGGAAGACATAGAAAAAAAGGAAAGAAAGAAATAACGCGCAACGTCATAATCGAATGGCGCCGCAAAAACGTGACCCAGTGAACCTGTGACCTACATGTTCACCAAAAAAAAAACCTCAATAAATTGCCCTAAAAGACATGTCTGAAGAAGACATTGCGGCGGTAGACATGCACAGCGGGGGTCTCCAAGAGACTCCCAGGCCAACTTTTTTTCCGGCGTTTCATTGTTTCTTTTTTTTTACCCCGTATATCTCGGAGTTTTCTTAAAATTTTTTTTAAAATAAAAAAAATTAAATAATTATAAATAATTATCTATTTCCTTCCTTAGATAGTTCTCCTAGACAGAAAAATAAAGAGGAGAAACCGCGACGGTTAAATCGCATAAAATTTTTGGTCGAGTACCTACGTCGCGCGACCATCGATGCTCGGCCATCCACAGTGCGAGATGATATTCGTTATTGAGTCGCGTTGCCGCGCTTATGCCGTCTAGTGTTTATAAAATCTAGCAGCCTGTCATCGGCGCTCGCCTTTGTAACGCGCGACGCAATAACCGAATGGCGCCGCGAAACACCGATAAGCGGTTCTTTCTACGAAGAAAAGTGAAAAAGACTGCGGTGTCACGCTAGTCGCCGGTCATAAATTATAGCCGCCTGCCATAGGCGCTCGCTCGCATTTGAAGTGTGAAATGACATCTGTTTATAAATACTATCGGCCGAACATCGACGCGAGGCGGCATTTGTTTATCGAACATGTCTTGACGCGCTTGCCTGATTCCCCCCCACCCTAGGAACTCCTCTATCTCGAAGCCCTTCCCCCCCCCACCAACCATATGGTGGGAACGCAGATCATCCCTTCCCCTCTCGGAGGACGGCGGCGCTAGAGTCCCCCCCCCGGCAGACCCTTCGGCCGCGAGTCCTTCCCCTTCCCCGCCCCTCACCCCCCCTGAGATCCCCGGCCTAGAACTCTTATTTACATCACTACTCATGATCTCCTATTTTCCTGTATTTAATATCAAAATCAAAACTTTGAAGGAAAACCGCGTAGTGCTGCATGCGCATTGCGCTATAAGCAGGTAAGTCTTTGTGCAGATTGAAAATCTGAGTGACAGGTTTATTATCTGTGAGAAGCGTAAATCGCTTACCGTATAAAAAATTATGGAACTTTTTAATTCCAAAGATAATGGCATACGCCTCTTTGTCCAATTGCGTATATTTTCTTTGTGCTTCATTCAATGTACATGAGGCGTATTGAATTACACGTTCCGATCCGTCCGGATATCTGTGTGACTAAGGATCCTTTAATGAGGGATGAGACAAACCCACCATTAATGGGAGCGGAAGTGACGGCAGGCATATTACGCGTCATTTTTGAATAAAACAAAATAACTGTATCGAAAATATGTCTACATAAATGCAATTCTAATTGAGGAATGAATTCAATTAAATTGAAGTAAATAAATAAAACTTAATTAAATAAAATAAATTTAGTAAATTAAGAAATTGAGTAAATAGTAACAAACAATAAATACTGATAAATTTAATTTATCACAAAAAGTTAATAAATGCAGTAAATAATGCAATAAATAATTTTTGTATAAATTTAAAAGTTTTTATATAAATTTAGCAAATGTGTAAATTTAATAAATAAAAAAAACAACAATTTTAAAAATTATTTTTATACTAAAAATGTGTTGACGCGATAGTCTGAGCAAATGTATATTATTAACAGAATAATAAATTTCTTTCGCCAGTATATAGAATAACAATTAAAGTAATTTAAATTGACCTGACTGGCAATATATATAACGTCTGTCCGATATGAACATTGAAAAACTGTGAGCCAACTTGGTTTGTCGGATTCACACAGCACTTTTTTCAGATCAATATCGAGACATTATTAATTTTGACCATAATTTTGGTCCGTTGATGTAATTTCTAAATTAAATAGTTTTTAATTTTATTGCGAAAAATATTACCCCAGCCAGGGTTTGAACCTGGAACCTCCCGTATACCGTGCGGGTGTCCTGCCAATTCGACCACTGGGGCTGTGGTAATATTTATCGCAATAACAACTGTAAGATGGAGCACCGATTACTAGGTCGACGGTGTGTAATAAACAGAATAATAAATTTCTTTCGCCAGTATATAGAATAACAATTAAAGTAATTTAAATCGACCTGACTGGCAATATATATAACGTCTTTCCGATATGAACATTGAAAAACTTTTCAATGTTCATATCGGAAAGACGTTATATATATTGCCAGTCAGGTCGATTTAAATTACTTTAATTGTATATTATTAACTTCCAGCTCTGAAAATTAAAACTTTTTAGAAAATAAGGAAAATATTACGATCAGTAGTTTAATCAACAAAAATTGTATTTTTAATACATCTCCATGTTTTGAGTGTTCAGAAAGAGGATTTGTAATCAATGAGTTCAGAGTAGTTTTTAAATAATTTAAGAATAAAATAAAGAAAACATTTTTATTTCTTTAATAAATCAAAAACGTGATTTCTTGAGAGAAGTATTAGTTTTTGCTTCACTCAAATAAGACAAATATGAACAATTTCCTGACAATTTGAAATAATATGTACAATTTAAAATTTATTATAATTAAAAAAATTTTGTTGATATGACGAATAATAATGGTCTGCATGATTTGATCTTGGGATATTTTTGCCTAAAAATAACAATAAAAATGAATTATGAAAATTGAATATTATTAATAATAAATGAAACATGCAGCTATAACAAATACTTACGTTCTTGTGATAATTTTGCCTAAAAATACAAAAAAAATTTAATTCATAAAGATTGAATATTATTAATAAATAATATTAATAATAAAGGAAACATGCAGGTATAAAAAATACTGCCTTAACTGCATTAAATGTCAGACAAAAATATCGAAAAAGATTTTTAATTATGTGAAGTGACAAGTCGCGTCTACTTCCCGGACGGGCTCGGCCGAGGGGAATTCGGCGATGCTTCCTCGTTAGAGCGAGGGGAGGGCGGTTGCGCATTCTTAATTGGTCTAATTAGCTGTTAAGTTTTTAAGGGATTGCCAGTGGTGGCTGGAGTCAACATGTAACGGCCGGGAGCCGCCACGAGGATGGGCAGAGGATTAAGGAGACGGCCAGGGGACGTGGCCGAAAGTCGGATCGCCCGGACCTCCCCGCAAGTGCATAAGTGTCGCCGGTCGGAATTCACTCCGTACTTGGTCGCAACAGCGGCAGGATAGCAATCTAGAACACCCCGGGACACGCTCGAACAAAACGCCAGTAAGAGCAGAGTGCCGAAGAGCGGTCCAGGGAAAGGCGCAGCCCTGGGGCCGTCGCCTCGAGGGAATGCCGGTGGACGGGGCCGAGGCCCGGCCAGCCTGACCCCGAACGCCGACTTGATCATCGCGGCCCGGACAGCCGGGTGATTCGAAAAGCCCGCGCCGAATCGGAGGTAGTTGGAGCGGCGCCGCCGGAAGGGGAGGCGCGCGAGAAGTTGAGGCGTTGATGAGAGCGCCCTAGAATTGGAGTGGCGCCCCCGGAAGGAGCGGCGCACGTGCGGCCTAGGCGCCGGGAACGCTAGGATCGGCAATCCGGTCGAGCGACACGCTACAGCGCAGGCGCGGGGAACCGGCGCGATCCCGGCAGGTCATCATTTCCGCCACTGTCGTGCCGGCTAAAGAGCGAAAAGCATCATCCGGATCCCGAGCTGCCCGGACTACCGAAAAGACTACGACGCATTGTAAGGTCACCACTCTGGCGTCCCCGCATTAAGGAAACGAGAGTTCGCTCGAGGCACTGGCCCATGGCACGCATCGGTTACCTGAGCGCCGCAGGATTACCTGTGGACTGCGAAATGAGCGCGTGCGGTACCTTGCGCTCGCATTAAAATATAGTCGGGTGGAAATCGTGCCAGGGCCTTGCTGAGAGTGAGCTCTCTAGTGCGTAGAGACCAATCGTGCCCTCCCCGCGAGCACCGCCACGGCCGACAGTCGCGTGGCGTGGGATATGTGAGTCTGATTAATCGGGTCGAATTGTGTAGCGTCTCGTTGCGTTAATGTAAGTAATCGTGTCGCGTTTCGTGGTGTTTATATTCGTAATCGTGTCGCGTTTCATTGCGTTAGAGTCTATGATCGTAATCGTGTCGCGTCTTGGCCATATGAGAATGATGCCTTACGTGGCGATAACGAGAGCGAGTTGTGCGGGTAACGGCGAGCCGCGAGTGGTCATGTAATTTGAAGGGCACTCGCCCTCGTATCTGAGTAACGTATCCGAGCCCTCGAGGACGGCGAATATTGTGTTTAGCGGGACGGAGGGATCGACGGGATCGGCGCGGGACCGCGGAATCTCCGTGCTTGCGAAAGAATTTGGAATTTGCGTGGCAAGCCGCGGGATCGTCCGCGATACGAGTCCTTATTTCGCGTTCGGGGGCAACCGCCGGCCAGCGTGGTCCACACGGCGAGATCGCCCATAAATTTTACGTCGTGCGGAATCGAGGTGGTCCGGGTGCGCGTTGAAGAAACAACCGAAGGTGCGGCGAGTCGGTTCGTCGCCCTCGTGGCGTAAGTTCGTTGTGAGTTCGAAGCCAGGTACCGCGCGATACCTGAATCGTAATTGTTTCTTATGTTAAGCTTTCGTGTGTTCGTCGGCGTTTATCTGTTGCGTTGATCTAACTTCGCGTGCGTTAATCTACAGTGTTTAATTCGACATTACCGCGTGCACTTATTGCGGTATTTATGCGGCATTCGTGCGTCAGCCTATCCGACATTTTTGCGGTAATACGAGAAGCTCAGACCGATTGTACCTACACCTATTGACATTACCTGACTAAATATATTATATGTTATTATTATTTATTGTCTTGTGTGTGATTGATTGCGTGACGCCTCTCTCCGAATTCCCTGAACGAGCTCTACGCCCTGAGGTATTGCCGGGAATATCGCGTTAGAGATAATAGTGTACAGTGGTGCGATCCGTCGCACCTAGCGCCCAATCATTTGGTGTCTGAATTAGTTGCGCGTGCTGCCAATCCACGATAGCCCTCCACCGGATTGCGAGACCGGAGGAAAAAGCGTCGCATATTATTACTATTGTTATTATGCTTATTATAATTACCATTAATATTATTATTATTAATAATGTCACAGTTATTTTCCTTATTGCCGTCCTCTTCTTTTTCCTTTTTTTTATCATTATTTCTAGTTTTTTTTGTATTTCTAAAAACTCTGATAAAAAAGTTCGATTATCTTCCTCATAATTGCCATGGCTTACATTTACCATATATTGTGATATTGTAATTAGCTTTAGATCATTTTTAAATTGAATGGAATTTGGTGTAGGATGTTTTTGCCGTACAATGCTAAAAACATTTTCTAAGCAATCTTGGCTGAATCTCGAACCCATAACAAAATCAAAACCCTTATTCAGTAAATATTCTGATACTTGAATATTGACGTAGTGGATATCACAGCTGATGTTAGAAATGGTTTCCAATTTTGATATTTTCCAACTTTTAATTCAGAAAAAAGTTATGGCTTCTTTAAGAAATGTTATGGTTTTATTATACTCCTTCATTTTTTTCTCCCCAAAGCAAAGAAAGGATGGCGCGCAGTTATTATTTCAAACCAACGAGCAATATATTTTACAAACTACGACGTAGACTTATATAAAACTTTGTTTTTTTCTTCAGCTAAAAAATTTAATGCTGAACTAACATCATAATTCAGTACGTTAGATGCGCTACTAACCCGCATCTTCAAGAAATGATTTTTTGTATTTAAGTATTCTTCACGAAGCTTTGGTGCCAGCACAAAATCCAAATCTTTTTGTGTTTCAACTAATTCTTGTAAATGACTTATTTCTACTAAATTTGTAGGTAGATTGTACTTATCTACAAAAGTTTGAGATATTTCAATGTATTTATTATTTAAAAATCCACTTTTAATATTTTTAAAACAGTGTGGAATATCACCAAAAAACCATAGTTTTCTTTCTTCATCACAAGGCTTACAACAATTAGATACGCGAGAAAATCTACTGGCATTAATACCAAATAATTTCCACAATCCCTGATTTGCACCACCCATATCAGAAGTTATGGCATAAATACGTAAGCCTATGTTTTCACTTTTCTTAATAACATTATCGACATCTTTTAAATCTACTTCTTTTAAAGTTTTTGTAGTAAAGTGATAAGCAATTATTTGTTTCCATTGACTAGCAATGCCAGCAAGCATGATAACTAAAGCCTGACAAGTTTCTTGTTTACTTTTGTCAGGTAAAGTCGCTTTACCGATACATTTTTTACTTGAGTTATCGTAAAAAATACCAGGTGTTATACACATTTCATCTAATACTACAATGCAGTCTTTATCGGTATCCTTTTTAAAATGAGATATTTTTTTACTTAAGAAATCAAAAACTTCATCAATAAGCCCTGGTTCAAACTTTATATTCCCTAATTTTTTTGCTAATGTACGGAATGAAGGCAGTGGATGTCCTTGATTTAACAATTCTTGATATCCAGAATTTCCGCAATAAAATTTTAATTTATACGCTTTTACTAATGTGACATGACACCATTTAGGTACTTTCTTATACTGTCGGTTAATAATTTTAACTTGATCTTCATTTAAAAAAGCAGAAATAGTATTATTAACACGTACTTGTTTAAGTTTCTGAATGCGGTTTAGAAATATTTTTTTTTGTTTTTTTGTGTTGCGTCTGCATTGTCTTTATAACTCGCGCATATCTTTTAACCAATTTCTCCAACTTGAAAATTTTCTTTGCATCTTCATTATTTTTTGCTGTAAAATTAACGATCATTAAATTATTTAAAATTTAATAGTATATAAAGAAGACAGTGTGCATAAATAATAATTATATTGATAACAGTTTAAGAAGATAAAATAAATACTTACAACATTGTAACTGCATGTTAGAATCAAATAAAACGTGATTTTCTTGATTTGCCAAGTTAATTTCTTGATCACAACTGGGTTCAGAATGATTGTTTGAAGTTTCCGAGTTAATTTCTTGATTTGCCGAGTTAATTTCTTGATCACAACTGTGTTCAGAATGATTGTTTGAAATTTCCGAGTTAATTTCTTGATTTGCCGAGTTAATTTTTGATCACAACTGTGTTCAGTGTTGGATCCCTCTATATAATAGTATACCTATGCCCGGGGCATCCATCTTGGGCTACCCGGCATCCGCAAGGGCTCTCTTTTGTAACAGTCAGTCGAGGGTTGGCGCTCGAAGTACAAGTACGAATAAAAAGTATCTGATATTACGCTGAGACCACGTGCTTGCTACCCATCCCAATTACAGGTCTCAACATTCAGAATGATTGTTTAAAGTTTTCGAGTTAATTTCTTGATTTGCCGAGTTAATTTCTTGATCACAACTGTGTTCAGAATGATTGTTTTAAGTTTGTTCTTCAATATACTCTTCTAAAATGAAATCAAAGTAAATGAAATTATTTACTTGCCAATTTTTTTATGATTATTATTTAAATGGTATAAATAATTACCTAAAATAGTTGTAAGTGGAGATAGAGGAAGAGTTGGCTGGTCAAAACGATTGGGCACTGCTGTTGGATTTAATTTTTTTTTCCCAATTTTTTGTGCATTTTCCCACATTTCATCCGAAAAATGTTCCTAGAATAAGAAATATAAGTTAAATATAAGTTAAATATAAGTAAACTCAAATCACAAAAAACTTGAACACTTACCTCACATGTTGAATATTTTTTAGGAGACCAGTTATCACGCCCCACATTTTTTATCCATTTTGCTCTTCGGTTCGTAGAGGTAAAAAAATGGCACATTTTGAAGCCTTTTTTACTTGAATTGCCACAATTAACTGCTTCGCAATATCGCATTTTCTAAATAATTTATATTTATCAATATTAGTTAATTTGATGATTTATATAGTTGAGGTTATGTATTTTCATTTCAGTGTTAAATGATAATATAAAGTCACATTCAATTGTAATAAAATTGGATTTATTAAGTACAATACTTACACTTTTATTTTTTCTCATTTTATCAGTTATAATATTTCTTTCTGCCTTTTTTTAGAGGACAATACGGTTTGTTTTGATTGCTTTTCCCTGCGGCCATTAGTGACATATACTATACATTAGCTATACACTTAATATACTCAAAGCGGAAGTATCCCATTAATGGCGGACGACCAATCCTCCGCATCCTGCACCCTCGGTGACTTATCCCTCATTAAAAGATTCCCATGTGTGACAACACCGCTCCGACCTCATACGGACTGATATCAGTTGCCAGAACTACTGGCATATTCGGATTGAAAGAAACTAATATATTATCGCTACAAAAAGCCTGTTTAGCGCGCTTGAAAGCGGTCTCACACTCCTGCGTCCACTTAAAACGAGTGTCCTTTCTTAATAATGCATTTAACGGTCTTAAGATATCGCTGAGATTTTCTATGAAGCGACCGTAGTAATTAATTAACCCGACGAAAACTCGAACTTCAGACACCTTCGTGGGTCTCGGTAGTTTTTATACTGCTTCTATTTTTTGACTTTCTTTCTTAATACCATACTTTCCAATTACATGCCTACAGTATGATATTTGATTTTTCATGAACGAGCATTTCTCTACATTAAGGTGGTTTATTTGCGACTATGTGAGTCAAAATAAACCTCATTTTAAAACTTCTAATTTCATACACTTTCATAGTCGACTAAATTCATTAATGAATTTCTCAAAATGATTGTATATCACAAATCGAATAAATAATCAATAATAAAAAAGAGGCGAATAAAAATAGTCCAATTTTCTTAGCGTAGTATAGAAGAGCTTCAGATGTGGCAACATTCATGTAAACAAATGGTTGCACGTGTATCGTTCGGAGCAATAAACTTAGAGGTTAATTTTATTTAAGTGCAACATTTACTTTCATATCATGAACGAACAACCGCGTTTTAAAGGACGCTTTATCAAACAAAAAGTGCTTGACCACAAAAGAAAACGCGCAGAACTATTGACAAAAAAACAAGCCGAATGGCGAAACACAGCCGAAGTGAAATACCCATGTGAAGGGCGACACGTTGTTACTCTCAAAACGCTGGGAAAGAATTTGAAATGCGGAAATCGATGTCTTTTAACCAATTTTGTGAACATTCTATACGGTTGAGATTGTTGGCTTTGGTACCATATGATTCGGAAGACACTCCTCTGTTTTTATTCTAATTTTCAACCTGATCTGTCTTTTCTATAATTTACTACCATCAATTTATCTCAAAATTACGGTCTCTCACGCGTCGTCCGCCATAAACGCAATGCTTAAGATAGGAAAAAAAGCATATTTTTAGACAATAATATCTCGGAAACTACACGGTCAATCCATTTCAAATTTAGCATGAAGATTCGTCAGTTGCTTAATTACTTTTACTGAAAAAACTGCATCGATCTGTTTTCATAGGTTATATAGACATACCACCTTTTAATACACACATTATATTCCGCTAAACGGCTTAAAACTAATATATTCCAAAATTTTTTAATGTTTTTCTTTATTTTCGCTCGCAATTTTAATATCATCTAGAAACACAGTTACGCCTGGTATGCTTTTCAAAATCTCTTCGATTGTTCTCTGCCAAATAGCAGGCGCCGATACCACTCCGTACATGAGTCGATTACTCCGGTATAAGCCCTTAGGCGTATTAAGCGTGAGGATTTCTTTGTCCCCTTCTTGTAATTCGAGTTGCAAATAAGCTTGTTTCAAGTCTATTTTTGAGAATACTTTACAGCCCGACATTTTAGCATATAACTCATCATAGTTCGGCAATAGATGCCCATCAACCACAATACACGGATTTACCAAAATATTAAAGTCTCCACAAATTCTTATGCTTCCATCACGCTTTAAGACCGGCACAATCGGTGTTGCCCATCTAGAAGCTTCTACCGGTTTGAGGATACCTTCTTGTACTAGTCGATTTAATTCGTTTTTTACCTTGTTTTTAATTTGAAATGGAATTTGCCTACTTCGAAAAAATACTGGTTGTGCACTTGGTTTTAGATTTAAATGCGCTTTTATTTTTTTGATCGGGGATAACTCTTCCCTAGTTAAGTTTGAATATTTTGCTAATAGATCCTTCAAACAATTATTATACGACTGTTTTACTAGGTTTAAAGATTGCATTTTCTCTAAACTTTCTTTTAATTTATCTAACGCTTGTGTGTAGTTGATTTATCCATTCTCGACCCAATAGCGGCTGCCTGTCGTATTCCACTACATATATATTCAAATACTGAATTGAATTTCTATCTATAACTTTTAGTTTTACAAATCCAACGGGCATAAAACTTTTTTTACAATACGACCGCAATTTTAAATCTGTTTTATAAATTTTTAATTTTGGAAATCTTTATTTTAACCAACGATGACTTACTAAGGTCACCGCGGCTCCACAGTTTACATCAAACAATACCTTTCGCTGTTCTACGTAGAGAGAGACCGTGTACTTGGATCGATGCTTTGCGTGCTCGCATACCTTTTCTACGGTCGCAATATCCTCGACATAATTGGTCTGTGCTTTCTTCTTACAAACTTTTCTCAAATGGCCAAAACCGCCACATTCTAAACACTTTATGCTCCGAGGAAGAGAGCAGAAAGGCGCCAAATGATTTTTACCACACCTGAAACATACAATTTTATCTGATTTAACACCATTTCTTATCTGCTTAGTATTTCCAAAGTCTTTAGACGAAGGCGTCTTCTTCGCTTCCGATTTCGAAAACTGCCCAGTCTTCTTCCGTTCCTTCTCGCTCGGCTTCTGTTTACTTTTAACTCCAGCTCCGACGAAGTCCACTGCCACCTGCACTCTGATCTTCCTTCAGCTGATGGATCCCTTGATCTGCTTTTTCTACGGAGCAAGCAATTTTGAGGGCTGTCTCCATTGTCAAATCGACTGTTTCCAACAATCTAGCTTGGATTTGCGGATATTTTATTCCGAAAACGAATTGATTTCGTAATTCGGTTTTCAGGTAATTACCGAATTTGCAATGCAGTGAAAGTTTCTGCAAAATTGCCAAATATTCCTGGGCTGACTCACCGTCCTTTTGCATACGTTTGCGAAATGTGAAAATTTCCGCAATTTTCAGTGGTTCTGGCGCATAAAATTCTTCTAATTTTTTTACACAGATTTCCGAATGATTTAGTATACGGGTCGACCGGATCCAGACGATCACACAGTATTCCAAAAGCTTCGATTCCAATATAATGCAACAAGTAAGCTACTTTCTCCTCTACGGCCATTATTTTAAATACTTTGAACGAACCTTCCAGACGTTGCAGCCAACGTTTACAAGTGTGTGTGTTCGGATCGAACGTTTCGATCTGCATTACGTTTTGCACTTTAGCACAGCTCGGGGATTCTGTTAAACCCGCCTTGGTCTCTCCAGAAGTACTAGATCCTCCGGTTGGCATTTTTCCAAGTGTGGCTCGGCACGTACGGTCACAGCCTTGATTTTGCCTCGGAAAAAATCCTTCGATCACGCGCCCAAAATCCTCGTCGCCATTTTGTAATATATTTACTTAATGGTAATACAGAGGTACAATAAAAGTAGAGTGCGTGTACAGAGTCCGCATACAAAATACCCGTATAGATTTACGGAGTCTAAGAAACGGTGCGTATCGTTTCACGTGTGACTCGGTTCTGGAGTACGGCAAAGCCGAATCGCACGTAGAGAGGTACAATAAGCAGCGCCGAATCACGCGCCACGCACGCTTCCGCTCCGTGACTAGTGAAAGCACTACAACAATGCGTAGCGCCGACGGGAAATATGTCCTTTAATACTTTCGTACATAACAGTAGCAAAGATGAAATCGGTTCTGAAATATCATTCCTCCTTATCCATTCTCAGTTTTCAGAATTGAAATCGTTCTTTACCATGTTTGCACTTGATAGTACACCTGATATAAATGCTGTTGAGCACCAAATGTTGGTGGAAGAGTAGATAATTTTACTGCTTTAATAAGCAGCGTTCATTTAGCAATACAATAATATCTAAATGTGTCTATTGCGCAAAAATGTTATTTTCGGAGCCCCTCAATTTGATAGGTGCTTTTATAACTATGCTATAACAATTGCATAACCGAATATAACAAGATATATAACGAGATTGCAACATGTAATGTTCTTGTTCCTTGTATTTCCCACTCAAGCAAGCAACAATGTTATATAATAGCTATATATTTAATTGTAACAATTATATATATGTAATATTATTGATACATTATATATATATAAATATATAACTGTAATGAAATTAATATATAACACATTCAAAAACATTTTAAAAATTTGAGTAACATTTATATAACAATTACGTAAATATCGTTTAATATAGCAGTAATGTTATATACTAATTTTATTACAGTTATGTTTTTAATGTATTAATAAAATTATATAATTGTTACAATTACACATATATATATAGAGAAAAAAATGCAAATTTTTCATATACCTTATATATATTTGTTTTTTAAATAGAAATTTTACAGAAAAATTATGTAGACATTATGCATTACGTTTACATTCAGTTGCTACGGTTTTCTTCTGCATGCATATGTGATATACATATATACTGGTGGATCCTAGGATAGTGTTTTGGTGTTAAAACACCCCCTTCTAAATAAAAAAATCCGTTTTGCTAAATCTGTTTAAAAAATCTAAAAAAAAATAAAAGATAAAGTAAAAATAGGATTAAAAGTATCACCACATTTTTGTTGTTGATTCTAGAATAAAAGCTGAGAATATCATGCCAAATAATTTTGCCCCATTATCGACATCAGGATCCGCTAGTGTACATATACATAGACATATATTATAATATAATCTTACCATAATTAGTTTCTGAGCTTCGAAAATGATAAGATTATATATTACAATTATTATAAATAGGTCAATTATAATTAATATAACTTTTCGAAAACAGTTTTCAATTGTAGAAAAAATAATAAAACTTTTAACTAATATTATTATTATGATTGCAAAAATTACGACTCGAATAATCTTATTTGTACGGCATAATATAAGTACAAAAACATAAAGTTTATAAAGCAACACAATAATTAAAAACAAATTAATAAAATAAGAATATAATTTAAGTTAAACTCTGGTAAAGAAGCTCGTTCCGAATCAGATTAAAAAAAAGAGAGGCTCCTGATAACTTAATAAATTAAACTCTGGTAAAAAAGCTCGCTCCGAATCAGATTTAAAAAAAAGAGAGGCTCCTGATAACTTAATATTTTCTTTTGAAAAATGTGTAACATAAAGATTAATAAATCAACGCACTATATGTCGTAGTTATAGATTTCTATATGTTATGTTATAGATTTCTTTTTTTTTCTTCTCGTGCTGCACGTTGCTTGGCAAACCTGAACCATTGCGCGGAGGTTACATCAAATTCGGCTTCAGTTAAACCTGAATGTATAGAACATACAATATCTGCAAAATAAGTTAAAATTCAATTAACAATATTAATATGTGTGTGCGTGTTTATGAAAGAGAAATAATTTTAAATAATTATTAACAGTAACTAATAATAAAAAAATATACATTTGTAATCTGAAAACACAAAATTTAAGAACACAGTTAAATAGCATTTTAAAATACTTACCACGTATTATCTTAATAAATGTTAAATTACATATTTTATAATTTAAATGAACACCTTTCCAAGAACAATTTATAGCGCATATATTACTAATTGTTCGTTCTAAAGCACGATGAATATTAAATCGTGGAGTGTTGCCTCCAATTTTAGAAATAAATTTTTTCTGAAATTAACAATAAGTTTATGAAAATGGCATACAATAAAAACAATACGCTATTTATTTATATAAGTTTTACTAAATTCAGAAAAAGAAAGTTGTTAGTGAAATTGACTGAAAAAAGTGTAAACATAAGAATAATTCTATATAAAAAATTCTATATAGAAAACTGAATATAGATTGATTTATAGAATCAGCATATTAAACTTTTTGCCGTGAATTGAATTATCCATGGAATATTATAAGAATCGGTTGTTTACTTGAACATGAAATAAATAGATACCATTTATTCATTTCAATATCTATAACATAGTCAATAATATAAATCTTTATGTAGATTTGGAAATAGTTGCAAGTGAAAAATGATAACTTACAAATTGGATGCAACAGCCTCATTTGATTTAATTAAATCATCAAATTCTTTCATGGATTCCACTGTTTTAATTGGCAATAGTGAGATTATCATTGCCATATCGTTTTCTGCAGGTTCTATATTATATTATAGCGACAGGATTTCAATGTACCCAATCTTTTTGATATACTCGTTAGCTCGAAATTGATCTGAACATTTTCTCGTGTGATTTTAACTACGTTTTTTGCAATTAAAAAGAAACACAGCACATACATGCATTTTAAGTTTATGTACGATTATGCAAACGTCATGCATAGTTGACATTGATAAGTATTTAATACATTTTTATAACATATAAAATGACATACGATTTATAAAAATAAAAACTACATATATAAAATACATATAAAATCCATATCTAAAAAAGCCATATATAAAATATATACAAAATATATATAATAATTTATCATAACTTACTTTCTATTCGTTCCAGAATGTTGTAGACTTCTTGTACTGATGGATTCTCTAAAATAGGTATATTATCAAGATCCAGAGTAACAGGTGATGACGACTTATCTGGATGTACAGTTTTCTCAACTATTATTTTGTTAGAGCTACATTTGTTGATATCTGCAGATTATAATTACTTTTTAATATATTTTATACATTTATGCAAACCAAATTGTAAGGTATAAACATACTTGAACATGATGCTAAAATTTCAGTTTCAGAATTTTTAGTAGAAGTAGAAAAATGCAGATTTTTTTTGTGGTGCAGGTATTAACAGATTGGCGTAAGTTTTCTGCTTTCTCAGGATCATATGTGGGCATAGGATTTAAAGTAGGACGGTTAATACCTGTAAAAAAAGTAAATTACAAAGAATGAATAAACATCTCAAATATTCAGCATATTATACAAGTACACTTAAAATTCAAAGTAAATATACAAAACTTACTCTGTTTTAAGTGTTTACTTGACTTCTTATTTCTTTCATTGCTGTTGTCGTCATTTTCTTTATTATTTCCTTCGTCATCTAAATCATCATCATCATCGTTTTCCTCTATCTCATGTAAAATATGTTTATTAGAATTCTTCTTTAATGTCCTTTGCCCTCGTCCAAATTTTTCCTCGTCAGTCGTATCATAATAAGAATCTGCAGCTGACTTTCGTGCAGATGCAAGTGACGCTACCCAAATAATAATAATATTAGAATTAACATACGCAATAATAGTAGTACTTATAATAATGTTATTAGGTTAATAATTGAAGGATACAGACGAAAAAACGATTAAAGTCTACTTTTTGTCAAAATTAATCTGATCATACTATCTTGTAGCGTTTTCAAAAAATTATTATAATTCTTATCTGTTTTGATCTAGAACATAGTTACAATTCATTGAAAGATGTACCGTGACTAGGAAAAAGCGATCATAGTTCATGTGCTTGTGGAAAAGAATCATATCAGAATCAATATGCAATATATAAAATACTAAATAAAGACTAAAAGCTACGTTCCGATATTAACTAAATTTTGCACTAATATTTTCAATAGCTTTCTAAAATATCTGTCTTGAAACTTAAAAACGTGTTTTTCTCGAAATTACTCTGGATAGATTGATTTTCCTCTGTACCCTTTAATTGATATATAATATAAATAATATGCATTTAACATTAAAAGAGAAAAAGAGATTAATCAAAACAATGAAAATATTGGAATTGCAAAAATATTTTTATAAAATTATAACTTACAACAATATTTGATCACTGTAATGTCAAACATTGACCATGTTTTCATATCTGGTTCAGTTCGATTTTCGATTAGCGAACTGATATTCTTCGTGTTAGGCCACCAACAAATGAGGTCATTATTTTCCTCATCTCGATTAATCCAATTTGTTGGAACTTCTGAGAAAATTCATTTAACAATTGTACAACTGCGTATAATGCTTTTTGGGACATTTTTCCGAAAAAAAAAAATAATATGTAAGCCTGACGCGCGCCTTATCAAACTTGGTCACGTTAACGTCTACGGCACTGACTACGTCAGGCACGTGACCAAGAGATACTCATTATAAACACAGAGCGCTGGCAGCGAGGGATAATGCTGCCAAGCCGTCCAGCGGCGGAGGCATTTGCTGGTTAGCCGTCTCACGGCATAGTCGTTTGCTATAAAGCTAGAATTATACAGCTAGAACAAGATACCGACAATTGTGTTGATTCAGGTGCGGTATTAGTATTAAGGTAATTGTGTGCAGCACTTATAGAAATTGTAACCGATTTGTTTTACGTAAATACAGTAATCACTTGCTGCAACTACACTTGTCGATCAATTCTGCGCCTCTCCTTCCCACGCTTCCATTGAGTCTCTGATTCCGAAGCTTAAAAATCAACACAATGGATAGCATCAAAACAAAATTCCACTTTGTATCCGAGGCAATGGATACCAAAACTACGGTGGTCAAGGTCAAGACAATTCAGTTGGTGAGTCAACCGGAAATTTTCTAATTTCCCCGAGATATGCAAACGAGTGCTCAGCACCCACAGCTTTTTGAAAACGCTGTAGCCAAAGGAGTCGTTAAAAGCTTGAAAACACGCAGCAAATTCCGAAATGTGGTCATAACCTTGGTGGAAGGTGATCTGAAAGAAGTTTACTTGGATGACAAAGGTAATGTGGTTTTTAATGAGTATTATTTGGAGGCAATTTAGGCTGATTCCCCTATCCCTCCGCAAATTCCTGCTGCCGGAATTCCGCCACATGAAAAACAAATTCATTCTATTTAAAAAAACATGATACTAGAGAAATTTAATGGAAAAAATTTTAATGCTGAATCATGGCTAGAACATTTTGTAACAGAGTGTAAAAAGACTCGTGTTCGAGATTCCGTTAACGTTGCGCCGTCCGATCAGAGGGCAGAATCGATTGGGTAACGACGTTCGATCACCGCGATAGCTCGCGCCCGCACGGGCGCGCTCATTGCCAACGTCTTCTTCACTTGGTGAAAATGACCGCGCGGAGACTAGTCGCGTAACGTGTGCTTTGTGCGTTTCGCATCGTAACTCCGGTTAATCGTGCACATCGCAGTGACCACACTGACTAGATCGTCTCGTAGATTGTAAAATAGACCGCTCATCAACTCTGGTGCCTCAACACGACAGCTCAAGCTCACACGGGCGCGAGCGCCGACCGCCACGTGTCCCAAAGCTCACGGGCGATTCATCGAAAAGGACGGCAATTAATATAATTGTCTTTCGCTTATAAGGACAAGCAAAACATCTTATTTGTTCACCGCTCATCCATCTCAGGTCAGATTGTATCAATTTTGACGCATTAAAGACGGCTCAGACTGTAGTCTGAGTTACACAAAAAATAAGTGAATAATTAGTGACCACCTTCCACGCGCGTCCTTCTGCGTGGTCCTAAATGACCTGGAGACGCCGTCGGGAGATCCGGGAAGAGTTTTCTTTTCTGTATAAGCGTTCGAGTTCCCTGGAAACCTCTAGCAGGGAGATAGGGTTTGGAACGCGAAGAGCACCGCAGTTGCGGCGGTGTCCGGATCTTCCCCTCGGACCTTGAAAATCCAGGAGAGGGCCACGTGGAGGTGTCGCGCCGGTTCGTACCCATATCCGCAGCAGGTCTCCAAGGTAAAGAGCCTCTAGTCGATAGACTAATGTAGGTAAGGGAAGTCGGCAAATTGGATCCGTAACTTCGGAATAAGGATTGGCTCTGAGGAGCGGGGCGTGTCGGGCTTGGTCGGGAAGCGGGTTTGGCTGACGTGCCGGGCCTGGGCGAGGTGAACCGATCGGCGTTCTCGCGCCGGTCCCGGGGATCCGAGCTTGGTCCCGTGCCTTGGCCTCCCGCGGATCTTCCTTGCTGCGAGGCTTCCGTGGCGGCGCGAGCCGTCGTGGTCGTCCTCTTCGGCCGCCATTCAACGCTCAGCTCAGAACTGGCACGGACTAGTCTCATCCCGCTCCCATCGTCGGGATTAATCAGCGATTTCGCGAACAACTCGAAATAGGAGAAAACAAATTCCCAGAAGTCTTAAAATTGTTTCTAGAAAGCCCAGCGTTGGAGTGGTTTTCAATATTTTTAAAAACAAATTCATTAGCACACGCCTGGGAGTTTTGGAATAACTCATTTGTGGACACGTTCGGCCAAAAATCGTGGTCCGAAATCGCATACGCTTACACATTTAAATATCTCAATGGATCCTTTTTGGATTTTGCTTTAAAAAAAAGAAACATGTTATTAGACGTGGACCCGAATTTAACGATTAGTTCGCAAACAAACCTGATAGTAATAGCCCTGCCTCATTTTGTTAGAACGCGGTTAAATAAAAAAAGTTTGACAAACATGGAAGATTTAATGTCAACACTTATTAGACAAATAGAACCTTTGAGAAATAAATATAATAGTAACTCAGGTGAAGTAAACGATGATAAACACAAGAATCAAAACAAACACAGGCTTTGTTCATACTGCGAAAGCGTAGGTTTCTCTAACAGATTTCATCCAGAGCAAATGTGTCGCACGAAAATCGCACATCGAAAGGCAAGTAAAAACGACAAAATTAAAGAGGCAAATAATATAGAAATTCAGGACACGATCGTTTTCGCGGAAGTAGCAAAAAACGAATAGTGACCCCACTTATAAGATTAAAAATCCTAATAAACAATAAAACAGCCATCGGTCTCTACAATTCGGGAGCCAATATATCTTTAATAAATTATAACTTCTAGAAAAAGCAGAAGCTAAATAAAAATATAAGTGGGGACAAAAACATTGAAACTATCTCAGGAATTTCAAAAGCCGAAGGTATAATTACGCTACCAGTAAAAATTTATATTATAACAAAACAATTTTCATTTTTCATAATAAAGAGTGATTCATTTAGAGATGATGTATTGCTAGGTTTAGACTGTATAAAAGAATTCAAACTTTGTCAGGACGAAAACTTGAAAATATGGCAAAATAAGAGTGAAAACATAAACCAAATAAAAAAAAATTCCGCAGCGTGCACAAATGGAATAAGTTACATTAATTCAAATAATACCTTGGAAAATTTAAAAACAAAATACAATAGAGTTTTCGCAAAAAGAAAATATGATATTGGTACGGTCAAAAATTATAAAGCCATGATTAAACTAACGAAAAACAAGTACATAGCAAAAAAAACCATATAAGTGTTCAATGCAAGATAAGACAGAAATAGAAAACCAAATTAAACATTTATTGAAAGCGGGGTTAAGGAGGTTCGATGGCTTCATCGGAGGGAGTAGTGGGACGCGGGGGTTCTGGAAACAGCGCACTAGCGTTTGAAGTAGTGGGAATGAAGGGGATTGCTCTGATTGGTCGCCGCGTGCGTATAATGCGTGCTGCTGTTCACGTCGTTCACGACCGTGGCAGTCTAGCAGACGAAAAATCAAGCAATTTATGCTTTAATAATTAATTTTTCTACGAAATGTGCGGTAACCTTCCCCTTTCTTTCGCTCATTTATTTGTAAATTATTAAGTTACACGTGCATATTTTTCTTTCCTTATCATTTGCATTTTTTCTTGCACTTATTTCATTCTGAAGGTATATATGCAATATATCATTTCCCATAAAAACCTATGTTAAAAATGCAGCCGTTTCATGAAATTTTAATATGTTGTTTTGGAATGCAAAATAGAATTATGTGAATTTTTGGGGAATTTTTTACCGTCCCGTTTTGAAAAAAAATCTAATCCAAAAATTGTACTTTTTAAGTTTTTGGAGTAGATTTTTTTCAAAACGGGACGGTGAAAAATTCCTAAAAAATTCACATAATTCTATTTTGCATTCCAGAACAACATATTAAAATTTCATGAAACACTCTGCATTTTGTTGTAGCCATCGAACCTCTTTAATAGAGGAATCGTGTAGTCCATACGCCGCGCCGGTTACGTTAGTATACAAAAAAAGAAGAAGCGAGAAAATCTCGGCTATGTATCGATTATAAAGACATGAACAAAATAGTGGTCCCGGAAAGCCAACCGTTTCCGACAATCGAAGATATGACGTTACGTGCGAGAAATTGTAAATATTTCACAAAGCTAGACGTGAACTCGGCGTTTTGGTCGATCCCGTTGCGTGACAAAGACAAATACAAAACAGCATTCGTAACACATCATGGGCACTGGCAATGGTGTTGTCTACCATTCGGATTAAAATCTTCGCCGGCAATTTTTCAACGAATTTTGTCCAGCATAATAAGAAAAAACAATTTAAATGACTTTGCAGTAAATTACATTGACGACATTTTAATTTATTCAAAAAACTATAAGGATCATATAAAACACATCGAACTGGTACTAAAAGCATTACACGAACATGGATTCAAATTAAATCCGTCAAAATGTACATTTGCACAAGCCAAAATAAAATATTTAGGTCATGAAATAGGAAACAATTGTGTAAAACCCTTAAATGATAATGTAATCGCCATAAAAAACTTTCCAACATCACGGACAACAAAACATATTAGACAATTCCTAGGAAAAATAAATTTTTATCTAGAATATATTCCTAGATCAACCATAATATTAGAGCTATTTCATAATCTATTGAAAAAAAACAAAATTTAACTGGTCAAAAATTTGCCAAAATAACTTTGAAAAGATAAAAAACTATTTATGCTTAGACCCAATTCTGGAAATTTTCGACCCAACTATCCCAATTTACATTTATACGGACGCATGTTTACAGGGGGTAGGGGCAATATTAAAACAACGCCAAACAGATGGAACTATAAAACCAGTATTTTTCTTTTTGCGCAAACTAACAGAACCACAAAAAACAAAAAAAGCAATTTATATTGAGTGTCTTGCAATAAAAGAGGCCATCTTATAAGGGCAATATTATTTAATAAAGCAAAAATTTACGGTATTCACAGACCATATAAACCATTGGAAAAATTCAATATAAAAAAATGTAATGATCCAGAGTTAAGACAAATTTTAAATTACCTATCTCAATTTGATTTTGAAATAATTTACAACCCGGGTAGAAGAAATTTAGAGGCGGACTGTTTATCACGAAACCCAGCAGTACTAGAAGAAGATAATGAAGAAGACGAAAAATCAATGATAAAAATAGTAAATTTCCTAAAACTAGATTAAATTATTAATAACTAAAAACAACTAACACTCGATGATAAATATGAAACTAAAAACGGTATAATTTATAAAACACTAAATAATAAAAAGAAAATCTGGCTGACTAAAAAATTTGGCATAGCTTTAATTAAAAATATACATATTAAACAAGGACACATAGGAACAAAACAGTTAACATTAACAATTACTCAAAAATTTTACTTCAAAAATATGCATAAACACAAAAAGAATATGTCGCTCCTGTGAAACTTTTATGAAAAACAAAACTAGAGTGGGTAATTTTAAAGTCCCATTATCACAAATGGGTCCAGCGTCTGAACCATTTAAAATTATTGCATTAGATACAATAGGGGGACTCGCAGGTAATAAAAGTACAAAAAGATACCTACACTTGCTAATTGACCATTTTACAAGATACGCGTTTATCTTGACATCAAAAACTCAAATTGCAAAAGATTTTATAAAATTAATAAACTCAATAAAAGATAAGAATACCATACAGACGTTATTAACAGACCAATACGCAGGAATTAACTCAAAAGAGTTTAAGCAATATTTAAGATCCAGAAAGATAACTTTAGTTTTCATCGCAGTCGATTGCGCCTTTTCCAATGGCCTAAACGAAAGGACCAATCAAACGCTAATTAATAGAATAAGATGTAAAATATTTGAAAACAAAAATCGCCCATGGCCCATCATAGCAAAAGAATGTGTTGAGGAATACAATAATACGATTCACAGTTCAACAGGTTTCACACCTAATTATTTACTAACAGAATTCTTGGTACTTTTTTCATATTTAGATAAAGCGAGCCAAACTGAGTCGAAAAGTCATGTACCATTTTGCAATTTTCGCAATAGTTGACGAGTTATTAATGATTAAAAATCGACGTATTAGCCCGCCCTCCGCCAAATCCAAGCGCGCGGCGAGATGCAGCCGCCCCGCGGTCGGCGCGCGGGCAGTTGTTTACTACAAGCGGCGATGATTACGCACGAGCGGCGCGTAACGCCGGGCCCCTGTCCTAAGCGATGATATAGTTTCTCGCCTTTTTTAAATAGAAATAAAATTTTCTAACAACATAGAAAATTTTTTTGTGCGTACGTATGTACATATGTGTGCACATGCATACACAAGAAAATATCAATTCTACTGCTTAAAAAAGCAATTACTCAATTTACCTTTTTTTTTTAGTAAGTAACGGTTGTCTTTAAGCAAAAATATTTTCATGATAATAGTCTTAAAATGTACAAATTTTAGAAAGAGTCTGTATTATGTACTCGAAAGAAGAATTTATACTTCTTCAAAGGACATAATGAAATTTTATCAAAGAAAAGTCAAAATAATAAATAAAATAATATGAGGACCCTCGAGATTAAAATAGGAGAAGACTATGAGGGTCAGACGCAGATCACAGAGCGTAATATCAGAAATAAGTGATTTATTCGTCGTTTTGATACATTACATCGATCCGTACGTTTCGGCTCAGTTTTGAGCCATCTTCAGCGGTAGTTACAGAAATTAAGTTACACGTTCTCCGTACCGTATGGTGAGTTTACTGATTCAAAGTATCAGAAACATAGACCAATTGATCCATATCTGTAAATTTGTTCAATTAATGTTGAGATATTAAAAAGGTCCCTTAGGAAACTCACCATTTGGTCTGAAAAACGTGGAATACAGAGCCATGTATACATAATGAATACTCTCTGCGAGAAGACTTGACGATCTTTATCGACACGACACATTGTTTAAAAAACATACTAAAATATTGTCTCTAACTTAGTAATTAAGCCCATTAGGAAGAACATAAAACTATCAGAAAATGTGAACAACGTAATAATAAACTAAATTAATAATAATAATTATGTGCTTGCATGCAAAAATGGAATTATGACAAATGTGTCTTGCAACTCGAGATGTTTTAGTTTTAAACATTTTGTTTTTATGTTTGCTGTCGGTAATTTTTCAATGTTAAAGGGACTTGTTTCCGTAAAAGTTTGAATACCCAGTAGTTCTTTAGAATCACATGGAGTGGTAAAAAATGGTTTGGTAAGTATAATTCGCTTCACGTTTATGTATGGAACGTTATTTATACTATCCAAAATTATTTCTAAAACAAAAACTAATGAATTATCATTCAGTAAACAACAGTTTTCATTTCTTTTTGTAAATATAGTAAACCCATTGAATTCTAAATGAGATATATCATCATTGCCTTGAACTGCTTTTTTAAAATGAATAATAGGATATGATTTTAAATAACATTTTTCAGGTGGAAGTTGATTTAATTCAAAAATTCGGTTAAAATATTCTTCCAATAGTTTGCTATAATTTTTTATTTGTTTTTTAATTTTTTGCATGTAATTTTCAAATTTAAAGCAACTAAAGGTATCTAAACAGCCAAGAGTTTTGACATCATTTGCAAGATGTTGTAAGTTATGAACATTATGTGAAAAATATTCGAGTCCGAAAATATTTCTGTACTGTGAAATAAACTAAATTATTAAAGAATTATTAAATCATTAAGAACTAAACATCGTTCTGGATCCGCGAGTATACGAATAGCTATACTTAGTGATCAAAAATGATTATAATAATCTTGAGATACAAATGGCTTTAATAAAACTAAACCTAAATAAAGCACAAAAAGGCGAACTTCGGTAGCTTTCCAACTGTCAACATATGATAAATTTCTTGGCATTTTTGCAAATTCTTTAATTATATATTTTCTTGAGTCAATTAGATGTTTGTCAATTGAATCGATTTCAGCAATAGGTAATCTTACATTTTTTCTACCCCTAACATAAAATTGCAATAAACGTCTTGTACCTAAACCAAAAAGATGCATATAATTTAGAGGAATTTGTAAAATCATATCTATAGGAAGATTTTCTAGAATTGAATCACCTACATGATGCTCTTCTTGACTACGAGTACGAAATGATTCGTTTGTTCTTAATGTAAAATTAATTTCCGGAAACACAACTCGATTACATATAAAATCTCCTTCTTGTGAGCATTTTGAACATAAAAAATAACCTGTGTGACTTTTCGTACAGGTGATCAGTGACTTAGCAGGAGAGCATCGCATAATATTGCATTTAATAAGACTTTACAATGATTGTTATCTAATGACACACCTTCTTGAAGAATAATTTGTGCTTCATTAACGAAAGGACGAAGAAAATCATTGACGTTATTTGGTTTCGACATTCCATGAAATATACTAACTGCAAAAGGCTCGGTATAAAGATCTTTAATTTCAATTGATGCAAGAATAGGCCAAAATTGGCTACCTGAACTTTTACTCAATGGTAAGCCATCGATATTAATATTTATTTTTAATTCACAAGGCACGGTTTTACAATATTTTGATATAGAACGTTTTATTCACAAAGCTAATCCAAAATGAATGTATCTTCCACCACTAACAGAAGCTATATTTTGAGAAATATTACGTGGTGTTTTCATTAAAATTCTACACGTATGAGGTAAATCATTATGACCATGTTTCCGCAGAATTAAAAGAAGTTTATCCACAGTACCTTGAGGTATACAACATTCTAAAACTAAGATTTGCAAATCTTCTTGTAAACTAAAATTTTGTTCATTTTGTGAGATTTCATTATTAAAATCGATTGATTCAGTAGAAAAATCAGATAAAGAATCTTGATCATTATCTTGATATGCAATTGGAATGTCAAAGCTATTAGATGTTGAAGAATCATAATTATCCCTTGATAAAATTAGGATATTATTGGATGAATCCAAAGTGTTATTATTACTGAAATGGGTATTATATACTATCAGTTTTATTTGAAAATGTTGTGACCTGCTCTGAATTAAAATCATTACACATCATTTCTACATTAGATTCAAAATTAGTTTCAGAATTAGTTTCAAAACATTTTTTAGGAATATTTGATGTAGTTTCAACCTTATCTAATTGAGAAATATGAAATGAAATTAATTGGCTTTTACGCCTTTTTGATAAATGGTGATATGCTTTCGGCATGTTGAAATCTTGATTATTAAAATTAAAATAAACAATTAAGCTTTAATAATTAGAAAGATGATAAACATGACTAAGTATTACAAGAAATTCCCAAAATATTAGTATTTAAAAAGTAAAGAGTTTAGATAGACAGAAAGAATTAATATAAGAATATGTATATATAAATAGGCAAATATATAAAAAACAAATATTGATGAAAATGTCTCATAAATTAAATACTTTTTTTAATACTAATTAAATGCAATAAATGATAATAAAAGTGGATATAGCGGATGGAAATGCAAATAAACTGGCAATAATATGTGTCATTGAGTAATTGAGAAATTGCTTGCAAAGCTAAAACGTTCAAAATTTAATATTAATTGAATGATTATGAAAGCTCCATGAAATAAAGTACATAAAATGTACTAGTTAATGATAAGGACGACTACATATAAAACTTTGCCAATTAAATTAAATGAGTTACAACGTAATTGAAAGTATTAATTCTTGTACAAATAAAAATTGCAAAAAATTATCTCTTTAAACTTATCATAACTTATTAAATTCTAAATAGTATTGTGATCAAATATAGTTTCCAATTAATAAATAATATTTATATACTTCCCGGCTTTCTGAACTTGTGATTCGATGAAGATCCAAAATCCACACAGCACTCCACAATAATTGTGTACTTAGGATCCGATAAAAGAACAGTGCAGAGCAAGAAAAAAGCACGAGGCCTCGAGGCTCGAAACAAGAATTTGGTGATTAATATGGCGATCGATTGTCATCTCACCTTGTAGAAAGCCTCAAGAAGAGAGAGGCACAAGAAAGGCGCCAAGCGCCAACAGGTCACGTGACAACTGGGTGCATCCAGAAGCACGACTGCTTACTACGATCTATTGGCCGCGTTCAAGAAACACAACTGTTGAGTGAGCGCTCTTTATGATTGGTCCTTACACTTAGGCCGGTATTCATAGTCGGTTCTTATATATATTTAAGACCGTCTTAAGTACAATCTGAAGATGTCATTAATCAATCACAAAGTCGTATTAGCATCTTAAGATATTACTTAAGCCGGTCTTAAAATAAGAACCGACTATGAATACCGCGCGGCCTTAGATCCGGAGAAGAACCAAAGGTAAGGACCAATCATTTTGTATAACAATTATATTACTATTATGTAAGAAATGCTCTGAATGTCAACGTGAAGAAATTCAAGCAAGCGCGGGTAAACGGTGCACCCTGTGCTCTTTACCCATAAAACTGCTGGGCTGCTGCCCAATCCCAGGTGTCAGCTGGGTAACGGATGCAGCCAGTAGTACTGAACAGGGTAGCTTTCGCGAGGCGAGCGCGGCGTGCTCGTGCGTGGGAGGTGCCCAACACATGCGTGGGCTTTCCACGCGTGGAAAGTTGTAAACTTATGTAGCACCTCGCATTGCTATCGCCTATTGTGCAAGGGGCTTAAGATTGCCGGGAAATTCAACTCAAATGAAGTAATTTATCAAAATGATCATTTAGCATTGAGAAATATGCATAATAACCGGGAAATTTGATTAATTCTTCTCTCTAAAGGTCTCCTCAAACCAACGCGGTATGCGGTAGCGGTAATAGTGCGGTAGCGGGATATCGCCTATTCAGTCAAACCAAAACGGTATTTACGCGGCAAATCAGTAGATACTTTTTCGGAAAAGATTTCGAAACAGGGACGTTGTTTAGCAGGACGAAAGTGATCACTTTCCGCCCTATAGGGAGGAAAGTGGTTACTTTCCGCCCGCTATGCCGTCCTGGCGTGAAATGGCCATTCTCACCTTTCACTAAGCATGGAAGTCGAACTTTCCGTAAAGATATTGTGAAAAATATCGTGTGCACCTCGGGGCGAAAGCATTTTCAGACTTGTGTGATTTGCCGTTCTCGCCTTATTAACTATTGTTAACAATATAAACTATTATTAACAATATAATCTACTGACATTTTGTTTTTCTGTGTGCGGTACACGGCGGTCAACCGTGCCTGCAGCGATACAAAAATGTATCGCTACAGTACCGCAGCGTATATACATACGTACTGCACTACCGCTACCGCTACCGCGTACCGCGTTGGTTTGAGGAGACCTGCTTTAATCATTTTGACCAAACAAATTGAGAATTATGCATAATGCCCTTATCATATTTCCTGTAACATATACACAGAATTAGCAGTAACAGAGAGAGAGAAAGAGAGAGAGAGAGAGAGAGAGAGAAACAGTACACACGTAGACGAAGGAGGGGCTACCGCCCCTCCCCCGCAAGCAGGAGGGTGAGGGTGAACGTCGGTTTGCGTGAAAAGTCGAAAGCATTGTGCAATTTAACTAAGAATATGTCACAATTTATTCATTACTACTTGATACATTAGTTAATGGATATAAAGAAATCATTATTTCAAAAAATTGCGGTATTCTTTCATTAAAATGATACCGTTTCTTAAACAAAAATTATAAGCTAAGCGTTAGTGTAAGATGTGTATATATATATTAAAACAAAAGAGATTTTATGTAAACGGTTATTGTACATTATGTGGATTCTGGACAATTTGCGTAGGTACATTTAATAAAATTTTTTATCGAGGAGAAACGCGCGGTGATTTCATCAAAATCTGACGTACCCGTGGTTAAATCGATGACCGGTATAGGCGCAGTCAAGTCGATTACTTCCAGCGCGGGTAAATTGTTGTTCTCTGTCGTTGTGGAGCAAAGTGCAGTGTGTTAAGTTGGCGCAGTTCGACTAGGGCGTCCTCGGAAATAAATCTGCCGGAGAAGACGGATGTTATTACCGGAAAACAATTCTGCCGGTTTTGATGTTGCAGAATGCGTTCTCTCCGCTTCCTGCCTGCTCTATGTTTCCATACCATCTATATAGGAAAAGGATTTTTAATTACTCCGAGCGGATAATCGCTAAAACTACTAGGCGGGAGAATAACTTTAAGGAGGAACAGCGGATTGATGGGAGATCCTAAGCAAATATCGCTAGGACAAAAGGATTCTTAATTATCTTGAGCGAATAACGCTAAGGTAATTAAGCGGGAGAATTTAGAGTTGACGAAAGGTCCTGAGCGAATATCGCTATGAGTAAAGATTCTTAATTATCTTGATCAAATGACGCTAAAGTAATTAAGCGGGAGAATTGAGAATTAACGGGAGGTCTTGATCGAATAGCGCTAAAACAAAAGATTTTTAATTACTTTAAGCGAGTAATGCTAAAGCAATTAAACGGGAGTATTGAGAGATCCTGAGTGAATATCGCTAGAACAATGAAACTGAAAATTCTCTAAGCAGATAATGCTTGGAGGATTACAGCTGAGTCGTAAGAAGCAGAATTACAGGCCGGTAGAGGAGTGCCTTGAGCGTGTTCTCGCTAAGGTAAAGGATTCGATAATTACCCTGAGCAAGTAATGCTAGAGCAATTTCGAGAGGAATTATAACAATTGGAAAACGCTAAGATTATTCGAGACAGGAATAGAATGGCTATTATGATACGACTTATATACATTTATACGTGTGCAGGCAATTGAAAGTTAGAGTGAACGAATATTTAGAACTTACTATTTGTTGATATATATATATTTCTGTCGGGCGCTGGTGCTGACCGCAGGTCTCGCCGAGTCGCTAGTGAGGATGATTCGTGGCACTTAGCGCGCACAAAATTTACTCGCGATACTTTAGGTTGGCGAACAACAGAAAATTGGCTTTAATAAGTAAGTGAAAACTGGGGTAGGTATGCAAACTCAAAAGTGAACTGTCTCGTGCCAGATCGGAAGTGTCTCCAAGTGCGTAAAGTTGCGATTTTTATACAGAATTAAAAAAAGAGGCGGGATTATTTTTTAATATAATTTGATTGGTGGAGTTCTCTTCCGATCGTGACGTAAGTTTCGGTTTTTTGCCTATCCCTTGGCGAGGTAGACATAATTATCTATTTTTACGCTTGTCCATTGGCGGGTTTTGTCGTAAGGCCCACCCCCACCGTTTTATTTTGGAGGTCTAAGTTATCAATTTTTTCAGTGACGCATCTATTTTCTTCTTTATTATTGTCGATTTCTCTTTTATTAGGACTCTGGGTTCTTAGTTTATCTTGCGACCCTGTTTTCAGTACCGACAGACAAATGCATTCCATCTAATCTTAATTGTAGTTTTATTGCAAAACAGAAACTTCCGCCACGTGCCCTTACAAGATTTCTAGGAGTACGTTTTAGACCTCGTTTCTGTTTGTCGGAACATTGCGCGGGCAATTTTGAGCTAATCGCGCGATGCAATAAAGATTTCCGGCAAACTCCGTCTGGGATTAAGGCCCCTTTGGCGCGTCATGTCGCCGTGTTTTATAGTAGTGGGCCAGACACAATTGACAAAACGTAGTCATATATGCTTTGTCTGTTTGGATTTTGTCGTCTGGAAGTTTTCTCTCAATTTCTTGAGCTCGTTTACCAAACATAAAGAAAAAAATAGGAAATAGCGTCGAGATCGTAACTCTCTTGCTTGGTTCTGATTTTGTATAAAGTTAAAGGAAAGAGAGAGAAATTGTGTCAGTGCGGTCATCTGTGGTATGTGTATAACTGCGCGCGCGAGACGCCGACCGCGTTGCGTCCCAGGCAAGAGATGTGGCGAGCGTAGGGTTACGGCGCGCGTGCGTGAGCATGTCGGGAGGGGCGCGCAGCCCGGCGAGCGAGCAATCGTCTTTCGGCCGTCGTACAGTACACTCGTGTTCGCTTGCTTCGATCGGTTTTCGAGAGGCTTCGAGATACGTAGTTGCGTGATCTTTTTGCATTTGAGAATTGTACGCGAGTCGGTGGTGAATCGAGAACCGCCTATGTTTGTGATATCGAGCGCACATAGATTTGATCGAATACATGGCTCACGAAGAAGGGCGACGGTCGTTGCAGAGAGGCATCCATTGTGGAACGTTCCGGTGAGCCTTTCAGGCACGAGGAGAGCAGCCATTTTGGAACGTTCTAAAAGCCGTTCTGGCATAAGACGAGAGGCCATTGAGGAACCTTTGAGAAATCTGGTTTTGGCTTGGTCCTTGCGACCTTTAATCACCACCCGCATATTTTATATGTGATTAGAGCTTCAATTATGAGGTAACCTCTTTTAATATATATGAGTGAGGACGTTAGACGCTCGTCTAACGTCACTCGAGGGATCTTCAATCCTCTCACGGTTACGATTTTCAGCTTGCAGAAATCACGAGAGCAAGTTGAGAGGGATACTTTCTCGCTTATTGAAGAACTGCACACATTTAATGTCGAGTCAATTAATAATACTGAGCTCAGTCAAAACTTATATCCATTATCCTTTTCGTTGGTTGCAACCATTTCATTAAAGAATGTAAATAATTCATTTTCATGCGATTAATAGAGTGTGATAAGACTTCCGTTTCCGGTTGGTTAGGTGTGAGTTGGCGATTTGTGCGAGCGAAAAGCTAAGTGCGAGTGTGAGAGATAGAGCGAGTGAGAGAGCGTGGAGAGTGAGAGGTGAGCTTGGTGAGGGAAAGGGAAGGTAGGAGAGTGGAGGCAGCGCGGAGGATAAGGGAGGAGAGTCCGTGGAGGTGAAGGAGAATTGGGAAGGTTGAGGTTAGAGAGACGAGCGTAGAAGGGGAAGGATAGAGAGCGCGAGAGTGAAAGGCTAGGGAATTCTGGGGACTTCGGGATAACGCCGGGAAGTAGTACGGCCGTAGAGTAGAGGATAGATGGCGCATTTTGCGGATAGGTTGGGGAAAAAGAGACGCGGAAGTACGGGGAATATAGATGAGCTTTCCAAAAGGAAAGGAAATATAGAGGAGATGTTTAAGAGGAAGAGGGATAAAATAGAGAAGGAAGAGGGCGCGGGGGGGGGAAGAGGACGAAGACTTCTCGAAGAGAAGCAACAAAACGGTGAGAACGCCACCAGGGGGGGCAGGGGGGAGGATATGGATATGAAGGGGTTGTTGAGAGGAATAAGGGAGGAGATGAGGGAGGGGTTAAGAGGAGTGAGAGAGGAGATAAGAGAGGTGGCGAAGGAGCAAAAGGAGGCAATGATGAAAGAAGTAAAGAAGATAAAAAACGAATTGAAAGAGAGAGAGGAGATGTGGAGAAGGGAGAGAGGAGAGCTCCAGAAAAGAGTAGAGGACATGGAACGAAAGCTGGAGGGGATGCAGATGGAGGTAAGGGGAGGAGGTCTTGGGGGAGGAAGAAGTAGAGAGGAAAGCGGAGGAGGGCCGAGGGAGGAGGGGAGGGGAGAGGCTGATTGGAAGGAGAGGGTGGAAAGGCTGGAAAGGAGGTACGAAGTAAAGGAGAGGAGAGAAAAAAGAAGAAACATTCTGATAAAAGGAGTGAAGGAAGATGCGGGAGAAATAAAAGGGGGAGTGGCGGAGGTGATGAAAAAGTTAGGCGTGGAGGTGAAGATAGAGGAGATTAGAAAAATAGAGGTGGGGAGAAGAGAGAAGGGGGGTATGGCAGTGGTGAAAGTGGGAAGTGAAGAAGAGAAGGCGAAAATAATGAGAAATAAGTGGAAACTGAGAGGCAAAAATACGTGGATAGACGAAGACTTGACATGGGAGAAAAGAAGGATAAAATGGAAGATAAACCAAGTGGCATGGAAGGCAAGAGGAGAGGTAAAAAGGTACGGATAGGGATGGGAAGAGTATGGATAGAGGGGGAATGGTGGGTGTGGGATGAGGTTAGAGGTATGCTTAGGAATGGCAGAGAGAGGTGCTGGGAGGAAGGGCAAGGGAAAGGAAAAGAAAATGAAAGAGAGGAAGAGCAAAGGCAGGGGGAATAGAGGAGGGAGAGGGAACGGGTAGGGGGGAAGAAAGAGGAGCAGAAATTGAGAAGGATAAGAGAGAGGAACTGGGTGGAAGAGTGGGAGAGGAAGAGGGAGAGGAGGGAGAGAGGAGAGGGAGAGGGGGGGAAGTAGTATTTATAAGGTGGCTTTTTGGAATGTGGCGGGGCTAACAAATAAAGATAAAGAGTTTTGGAAAAGGCTGGAGGATTGGGACGTAATGGTGTTATGCGAAACGTGGGTGGACGGTAAGGGGTGGGAAAGGATAAAAGAAAAAATGCCAAGAGGCTACGTATGGGAAGTGCAGAGAGCAGGGAGGAAGAGCCGGAAGGGAAGGGCGATAGGAGGAATGATAGTAGGGGTAAGGGCAGGGATCAAGATGGAAAGAGAGAAGACGAAAAAAGATAAGGAAGGGATAGTATCGATAAAAGTGAAACTTGGAAAAGAGTGGTGGAGTGTAGTGGGAGTATATATAAATAAGGATATGGACCGGAAGTTGGAAGACCTGAAAGAATGGGTGGAGGAGATTGAGAGGGGAGTGAGAGTGCTGATAGGAGGGGATTTTAACGCAAGGACCGGTAAGGAAGGAGGGTTCGTGGAAGAGGGAGAAGAAGAGATGGGGGAAGGAGAGAGGAGATCAAAGGATGGCAAAGTAAATGGGAAAGGAAAAAAGCTGTGTAGATTCCTGGGGGAACGTGGGTGGGCGATTTTTAACGGAGGAATAAGAGGTGATGAAGAAGGAGAATGGACGTATACAGGGGGAAGAGGGGAGTCGGTGATTGACTACGTGTTAGGGGACAGGAGGACAAGGGAAAGGGTAGAACGGGTGGTGGTAGAAGAGAAGGTCGATTCAGACCATCAGCCAGTGACAGCGTGGGTGGATGGGTGGGAGGAAGGTATGGATAAGGGGAAGGGGGGAAGGAGCGGAAGTGGGAGAGGGGACTGGTCAGAAGAGGGCAGGAAAAAATTTAGAGAGTTAATGGGGGACAGGCAAGCTCGAGGAGGGGGAGTGGAGGAAGTTTATTTATCTATGCAATGATTCTCATTTATTTATTGATTTGTGTGAATGTTTTGAATGATCCTTTCTTTGATATATAACAATTTGTTCTGAGCTTGACTACGTCAAGATTAATTATATGCGAGCATACTATTACAATTCTTTTTATAAAGAATCTTGTCATATGACAAAGAATTACATAAGTGAATCTAAAGTATATTCTACAATAGCTCGAAAGAATACCGAATTATACTTCTTATATTGATTACGCGAAAATCAAACTGCGATTAACTATTTTGAGAAACGAATTAAACCAAGGCACACAATTTCTCTCTCCATACAAATTTTTGTGTTATTTATTCCTTCCTCGTCTAAATCACGAGGCCAGGCTCGTGCGTGGGCTTGTACCTAACAGATTTTAATCTTAAAAGCTACTCTATATTTTTAAGAGGTTTCCGTGAAAAAAGGAAATCGTGGAGTCTACAGGACGTAACAATACCATACAACAATATTGGTATTATTACATTTAAAAATCGATATCTCAAAAACTATGCATCGTAGCGCATTGCGGTTTGCGGCATTCTTCTTCTCAGCGAAAGATCTATCAAATACACCTATCAAATTGAGGGGTCCCAAAAATAACATTATTTCCGTCTATTGATTCCTCATTAAGTCAAGCGCCATATATCGCCAAAAGAAAGTGTACTCCATTAGTAGTGGTTTTTTTTACCTTTGACTCTCTGTGAAATTTTTAGCAGGGGTCACATTAATGGGGACTTTTCACATATTGTTTATAACGACGAAATAAAGGTATATGCAAACATTCAGCTGTTCCATCGTAATTGTTATACAATTTGATTTATGAAAGCTCAAAATATGACATTTTCCCATAGAAATGCATATCTCCAATGATTTTTCTAAAATTGCATTCTTTCTGTGGTTGTAACTCAGAAGCTATTCACCGCACGAAAAAATGTTCTAGACAGAAGTTGTAGAGAATTTTTCTTTGCCAGATTGATAATAACAATTTTTAATGAAAAATTAAACGGAAACGAGATATTCCGCAAAAAACCGTTTTTAGCCCCCAAAAAACAAAATAACGGTTTATCTCGAGCCCCTTTTTAATGATCTCATTTGATTCGTAACTAGGAGCGCTATCTTTATTAATCATCAAAAATTTATTACTATTCCAACAAATATTTTTATTTATGTTTAAATTAATTGGCCTATAATTGTACACAAAATTTATGCAAAAAAGGGTGCAAATTACAAACTTGCACATTGCTTCCTCATTATTACAAGAAGCTTTATTTTATTTAATGTATAATTATTAATATTTATTTTTTTGGCTTCCTCATAGAGGAAGCCAAATTTTTCAGTTTTTTCCATCCCTATTTCATATATAAAATATTTGGTTGATTAGACTAAACTTTATCAGGGTTCTATGTATGTACGAAATGTCTGTAACTCCAGAACTAATTAACCAAATCTTAATTAATTATATATGAAATAGGGGTAGAAAAAACTAAAAAATTTAATAGAATTAGATATAGATCGCTATATCAAATATTGAGAAAGCTATAAGATAAAACACGCTTTTCTAAAAAAAAAATTCGAATAAAATCTATACCGGTCAACCGATTTTAATAAAATTTGAAGAGAATAACATACTTTCTATGATACTCTATCGATTAAAAAAAAAAATGCATCCCGATATCTAAAAAATTGTAGAAGTAGATGCGTGTACAAAAAATCCGTACACACACACATATATACATACTTTCGGACATTTTTTACTAATATGATTTCTCGACATTTTGGAACATTCTAAACCTATTTCCATCAAAATCTCGAAAAAATATTTTTTCACCATCACAAAGTTTTTTCTATGAGGAAGCAAAATATTAATCTACCAAGATCCAGTCCTGACTAAAAATGGCATTTTTTTCTCAATTGATTGTCATGGCGGTCTTGTTTCACTTATTATTATTTTTATTTTTTAAGCCTTAATTTACAAGTTTGCCAAGTGTTACGCTGTGTGTATTATCAATTCAGATTTAGTAGACAAGTTAGCAGGAACCTTATATACATCACTGAATAAGTTATATTATTACTGATTATATTAATAAAGTATAAATAATGTTACTGATACGTCCACTGATGGTAAAATTAAATAATTATATTAATTGTTGCAATGCGTCTACATTTTAATCACACAATGTTATTTTTTGGTCTTATTAATTTGTATTTATTGCGCATCACGCGCAATAAATGCTTTTATCGAGATTATTTGAAGTAATTATTCCAGAAAAGGTATTGTTGCTTGTATGTGTATACAATGTTTTTTTTTTAAATCTTTTTTTGCCATGTTATATGAATAAAATGTTATTATATTTATTGATAAAATGTTTTTAATAATTATAGCTAAAAGAAATTAAAATACAAACAAGAGACACGGTAGTGTCTCGTGCCAAGTATACGCGGAGCGAGACCGACCGTGACTCTTTTACGCGACGCGACGGGTTGCGAGTACTCGAGATGTTGAGATCTCGATAACGAGTGAACGGATCAAGTTCTAAGTAGGCTTGATTGATAGCTTGGGGTCCAATTAGGGGGGGGGGGATTTCTCTTATAATATTCCGCTACGTGCCCTGCTACGAGCGGAGATATTGCGACGCAAAGTCCAAATGTGAAAATTTTATATTAATTTTATATACTCCTTCTTCTACTAATGCCGACGTCTTATGACATATATATATATATATATATATATATATATATATATATATATATAATCAGAAATGTTACTTTCACTTTTTCGACACTGGCGGCTGGCGTTAATGATTGCAGTGCAGTGCAGTGCAGTGCAGTGCAGACAGTGAGTTTAGCGCGCTGTCAGAGACAGTCAGTTAACCTAACCTAACACGGTAGTATCTCGGGAGTTTTTGGCCGCAGGGGGAATTGATCCGCGCAATTCCTTGGGCCCAACGCACCCACGGCATACCGAGTTTAGTACACCGCTGACATACACACACAGTTACACATACGCACAGTCATATACATAATCAAGAGAGGGTCTCTGTCCAATCCCCCTCTCTTGATTGTCTCAAAAGTGTCTTCCAGTGTGCGAGATGAAAAGGGATTTTACATAAGGGATCATAGTCCAAAGAGAAAGAATTGTACGAGGAAAAAAAGGATTATTTAAATGTGCGAGATAAAAAAGGAATTTATAAGGTGGAAGAAAGCATAGGGGATCATCGTAGTCCAAAGAGAAAAGATTGTACGAAAAAAATGGGATTATACAGGGTGGAAAAAACCACGGATCAAGACCAAATTACGCTATATAGCCCAAAGGCAGGGCTGGAAGGCGTTAAAATAACCCCAACCGCGCGCGCGCGCGGGGTTAACAACTACAAAAAAAAAGTTTTGGGAGTTTGGCTCGAGCCGTGGTACGAGTCGGACGTGTTTGTTGGCGCGCTTGCTCGTAGTGGTTATCCTCGCTTATTTGGTCTGCGGTTTCCGTGTGTTACGTTTTGGAGGGCTAATTATTAATACGGGTGGGCTCTAATTAACTATAGTCTTAGTTGCTCCCCCCCCTCGGAGAGGGAGCGGTATAATTTACAGTAAACAGGCTATCTATATAAATTCGGATCTATTAAGTGACACGAAATCGGTGCGTGACGAGGCCCATTCGGCTGATGAAACTCAGCATATGTCCAGCAAAAGACTGAAAACGAGTCTGAATGAAGAGGAATTCGATTCGTTTGTTAAAAATATCCCATCTCCGACGAATTGGCAAGAGGTGAAGCACCAAAGACATTCATCCTCTAGGAGGCAAAGAGAGGAGGAGATTCAAAGAAGACGCAATATTTTGCCCCGGGACAGTATGGAGGTTGATGAAAATTCCAACATTGGAGAATCCCAGGAATCGAGTCAGAATCGTAATAATTTTAAGGATATTAATGTTAATGCCCCTCCCTTGCCGTCTGCATATAAAGGCTGTGTTGGGAATGTCGGAGAATCACGTAATCCCGGCATGACAAACATCAATGTACCTGATGACTCTCAAGTCAATGTAAATACTCCTGCCATTATTACTAAAGAAGCATATATTGTTAGCGGATCTACGTTAAAGGTACGTGACCTTCCCGGCGACGACCCACCGGAATTACAAAAATATTGAAGATATGACGACGACTTTGAAGGTAAAGCCAATATTATGTTACGTCTTCTCCCTGATTAGACCACGATTAGAAGGGGTAAGAATCATATTAAGATTTGGATGATTTTAAATGAACTTCAGATCTGCCCTTCATCAGTTACCATGACTAATCACTTTTCAGCCGAGGCTGAATTTAAGGATTTTAGAGACGCTAATTATGCACTTGATAAGATTGATTCTCTTAAGGACCCGGTGAAACTCAAGGCTGGTTTAGAACAACGTTTCATTGTCTGCAAGAGCGTCGTATCAGATTGGCCCTCGTCAATTCCGGACCTTTGGTCGAGCATTCGGGATAAATAAAAAATTTTGAGCATGGAGCGCATGTACCGCAGGAAGTGGGATCCGGTAAATAATAAGACTACGCTACTTGCTACGGACAATATTATCGTGTCATTCAAGGATAATAAAATTCGAGATTTGTCTATCTTTGCTAATGGTGTCTGTCTCAGGCTTTGCCTTTATGTCCCACAAGTGCGACAGTGCTTCAACTGTTTCAGGTTTGGTCACACTAAATTATCCTGTAAGAGCGATACGCGATGTATAATATGCGGTGATAAAGCTCATGGCCAATGCAAATAACCGATTCGATGTTGTAACTGTGGAGATCACTATAGGCCCTCTATTTGAAAAAAACAAGAACATAAATATTGTTAAGGCTCATAGAAACATTTCTTTCCATAGTGCGAGGCGAATTGTGGAAGGAAATGGTTCTCCCCTTCCCTTGGATCGTAACAATTAAGTTTCTGAATCCACTGTTGTGGCCTGATTTTCCGATGTCCGCTGGACTTGCGTTTTATTCTGAGGCTGTGAGGGCTGAATCTCGCCACTGTACTCAGCTGAGTCGACTACTCCACTATTAAGAGACAAGAGAGAACGTAACTCGCGTATTAATTATAAGGACAAACGGAGCTTTTATGAAGCCCCGCGCAACTTTTATAAATCAGTTGACCTCTGTGCTGGTGAAATTACTAGGGAGAATAACGGTATCATGATTTCAGCCCGGTCTCGGTCGGGACCTGGGTTTCATCATGTTGACGATGTGGAGACTGACCCGAAGGAGGATCATCGTATTCTGGAGACTATCGAGAGCATTTTATTGCTCTTGCGGAGAACCTCGGTTGCACGTGAGATACTGATGCGCGCTCTGGCCGAATTAGACGCGCGCGACGGACATGGGAGGGACCCTCCCTCTCCTCATAACATTGTTACGCGCGACGGGGAGTTAGATCATAGAGTAATGTCAAGGTATTTTGGGAATAAAGAGAATCTTCGCCATTCTTCTGTATAAAAATTCAATTTACTTTTTTGGAACTGCAGAGAATACAAAAGTCACCAAAATGAGCTATCTAAACTTGCATTGAATACCGGAAATAAGTTGACGCTGGAAGTTCATATTTTTTAATAAATTATAGCTCAAACGATTGCTCCCTAATTGCTCTCTCAGAATCAACAATTGCTCCTCTTTTAAAATTATTATTTTTTGAGATATTTAATAAAAACAAAAAATTTCTAATTTTTATTGAAAAACATATTTATAATAACTCTATGTAACTAAATCCGGCATAGAACGATTGCTCCTTCATTGCTCCTTATTGCTCCATCATAATTTTAATGATTTATTGCATTTTTATTGAAAAATTAACAAATTAATCATTTCACAAGTAACGCCGCCGCCGCCACTATCGGCCGCCTATTGTAACTATGGCTCGGCAGCCATTGGCGGAAATATTCAAACGTAATATAATAGCTCTATTGTTCATAACTATATCTCAAAGAGTTTAGTCAACATTTCCTATTGATTTTCGGTAGAATAACTATTTCTCGCTTCGCTCTATTGGGATTTTCAACCGCTCCATTCGTATAATTAATTTTGTATGATATTTGTGGTATTATTATTCGTGAACGATAGTTGGCAAAACTAGCTAGTTAGTTATATTTATTTCTCAAGCTTGGTACTACTATTAATGAGCGACTGGCACGCCTCTCGTGCTAGATTACATAGCGACTTACTCAGAAAGATATTTAAGTTATTATATCGACTACTCACTGGATTTCCTGTTTGTAAAAGCCTTAATAAAGAAGGTTAATATTCACTACAATTTTACAAACAAGTAAATAGTTTAGCGAACAGAACAAGATGGATAAATTCTTGAAGCCAGATATATTCGACGTGGAACCAACCTCAATCTCGGCAGATCAGAAATGGACACACTGGAAACAAACGTTCTCGAATTTCTTGAGCCATATCAAAGATGTTCCAGAAGCAAGTAAATGTCAATTATTAACTAATCATATAGCCCCAAATGTGTATCAGTATATTAGCGAAACGGGCACGTTTGCAGAAGCCATAGACGTTTTAGATTCATTATATATAAAACCTAGAAACGAGATCTATGCCAGGCATTGCTTAGCCACGAGACGACAGCACGTCGGCGAATCGGTAGATCAGTACTTACAAGTCTTGAAACAAATGAGCAAGGACTGTAATTTTAAGAACGTCACAGCAGAACAGAATAAGAACGAATATATTAGAGACGCGTTTATTAGTGGTTTGGTCTGTTCGCGTATACGGCAAAGGTTGCTGGAAAATACAACGCTTACTATGGAGGCTGCTTTTGACAAAGCTCGAGCTCTGGAACTGGCTGAGCAACATTCTGCTTCATACTCTGGACCACTCACTACTACGGTCGCTGCTATTAACAATACAGTTAAACCCGACTCAGTAACACTTGATACAACTGTGGCAGGCGTGACAAAGACTGAAAGGTGTTACTTCTGCGGAGAGAGTCGACATCCTAGGACGTCGTGCCCGGCTGTATGTAGACTGTGTAGCAAGAAAGGACACTATCAACGAGTATGTAAATCAAAACTTTACCAGCCCGCATCAAATACTACTGCATCCGCGGACAACGCTGGCACACTGGCATCTGTCTCTGCTGCTACTCTAAACTGTCTTAAGAAATCGATAGTGGATATAAAAATCAATGGCGTTAAATTAAAGGTTTTAATAGATACTGGAAGCTCTCTAAGTTTTATCAATCATACTTTTATAAAGAAATGCAATATCAAGGTACTACCGTATTTTGGCAAGATTACAATGGCCAACTCTTCTTTATCCACGGAAATTACTGGCCAATGCAAGGTCAATTTTAAGATGAAAGGCTGCTCATACAACAATATTGTAATGCTGGTAATGAAATATCTTTGCTCTGATGTCATAATTGGTCATGATGTACTGCAGTCTCACTCCTCAGTAAGCATAGCCTTCTTTGGTAAACGACCAACACTCAACATTTGCAGTGTGGCAGTTGCGAGGGTGCGTCTAGTGTCACTCTTTGCTAACCTTACTCCAGACTGCACTCCAATAGCAACTAAATCTAGAAGACACTCCAAAGAAGACAGACAATTTATAGCTTCAGAAATTAAAAGGCTATTACAAGATAAAATAATAGAGCCTAGCAATTCACCATGGCGTGCTCAAGCTTTCGTAGTAAGAGAAGAAAATCACAAAGAGAGGATGGTCATTAATTACTCTCAAACTATAAATAGGTTTACAATGCTGGACGCTTACCCTGCCCTAAGGATTGAAGATATAATCGCTAAAGTCTCTGAGAATGAAGTATTCAGCACCATCGACCTTAAAAGCGCCTATCATCAAGTGCCAATTTTAGAATCAGAAAGAAAATATACTGCCTTTGAAGCCAACGGAAAATTGTATCAATTCCTGTGTATTTCTTTCGGGCCTACGAATGGAGTGGCTTGTTTCCAAAGAGCAATGGACGAGATTGTTGAAGAAGAAGAACTTGAGGGTACGTATCCATACCTGGATGATATTACAATTGGTGGAAGGACTCAGGAGGAACATGATCGTAATCTAAAGAATTTCCTAGCTGCCGCTGAAAAGTACAACCTGACACTAAACAAGGACAAATGCAAGTTTTCCGTCAGATCTGTCACCTTACTTGGGTACGTAATTTCCAATAAAACAATTAAGCCTGATCCTAAGCGCCTCCAACCCCTTATGGATCTACCAATTCCTGAAGATGCGGCCACATTACGGCGAGCTTTAGGCATGCTCTCACACTATTCTAAATGGATACCTAGGTTTTCGGAGAGAGTACGTCCTTTACTGGGGAAGAAACCATTTCCATTGTCGGACGAAGCTGCCTCAACTTTCAAGAGCTTGAAGAATGACGTAGCCAAGGCATCGATAGCTGCTGTACAAAATAATGTACCACTCAGGGTAGAAACGGATGCTTCTGACTTCGCCATAGCCGCTACTCTAAGCCAAACAGGACGACCCGTCGCTTTCTTTTCTAGAACACTAAATAAATCTGAACAACAACACTCATCTATAGAAAAAGAAGCTTATGCCATCGTAGAATCTTTACGCTATTGGCGACATTATCTGATTGGTCGTCACTTCGAAATTATTACGGACCAACGCTCGGTCTCATTTATGTTTAACCAACAACACTCCAGCAAGATAAAGAATGAGAAAATATTAAGATGGCGACTCGAACTTACCTGTTTCAAATTTAGTATAATCTATCGTCCTGGGAGCAAAAACGTTTCGGCAGATGCTTTCTCAAGAATGAGTGCGGCTATGACCACAAGTATGGACCTCGAGACATTACATGTTGCACTTTGTCATCCAGGTATCACCCGATTGAATCATTGGGTCCGTGTTAAGAATCTACCCTTTTCTATGGAAGATGTTAAGAAAGTCACAAACTCATGCCCAATTTGTGCGGAATTGAAACCACGTTTTCACAAGTTTGAAGGAAAATTAATAAAAGCCACTTCACCGTTTGAGAGACTAAATCTGGATTTCAAAGGACCCTTACTTACGAGAACAAGAAACCAGTATATTCTGACTATTGTAGACGAATTTTCAAGATTTCTTTTTGCTGTACCATGTGCGGATGTCTCAGCCGCTACAGTGATAAAACACCTAAAACACCTTTTCTCCATCTTCGGAACACCTACTGTTGTGAGGCGGAAGTCGCCGTGTCGTTATTTCGACACCTAGCTGTCAGCGCTTCTTCCGAATATTGCCAAATCCACCTGAGCTGGCATTCCGGGTGTTGCAAGTGGCATCCCGGTCACTCACCCGGAAGCAAAAGCGCTGACAGCTAAGTCAGCTTCGCGAAAGCAAATACGCGAGTGATAAAAGCCCGCCCTTCCGAGAAGCGGGGGGCAGTCTAGAACGTAAGGCTAATCGTACACGACCAACGAAAACTATCCTATTGAGAACGCCCGCGAGTCAGGGCAACGAAATCAACGAAACAAGTGTATCAAGAATAAAAGGTCTTTTATTAAAATAATCGTCAAGTAGAAAACTTTGGCAACATTATTCCTCCTTCCTCCCGGCGGATCCAAAAGAACTCCGTGCCGATCCCTCGAATCAGAGGTACGGCACAACACTACATATATACATTCAGACAGAGGAACTTCATTCATGTCGAACCAAGTGAGATCATTTTTGACATCCCAAGGCATCGCAACTAGTCGAACAACTCCTTACAACCCTAGAGGAAATGGTCAAGTGGAAAGATACAATGGAATAATATGGAAGACTATCATGCTGGCCCTCAAATCGAACAACAAGAAAACTGAACAGTGGGAAGAAGTACTGGACTCCGCATTACACTCTATCCGATCCCTACTCTGTACGGCGACAAATGTCACACCCCACGAGCGGATGTTTAATCACCCTAGGCGATCATTCAATGGGAATTTTACACCAACCAACGTGGTTAACTGAACCTGGACCAGTTTTAATGAAGAAATATGTCCGTACCAGTAAATATGACCCGTTAGTGGAAGAGGTAGAACTAATAGAAGCAAACCCGGAATATGCTTACGTCAGACTTACAGATGGTCGAGAAACTACGGTATCAACTAGATATCTTGCGCCTCGAGGAGAAATCCAAATAAAAACCGAAGACGAGGATGAAGTGGAACCACCTGAACATCAAACAACCGTTCTGCAAGGGGAAAAGCCGGAAGAAGCAAAGAATGATGAACAACTACGGTCTTCAGAGATTTTGGATAGAACACAGCGTCCTGTTCGTTCAAAACATCCGCCCACATATTTGTCCAATTATGTAACAGATTTATAGAAGGGAGGGGGGAATGTGGTATTATTATTCGTGAACGATAGTTGGCAAAACTAGCTAGTTAGTTATATTTATTTCTCAAGCTTGGTACTACTGTTAATGAGCGACTGGCACGCCTCTCGTGCTAGATTACATAGCGACTTACTCAGAAAGATATCTAAGTTATTATACCGACTACTCACTGGATTTCCTGTTTGTAAAAGCCTTAATAAAGAAGGTTAATATTCACTACAATATTTTAGCAAAGAGCTGTTTATTTTCTTGGAAAAATACATTTCTCACAGTCTTCTGCAAGTATATCCAACATAAAACGATTGCTTCTTAATTGCTACGCGTTACTCCATCATTACCTTAACGATTTATTGCATCTTTATTAAAAAATTAACAAATTGATCATTTCACAAGTGACGACGCCGCCACCTGTCAGCATTGTGCATGAGCCCTTATTGACGTTAGGCTGAGTTTCCAATGTGCGCGTCACGCGTCGCGTCATCTGTCGTTAAAGCCCTTTGCACAATGCCAGGCAACAGGCAATAGGAACAGGGAATAAAAATCAGAAATCATGTATAAATGCAGAATAAACAGTGACACAAGCAATAGACACAAAGTTTCCGTCACGTTGGAAATTCTGTGCCTATTGCCTGTTGCTAACCAATCATAGCATTCGAATTTATGTATATAAATTATATTATATAATATAATTACCGGTAATTATATTTATGTATAAGTATATGCGTGGGCTTTTCACACGTGGAAAGTAAACCCATGTGGCACCTCGCCTCGCGCAAAAAGTGTATGCGTGGAGGCAGTAGATTCCGCCCCCCTCTGGAGGGCTCCACTATCATTAAACTATAGACATAGTGTGCCTTGCAAAGTACGTGCGTGGGTTTTTCACACGTAGAAAGTTGTAAACTTATGTGGCACCTCGGTTTTTGCTGGGCACGGAAATTTTTTCCGAGGGAGATATTTTCCGGAAAAGATTTTTTCCGGGGGAAATTTTTTGATGGGGAGATTTATTCCGGAGGGATTTTTTCCAGGAACTAATTTCCGGGAGATTTTATCCGGGGAACAAAACGTCGGTTACGAATGTAAGAGACTTAGAAACATTCATACATGGATTAATTATAAACGCCAATTACCAAGAAAATCCTCAATCAGGCGAAAAAGGAAAATTTTGAAAATTTCTGCAAAGGAATTAACAGATTTACGAGCCTCTCCTACGTTTGGAATACCATTCGGATCTTGAAAAATGCTCAAAAAAATATAGAGTGGAACAAATGGCAGACCAAGAACAGTGAAACAGAGATTAGAAATACAATAGATAACCTCGCTCCCCCCCCTATGTGGGTTCGGATCCTTCTTCTGGATCTGATCGTGTTTGTTCCAATGAGGAACTTAATGCTCCATTTCTTTGATCCGAGCTCGATCGTGCGATTGATATGATCAAGAGGGACTCTGCACTTGGTATGGATGGCATGGAATATAGGATGCTCAAAATCCTCCCTGATTCAGGTAGAGTCTGCCTTCTGGAACAGTTTAACATAATTTGGTCTACTGGCGTGCTTCCCACGGATTGGTCCTGCTATCAAGTCGTATTCATTGATAAAGTCGGTCGGGAAAAGGTGCGTCCTATCTCGCTTTCGTCTTGCGTTGGTAAACTTATGGAGCGCATGATCAACGAGAGATTGATTTGGTGGGCTGAAAAAGAGGAAAAATTTAGCTCTTCACAAAATGGTTTCAGGAGGGGGAAATCTTGTGCCGATAATCTGGCCAGAATTACGTCGGATATTCGAGCTGCTCTGAGTGCGGGCGAATATACCTTGGCTGCTTTCCTCGATGTCTCTTTGGCATACGACAGCGTGGAATTCCATATTATGCTGGATGGGCTGGTGGCGCTTGGCTGTCCTGCGGGTATTGTCAATTACGTTTGCAATTGGCTATACCGAAGAAATGTTTGATTTATCGTCAACTCTGGTGAGTTCGTAAATCGCTTTGTTTACAGAGGCCTCCCGCAAAGCGCCGTGCTCAGTCCGGCGTTGTATTCGCTTCTCACTCGGTCTCTTCGTGGGTCTCTCCCAGCAGGTGTTAAAATGGTGGAATTTGCGGACGACATTGGCTTGTATGTTTCGGGTTATAACCATTAACGCAATCGTCTTTTGCTCGAACAAGCCGTTAACATCGTTGCTGAGAAATTGAGATTTATCGGTCTTGATCTCAAACCCAAGAAAACGGTTTTGGTTGAATTTAACAAGAGTGGTTTTGTCGACAAAAACCTGAGTATAAATATTCAAGAATGCGACGTACTTAATTGTGATGGAGCTAAGTTTCTCGGTGTGTGGCTTGATAACAGCCTTAATTTCCATCGTCAGGTCCAGGAAGTCAGAGGCAAAGTTAACAGGGCCAACTCTGTTATGAGATATCTGTGCAGGGTGTCAAAGGGCCTGGAAGTTAACACGGCCCTCATGCTCTACAAAAGTCTGGTTAGGTCTGTCTCAGATTATGGCATCTTCACATACTTTCCTAGAGACTCTGCATTTCGGCTCAAGCTGAAAAGGACACAATATATGGGTATCCGCACTGCCCTGGGATACAGGAACAGCACTCCCAATAACGTTCTGATAGCTGAGGCTAAAGTTATGAAGCTCAGAGATAGAGCGATTATGCTGGGCAGGAACTTTGTTACTATAAAGGCCGTAGCCTATAACAACAACGATCTGTGTCTTAAACTACAACGCACCTTGGACCGTGAGAATTATTGTCGCTTTCGTCTACCGACCTATAAGTTGTCCTTGCTGTCTGAAATTTGGAAGAAATTGAGATTCAGGACTGGGACTGGACCCCAAAAACAGTTTGAAATTTTTCAGGCGCACACACCTTCAGACCTTGTGTGGATCTGGTTACTGGCGAGTCGAGGAAGTTTGAGCAATATCCGGATGAGACACTTATTCGTAATGTTATCAGGAAGCACAATCTAACTCCCCCTTTAGAAATTATCTATACAGATGGTTCTTTCAATGAGTCTAACCGCTCGACGGGTGCTAGTATTGTTTTATCCGATCAAGAAACTGCATATAAAATTAGCCTCCCGGGCTCGTGTTCGTCGTATACTGCTGAGGCGTTTGCTATCAAATCCGCTCTTCAATTTATGATTCTACAGCACGAACACAGAAGGAGGGATGTCGTTATTATGTCTGACCGTAGATCTGCTCTACAATCGATTTACAATAATCATATTAATGTTCATAAAAACCGGTATGTCACGGAGACTAGACGCTATATTTTTGACTTGGAGATTATGTACGGCAAAAAAGTAATCCTGGTATGGATTCCGGCTCATGTTGGCATTGCTGGCAATGAGCTGGCGGATGAGCTGGCAAAGAAGGCGTCCCTGGAGGAGGCTGACCCTTCGATAGAGGTGCCGATTGGTGACTTCAGGTTGCAAGATAGAAGGGAGTCTTGGGAGGCGACCCAGCTATCGATTGTGCACGATTCTGCGCACAAGGGAGCGTTTTACTTCGAACATTTTTACGATAGACTGGCTTCCAAACCGTGGTTCCACAAAATAAATGCAGAGAGATATTTCGTAACGCTATTCAACCGACTGAGGGCGTATCACTTTAATCTGGACACTTCATTAAAAAGAAAAGGATATGTGTATCAAGAAAGATGTGACTGTAGATACGAGAGGAAGGATCTCTATCATGTATTATTAACATGTCGTAAATATGATGACTCGAGAATTGCTATGGACAAAGAACTGAAAGAGGCGAAATTTTTTGCTAATATCGATCTGATGCGTATCATAAAATCCAAACAATAGAACGTTCTCTATATTATTTTTAAATTTCTCAAAAATATTGACAAAGTTATTTAGAGGTTATGTAAGCGAAATAATGTTTTGTCAGAAAACATTGGCAAAGTTATTTAGAGGTTAGGTTATATATGTAAGCGAAACAATGTTGTGTCAGAGTCTGTTCGCGGGCATTTTTATTGGTGATGTTTTACAGGTTATATAATTGAAGTTGAACTCTATCAGAGTTTTTTTGGGTCTACGCGGCTTGTATCAATGCCTTGAGCATAATATAACACCATAATTCCTCATCCGAGGAATACAATTGAAAAATCCCCCGGTAGTGTCTCGCCGCGGTCTCGCGTCAAGTACGCGCGGAGCAATACCGACCGTGATATTACTCTTTACGTGACGCGACGATTAATATTTTTTCTGTCAAGGTAATTGTTTTATTTATTTACATGTAATTAACCTATTATTATACCACGTGAAGCGAGACCGCACCGTGACTTTTTTACGCGACTAAGTGCATGTGACAGGAATTATAGTAGTTTACGTTTACGTGAGTATTACTTCTGTAGTAACTTATACGAACGATATCATCGTAGTTACTATAAAATCTCCCGTTTATCCGGAAAAATTATCGTATTGTTCGTAAGTTACTACAAAATTAAGTAACGCTCGCGTAAACGTAGTATAGGTTAAGGCCATTGCACGTAATAAAGTTTTAGTCATAATCGTAAGGCCGTAAGAAAATAGACCAATCACAGTCGATTATTCTCCTTGAGCTCAAAGAATAATCGAGTATGATTGGTCTATATTCTTACGACCTTACGATTATGACTAAAACTTTGTTACGTGCAATGGCCTTTAGATTACCGGTTTCTTATTTTACATAAAACGCGAGATTCACTTATGTATGCAAGTTTAACGCCTATTGAGTTAATATGAAATAATTTTCCTAAATGTAAAAATAACACGATGTTATATATGCGGTTTGGCGTGAATATATATCGCGACAATAGCCAAGGTGATCAAAGAAGTTGTTGTGTATAATGTCCCGATTCAACGGCCTCTGTCCCTGGTTGAGAGTGTTAATAATGATATTAATATCTCTCATACTGTAAAGTCAAATTGGCTCTTTGTTCAGCTTCCGACTCATTTATTATTTCTTGTTTTGCAAAATTTGGAAAACAGCATGATGTATTGGTTGGTATAACAATGAATTGCTGCCAGTTCCAGATGTATAGAACAGTAAGTGATATAATTTTAACACGTTGAATAAAACAGAAATCAAGATATTCTGATTATACAATACATTTTTACTTTGTAGAGGATGATTACGTGGCTGTATATTGGAGCGACAAATGGATTAGAGGATCGATGCATTGAACGTCCAGATCCATCGGGAGAGAGAAGCGTAGTACGATTACTCGATCACGGTGGTTACTAGCAGTTTAGTAATTCGTAATGTAGGCCATTGATATATAATTATTTGAGCCTACTCTTCCAAGCCATCAAAATCTTTTTAGCAAATATTCAGCCAAAGAACGGTAACTATATATTGACGTTATATGTACTATTATTCAAGATTATACATCTCTACTCAAAATTATTTATCTTTGGATATGTAATTATACTTTGATGTTACTCCTTTGCAGGTAAATGGTCGACAGAAGCTTACAATGTGGTACAAAATTGTTCCTCAAAGGGAGTTGCTGCTCAAGCTCAAATTGAAGTCGCATTCAAACTAATATTTATGCAAATATTTATTTTATGATACAAAATTATGGGGTAAGTAGTTATTATTATCCAATCTTCGAGAATCTTTTTGCAAAAGCGTAAATTAATTGCATATAATTGAATTTTTTCAAGCTAATTTTCTTTACTGAAGAACTGGTAATGAACGGACATGCTGAACAAGTAGCATGGGACCAGATGAAGTTAGAAACACTTGAATCCATCCGTACATAAGAGTTGTCAAGAAACTCTACAATTTTCACGCATAATCCGCGATTCTTAGTCAGTATGAACTAGAGTTTAATACAATCGCCATTGATGATCCCCTTTAATTGCGTCAAAATTGATTATTTCGCTTTTTGACTTCGTTTTTTACTCATGTTGTAAAATAGTTTTCCAATTGTGTAGAATATTTATATTTAGAAAGAAAGAAATTTATAAAGATTGCTATATTGATCGTAGAGTAGAGAAAACAATAACTTTACAAAGTAGTGTCACATTTAAACTAGAACATTTGTATCGAATAACTCAGACAAATTAGGAAATTTGTTTCTACGTGACTAATATCTATTTCTGATTGGGGACGATTTGAGAACTCATTGAAATAATTTAATTTCTTTTCACATTTAAATTTAGGTCACCGTAGATTAAACTTGTTACTTTAGAAGTTATTGTTAAATGGTGCATTTTATTTAACATCTTGTGTTATCTTTTCAAATTATTTAAAGGTTGTTTTAATTCATTTAAAGGTTCGTTTTTTGAACATTTTTTCCAGTAACTTGTATTCCGCACTTCACTGTCGTGGCATAAAATTATTTTATGTTTTAAAAAATGGAGACTAAGTTTTCGAATTAATCCAAATGTACGCATATATACTGTATATATTTGATTAATAAGTAATTTATTTGAGACTATTTATTTATTATTGAAAAAATTAATAATTATTTTTTACTAATTATTAATTTTTAAATAAATAGTTATTTATTTTTTATAAACTATCTATTAGTTATTTTAATAATAAAGAATTTATTTTTACTAATTACAAGTATACAAAAAAAATTAATTCTTATTTACCTAAATACTAACTTTCACAAACTAGATATTTTTCTCTGACAAATTACAAATTCTCTAAGTAATCTACATTTTTTACAAAAATTAAAAAAATACTAAATTTATTTTTAAAAATAAGCAAAATTCAAGCAGCTGTAACTTTGTTAAAAATAAACAAAATTTAAATTAAAAAAAAGGATTTTAAAGCTTGAAATTTCTACTTTCTAAAAGTTACTATTATTTTTTAGTTTCTGTAAGTTTGGTAATTTTTACATATAGAAAACTACGAGCTGGACAAAATAGATATTTTTTTTTTTACTTTGTGGGCCTGTCATGTTCACAAAAAAAATCCGCGAAAATTTTTGATTTTTTAACGTGAAAACTTGAAGTTTGCCTTGCAAAATCTTTTTTTTTTAATGTTTCTACAACTTTTTGTTACTAATTTATCACAAATTGAACAAAAAATAAACTTTTTGACTTTGATTGCTCATAACTCCCTTAGAAATCATCGTATTGCAATTCAAAAAACAGATACTTAAAGCTGAAACTTTGCTATATTAAACGGTATAATTGCCAAATTTTTTTAAATAACGTAGATATGATACAAATTGATGAAAATAATGTAAAAATTAGCGATTTTTATCTTTTTCATTTTGACCCAGAAAACAATTGTACAGAACAACAACGCAGACACATAAAAACATTTTTAAAAAAAGATTTTGGAAGGAAAACTTCAAGCTTTCACATTAGAAAGTTGAAATTTTTCGCAGATTTTTTTTCTGTACGTGACAGGCCATCAAAGTGAGAGAAAAATTTTCTATTTTGTCCAGCTCGTAGTTTTCTATATGCAAAAGTTACCAAACTTACAGAAACTAAAAAATAATAATAACCTTTCGAAAGTAGAGGTTTTAAGCTTAAAATTTAAATTTTATTTATTTTTAACAAAGTTACAGCTGCTTGAATTTTGCCTATTTTTAAAGATAAATTTAGTGTTCCTTCAATTTTTGTGAAAAATGTACAATATACTTTTACTTAAATATTATTAAATTTTATGTATTTGTTGTTATTGCTAATTTTGTGAATAATTAAAAAAATGAAATTGTTTTGCAGATCTTTGCTTAACACTACAAAATAGGTGATATCAGTACAAAATTAACTTTTTCAAAAAAGGTAAAAAAAAGTGCCAAGTACACACAATGTATTTTGTAAATTCAAAAATCTAACCTAAGTGGTAGCTTTATATTTTTTTCACAAAATTATATTATCTAACTTAACTCAAGTAACATGTATTTAAAAAAAAAGATGTAAATTTTTTAATTTTTTCTTCACAAAATTATATTACGTAACTTAATTCAAGTGACATGTATCTAACCTAAGTGGTAGCTTTATACCTTTTTCACAAAATTATATTACCTAACTTAACTCAAGTGACATATGTATTTAAAAAAAATTGAAGATTTAAAGTTTAAAATTAAAATTTAAAAAAATTAAAAATTTTACTTTTTTTTTACTTTTTGAAATACATATGTCATTTGTGTTAAGTTAGATAATATAATTTTGTGAAAAAGATATAAAGCTACCACTTAGGTTAGATTTTTGAATTTACAAAATACATTGCGTGTACTTGGCACTTTTTTTTACCTTTCCTAAAAAAGGTAATTTTGTACTGATATTACCTAACTTAACTCAAGTGACATGTATTTCAAAAAAAGATGTAAAACCTTTAAATTAAATTGTGCCAATTGTAAAGAGAATATGTATATTGCTTTGAAAGATAATTGTTATGCAACTACTTTAAAGAAATAAAACTCAAGTGGTATTTTCGTATTCCTATTCAAGGGTCTTCCTATTCTAACCCAAGTGGTAATAGCTTCTTAATTCTCTTTAACAAATTTTTAATATTACAAAGAATCATTTTAATTACAAAGAATTAAAAAAGTAACAGTACAAAATAAAAATATTTAATTAAAACAAAATAAATAAATTTTTTTTTTAAACTTGGCGCTGTTAAACATTAAAATATTTAAACATTAGTAGATACTAAGATTTTTGATTGAATAAAAAAACAATAAATATAATTTAGGGAAGAATGCGATAGGAGTAAAAAAGCAGCGCCAAGTTTTTTTACAAGAAAAATTTATTTATATTATTTTAATTAAATATATTTTTATTTTGTACTGTTACTTTCTTAATTCTTTGTAATTAAAATGATTCTTTGTAATATTAAAAATTTGTTTAAAAAAATTAAGAAGCTATTACCACTTGGGTTAGAATAGGAAGACCCTTGAATAGGAATACGAAGATACCACTTGGGTTTTATTTCTTTAAAGTAGTTGCATAACAATTATCTTTTAAAGCAATATACGTATTTTCTTTACAATTGGCGCAATTTAATTTAAAGATTTCACATCTTTTTTGAAATACATGTCACTTAAGTTAAGTTAGGCAATATAATTTTGTGAAAAAGAAAATAAAGATTTTACATTTTTTTTTTAAATACATGTCACTTGAGTTAAGTTAGGTAATATAATTTTGTGAAAAAAATATAAAGCTACCACTTAGGTTAGATTTTTGAATTTACAAAATACATTGCGTGTATTTGGCACTATTTTTTACCTTCTTTGAAAAAGGTAATTTTGTACTGATGATATAAACAGTAGTGATAACAACTTTGATTTTGACATATATGATCTATTATTCTAAAACGTAATTTTGCTACAAGATGCACTACAGTTGATAGAGACAGTAATAAATTCGGCAATGATAATATTATCTACTCAATATTTACTCAATAAAAGAAAGAGAAAATTATCAAAATTGATCCAAAGAATCGGATCTAGGTACTTGTGGTATCGCATAAGAACCGCAAAAAGGTATATATATATATATATATATATATATATACTGATTTTAATGATTAAATTTCTGTTCTAACAAGTCATACATCTAAATTATATACAGTGATATATAATAAATATAGTTTATTACATTCCTTTTAATTTCAAATATTTTTTCATGAGCATTTTACCTTGAGGTCATTTTTCTTTAAGATTATTTCTTCCTGAAGTTGTTGCACTTCCGTTTCCGCTCTGTCCCGAATTATTTTCTCTCGTGAAATTTCATTCATCTGTATACAAATAGTTTCCTGCATCTCCGTCATCCTTTGCTCGACTTCACTACTTTTTTTCTCAAGTTCTTCCATGTAAATAGACATGTTTTTCATGCGTTGTTGCATAGTCTCCACTTCGCCAATGAGTGTCTCCTTTTCCTTCAACAAATCCTCCTTTTTCTTGCTAACGGTGATGCTATAATTGTCGTAAAACTTTTAAGAAGGAAAATGTTTCAGATAATCAAAATGTTAATTTAAAATAATTTTTTTAAGTATACTGTTAGTTATATTTAAGCTATATACAATACTTTTTTGTACAAAAAATGAGATTTAATTTTGTATAACAATAATTTTGTATAAAAAAATATATATGTAATAATTGGGCTACCAAGATCCAGCTTGGATCGTAAATGGCAATTTAGTTTAATCTACTATTTGATTGTACATCATAACGGTCGTATAAGTCTCGTATTATTGTTTATTCACATCCTCTGAAAAAGACATTCAAAACTATTGTTAACCGGTTATTGCGATAATTATTACCACATGCCTCAGTAGTCGAATTGGTACGACACCCTTCACGGAATGAGGGAGATTCCAGGTTTGAACCGTGGCTGAGGTATTTTTCGCAATAATTTGTTTACAGTTAGATAGTTAAATTGACTCGATTTAATTATGGGGAGAGAGAGGATTTTACTCTAAAGGGAACTGTGTTATAAGTCTGACAAATCTAGTCGGAGTACAGTTTACTAATGTTGGAAAAGATATATGTAATACACAAAAAAATATTATATATAAGGGAGACCGAGGCTAGTTGGTACATGAAGCAAGTTGGTACACGGCAATTATTTGTAAAAATAACAAAAGATAATATTGCATAAAAAATATAGTATTTCTGCAAAAACGTTGCGATAATATTTCAATTAGTTATTTTAGGCCGAATAGCGTATTTTCACATACAGAAAATATTTTTAGTTTTGTATAGCCGAAAGTAAAATAAATCAGTGATGTATTAAATGTTAATAATAATAAGAGAAATAGAATCGTAACGATATACAAACAATTAGAATCAAAAGCCATGCGATCCAAGCTTAGGTCTTTGACAGCCTTATATTAGTTTCTGTATACATATATGTCTATTGTATATACATATAATTTTTTCCAACAAACTGCGCGCCGATTATTTGTCAGACTTAAAACACAGTAATTGTTAGAATTAAAAACCCTTCCCTCTTCGGAATTAAATCGACTCGATTTAATTATCTAAAAACTGTAAAGAAATTTATTGCGAAAAATATTACCTCAGCCAGGGCTCAAACCTGGAACCTCCCTCATTCCGTGTAGAGCGTCGTACCAATTCGACTACCGAGGCATGTGGTAATATTTATCGTAATAACCGGTTAATAATAGTTTAAAACGTCTTTCTCAGGCGACGTGAATAAATAATAATAAAAGAAATAGGATCGTAACGATATACAAACAATTAGAATCAAAAGCCATGCGATCCAAGCTTAGGTCTTTGACAGCCTTATATTAATTAAAGTAATTTAAATCGATCTGACTGGCAATATATATATTTAGAAATTACATCAACTGACCAAAACCATGGTCAAAATTAATAATGTCTCGATATCGATCTGAAAAAAGTGCTGTGTGAATCCGACAAACCAAGTTGGCTCACAGTTTTTCAATGTTCATATCGGAAAGACGTTATATATATTGCCAGTCAGGTCGATTTAAATTACTTTAATTGTTATTCTATATACTGGCAAAAGAAATTTATTATTTAGCCTTATATTAGTTTCTGTATACATATATGTCTATATATATACATATAATTTTTTCCAACAAACTGCGCACCGATTATTTGTCGGACTTAAAACACAGTAATTGTTAGAATTAAAAACCCTTTCCTCCCCGGAATTAAATCGACTCGATTTAATTGTCTAAAAACTGTAAAGAAATTTATTGCGAAAAATATTACCTCAGCCAGGGCTCGAACCTGGAACCTCCCTCATTCCGTGTAGGGCGTCGTACCAATTCGACTACCGAGGCATGTGGTAATATTTATCGCAAACTTACTTATAAATCTGGTCATCATATCATAATTTTGTGTCTTCAAAATCTTTACTTTAAACGTAATAACTACCAGTTTATGTTAATGTCTTAAAATATTTTTTTGTTTAAACAATAATCAAAATATCTAAATATGGCAGATCGAGGCTGGTTGTGACAGGGTAGGATGTTATTGCTGTTCTATTTATCATTTCGATTCACTCCGTCGACGTAACACATAACCTCGGCATAACAAAGGCAGATATTTTAATTTTATGTAAGATTTCATTGTTAACATCTATTATTACGTATTAGAACCAGTCAATACAGAACAACAGTTAAATTATATCTATCCGTACTTTTCATTGCAAATATATTAAATACGTAATTAATGCAATATTTTATCTGTGTTTAACGCTATATTATTTTAAAATTTAACGCTCTTTACGCCGTTTCTTCTAACGACAAAAGTAAACGCCCGTTATACGCTCAATAGAAGTTGTATGCAGTTCCCAACCCGGGAAAAAAAGACTATATATAATTATATATAAATATATATGATTATATATAATGCAATTATATATAAATTTTGTCTCTATATGATCATATATAATCATATATATATATATATATATATATATGATATATATATGATATATATATATATATATATATATATACAGTGTTCGAAATAAAAGTAACCACCCGAAAAAGGGGGGTAGATTGGGTCAAACTGAAAAGAAAAGTCTCGTACCATTTTGCAAAATTCGCAATAGTTAACGAGTTATTAAATAAAACGTCTGAGCAAATGAGCGCACAAGGAGCGATAGAAACGGGCCTCGGCGGCTGGCTGGGCTGGCACGGTGCCCGGCGCGCGGCGTGCGGTGGGGGTCGAGAGACGAGGGGCGAGCGGGGCGCGGTGCGGCGCGGCGAACGTCGAGCGACAGATGTTATACACTGCGGCGAAAAAGTATTAAAGCCAGCCCATACTAAACTTACGATAATTCCTTCGCGTAAACGGGATTTTGTAATAACTTACAATAATTTAGAACGCGTAAACGAGTGAATTATCGTAAGTTACTACAGAAGTAACGCGCTCGCGTAAACGTAATAACAGTTAGGTAGCACACGTATTGCATAGGCATTGCCGTAGCGTCTTACGCCTTAGATAATATTAATTAATTTAGCTTGAATTATGTGTAATAGAAACATTTAATTTTAGTAAATTTAATTATTTTGCATGTCAAAGTTTACGAGGTTTACCACAAGCTTTACTTTAATTTTTGTTTATGTTAGAATAACTTTAATGGTGCGTGTCCACCTGCGAGTAAAACTCTCGAGAGTAGCTCTCGAGATTGATTCTCGCAAATGGACATATTCCTAAAAAGTACCTATAACGGAGAATGAATCGCAGCTCTCGGCGAGCGAACTTTTCAAGACCTACTCGCAAATCGACACGACGTTATTTTACTCGAATCTCGGAGATCAGCTCGCCAAGCTCGAACGCTGTTCGTATTTTGAGAGCTACATGATGACACAAAGGAACTTATTGAATAATGCGGAAATCATGAACCATTGTAGAATACTACTGTGACAGAAATAAAAGTTTTTTTAATTTTTATGTTTTGCGAATAAAGTGCGAAAAATTCATAATTTAAAAAGAATTAGATAATAATATTTTTAATACATTCTTTTATTACTTGGTCAATAATTAGTTACACTTAATTTTACATACTTTGCACGTTTTAGTTACAGCGTTAAAATTAAATACATTTTTACATCGCGAATTAAGTACATAAAAAAAAAATTTAATATTTACATGTAAAAATCTAACATCAAGTTATTTCGCAAACTGAAAACTAAATAATAATATCGCACTATGTTTTCCATTTCACAGTTTGTAAGTCTGTAGAAACTTTTAATTGTTGGGAATCTTCAATCTTAAGCTCTCTAATTTAGAGCAGATCCGACACCTGCGATCAATCCATTGCTTGACCCAGGAGGTCTTTTTGTTGTTATTTAACACCCTTTTCTTTTTAAAATAATGCTAGCCACTATAGTAGCCGCAAGTCTCTTTGTTTACGAGACATTATAATGTCACCACTCTCAGAGATCGACTAAAAAAGTACGTAAGTGGACACAGTTTTGAGAGAACTCTCCGAAAGAATACTCTCTGGATTCTCACGAGATGCTCGCAAGAGTACAATGTCAGAAAAATTACTCTCAAATGGACAGTGTCAGAATAACTCTCGAGAGCTACTCTGGAGAGTTTTACTCGCAGGTGGACACGCGCCTTAAAACTCTCGAGAATATCTCTCGAGAGTTATTCTGACACTGTCCATTTAAGAGTAATTTTTCTGACATTGTATTCTCGCGAGCATCTCGCGAGAATCCGGAGAGTATTCTTTCGGAGAGTTCTCTCAAAACCGCATCCACTTACGTATTTTTTTAGTTGATGTCTGAAAGTGGTGACATCATAATGTCGCGTAAACGAAAAAACTTGCGTCTGCTATAGTGGCTAGCATTATTTTAAATAGGAAAAGGGCGATCATGGCGCAAAAAGATATGCGCTGCTTTAACGAGCTGAAGATCCGAGTTCAAATCCGACCGAAAATTGTCGGTTTTTATTTGATCGCCACCTCTCGGAAGAGTTAATGGCAACCCGCCGAGAGTGTATCTCTAAGAAAGCAGAAGGGAGGCTTCGGATTTTATACAGACCGAACTTCAGGAGGCTATGGCTTGAACTTGAGCTATAGTGCCGTTGAAACAACAAAAAGACCTTCTGGGTCAAGCAATGGATTGATCGCAGGTGTACATTCGGTGCTGGATCTGCTTTAATTAGAGAGCTTGAGATTGAAGACTCCTAACAATGAAAAATTTCTGCAGACTTACAAGTTGTGAAGTGGAAAACATAGTGCGATATTATTATTTAGTTTTCAGTTTGCGAAATACCTTGATGTTAGATTTTTACATGTAAATATTAATTTTTTTTTTTTTTTTAAATGTACTTAATTCGCGATGTAAAAATGTATTTAATTTTAACGCTGTAACTAAAACGTGCAAAGTATGTAAAATTAAGTGTAACTAATTATTGACCAAGTAATAAGAGAATGTATTAAAAATATTATTATCTAATTCTTTAAATTATGAATTTTTCGCACTTTATTCGTAAAACATAAAAATTAAAAAAACTTTTATTTCTGTCACAGTAGTATTCTACAATGGTTCATGATTTCCGCATTATTCAATAAGTTCCTTTGTGTCATCATGTAGCTCTCAAAATACGAACAGCGTTCGAGCTTGGCGAGCTGATCTCCGAGAGTAAAATAACGTCGTGTCGATTTGCGAGTAGGTCTTGAAAAGTTCGCTCGCCGAGAGCTGCGATTCATTCTCCGTTATAGGTACTCTTTAGGAATATGTCCATTTGCGAGAATCAATCTCGAGAGCTACTCTCGAGAGTTTTACTCGCAGGTGGACACGCACCATTAAGTTATTATAACATAAACAAAAGTTAAAGTAAGGCTTGTGGTAAACCTCATAAACTTTGACATGCAAAATAATTAAATTTACTAAAATTAAATGTTTTTATTACACATAATTCAAGCTAAACTAATTAATATTATCTAAGGCGTAAGACGCTACGGCAATGCCTATGCAATACGTGTGCTACCTAACTGTTATTACGTTTACGCGAGCGCGTTACTTCTGTAGTAACTTACGATAATTCACTCGTTTACGCGTTCTAAATTATTGTAAGTTACTAAAAAATCCCGTTTACGCGAAGGAATTATCGTAAGTTTAGTATGGGCTGGCTCTAATACTTTTTCGCCGCAGTGTATAACATCTGTTGCTCGACGTTCGCCGCGCCGCACCGCGCCCCGCTCGCCCCTCGTCTCTCGACCCCCACCGCACGCCGCGCGCCGGGCACCGTGCCAGCCCAGCCAGCCGCCGAGGCCCGTTTCTATCGCTCCTTGTGCGCTCATTTGCTCAGACGTTTTATTTAATAACTCGTTAACTATTGCGAATTTTGCAAAATGGTACGAGACTTTTCTTTTCAGTTTGACCCAATCTACCCCCCTTATTCGGGTGGTTACTTTTATCTAAACTAAAATATAAACGAAAAAAATATAAACCATAATAAAAAATGAAAGTGTTGATGAGTTTCTCAGGTAAGTCATTAATAAATGATTCGACCAATTAATTTTCAGCATCTGAACTTTCACGCGCAGTTTCTGCATCATTATTATTCTCTCCACGTTTCTTATTATTATTATTACTACGTTCTTTGGCTTTTCTTAACCACTTTTGGATTGCTTCTTCGCACTCTTTATTAGTAGAATTTGGGATGCTTTTTTTGACAGAACCTATGATATAAAAACAGGGTAAAACATAATTAGAAAATTGTAAATAGTATAATTGTAAATAGTAAAATTGTAAATAGTAATTGTATATTGTAGATTTGATAATCTACAGAGAAAGAATGATTTTAATAAAATCGTCAAATAAAAGATAATTGGTAAATAAAAGATAATCTAAAAAACTACTTACCAATTATCAAATCCGCTAATTTTAATTTGTTAAAAGTTTTTTTGGCTCGCCTTCCCAACCAGCTATAGGTTGATGCAAGGTCATTTTTTATTAACATTTGCAATGAGTAAAATTCTGTACAGAACTTCCACCAATTTTTGCAAGTTGATTCATCTGTAAAATTCAAAATAAAAATAATAATCAACTAAAATTTTATTAGTTGATAAAGTATATTTGTAAAACTACAATAAATATGTAACATATATATGTGAGAATAACACATTCATAAAATATTACGTTAAAATTTTTCTCGTCGTTTAGGTGTTCCTCGACGCGGATTAGGTCATCCTCGTCTTGTAACGGAAAATTAAACATTGTGGAGAATGAAGTTGTTGCTTCCTCCACTTCATGAGTCACCTTATTCATAACAATACGATTAACCGATGTGGTTAATTCGTGAAGTGAATCTGTATATTGCCACATGCTGGCTTTGAAAAGATTTTGTTGTTGGATGATTTCTTTAAAATAATTTTCTGGAAAAAAGTTTAATATATTTATTAATCGTGTCAAAAACATGTAATAATAATTTAATTTTATAATAAGATTAATGATAATTCTATAAAAAATAACTGTACATAAAATATATATTACTCGCAATCGCAAAATTTGCCTATTGCCCGAATTTTTTAACCAATGCAATATATGGCTTAAATGTCCATAACGTGTTCTGAGTACTTTATTTCGGCCACAACGCGTTGTGTTTTCCAACGCTCAGTGGTCAAAATAAATATCCAGAACGTGTTGTGGACATTTAAACTTATCCATATCGCATTGGTTAAAAATTCGGGCAATGGGCCAATTTTGCGATTGCAAATAACATATACATACCACAGTTGTGTTTTATATGTACAGGACAACATTTACATTTTTGTTCATTAACATTCAATGGTTTATCGTTGTCATCTAAAGATTTATTACCTCGTTTATTACCTACAAAATTTACAAAAAATACATTATAAACTTTTGCATTTTGTAAAGGTGCTTAATAGTTGTGATTAATAATTATATATATTACAAAAAATAATTTACCAATCGATAAATTCCTTTCAAATTTCTCATTTCGAATTCTATCGTTATTAGTAGCTTGACTCTTTTGTTTCGGCTTTCTTTTACTCTTATAAAAGTACTGGTGTCTGGAAGAAAACATTAGGAACTAAATGATTGAATGTTTTTTGAATTTATAAAGTATTCGCAAATGTTTTCTTTTATCCCTAAAAATTTACGTTATACTTTTATTTTAAAAAGATTTTAAAAAGTAAAATAACGCCAGATACTACTATGTTTCTTCATTTATAAGATAATTAATTTTTAACAAAATTTATATAATGTAGCAAATAAATACATGCAAACGAACCATTCGTTAAACGTGGAGGAGTCGGCAATTTAGTCGGCAATTTATTATTATCGTCTGATGATGATAGATTATCCTCATCAAATGAAGAGCCGAACGTTTTTTTTTTATTAATTTCCTTTTATTTCTGTCAGATTCTGTTTCATTCTGTTTAGATCTGTCAGAATTTACATCGGACGAATATTCCACCCGTTTACACTTTTTTCTGCTGTTGAATAATCATCTAAAACAAAATAAATATAACATGACGACAATGCATAAATATATTTTTTGTTAATTGATACATAAAAACACAATAAGTAATATATTTACAAAAAGTTCCATTTCGTATAAGCCGAATAGGATATGAAGGCCAAGAAGTATCAAGTGCATCGTGATTTTTTACTGCAGCTGTCAACTTGTCAGGTGTAAGCGTCGGCCAATAACATTTGTCATTTAGTATCCAACTTGATGGAACTACTTCAACACAATCTTCATCAGTGAAAATCACAATAGTCCATGTCTTTGTTATTTTTCCTGCAAATTATTAACAATTTGTGTACGCAACTTCAAATCGATCATTTTAAATATTATATAAATATTTGGAATCAAGCCGTTAACAAACAGAAGGAAATTCAATTTTTTATCTTATCGTAAAATTTATTTGTTAGATATATATATTCTCAGAACAATTGAATATTATAATAATATTCTTTGGAATGTTATTCATCATTTTTAAAAATACTGAGAAGTTAATAAATTTAATATTTAAGAAATACATCTCTATTTTTATTAATTTTAATTGTAAAATATGATCTTAATAAATATAATCTAAAATAATTTTAATTGTAAAATATAAAAATAAATTGTAAAATGACATTTAAATAATCCTAAATTAAAATTTTTTTATATAAAAAAGTAAAATTATTAAAATCTATAAAATTCAATTAGACGCGGAATGAAGTAAGGGAAAAATAACAAATTTATCTTTAAAATGTAATCTTATACATTTATGCGATATTCCACTTATATTCCAACTTTGAAGATCGTTAACAACGTTATCAACTAAATATATACCCAAATCAGAAGAATTACATGGTTCATTATAAAAATCTTTTTTTGAATTATATTTATTTCCAATTATTACTATATTTTTATCGTTACTAGCATTATTTTTAATTAAAACAATGTCACCATTATTTAAACTACAACAATTATTTGGATCTTTTATTTTTAGAGTAAAATTAGAAAATACAATTTTTTCCCATTGACTAATACACAAAAATTGATTTAAAGGTCCGTTATCATGTTTATGAAGAGAAGTCACCACGCTCGGGCACGAGTAATAGGACACTGAGGAGGATCATGTTTATTGAATAATTTGGGTTTTACATTCAAATTATTTTCTTCACTTAATTCTGCAAAATTTTCTTCATATATACGATTAACTATTGTTGCAATGGTTAATCTTTTTTCTAATATATCCTTTTATCTTTTGCATATGATTTTCAAAGGGATAGGCACTGTATTCTTGTAACATTCCAAACTTTTTTACATCATCATACAAATGTAATAAGTTATGAATATTAATTGAACAATTATCTTTGCCATACAAAATTATATAACTTTTTACAAAATAATTAAGAATAGAATTAGCGTAATCTAAATATCTAACATGATGGAGAGACGATAAAATAGTGACAGCTACATTTAAAGACATAAAATTGAGATAATTGTCTCGATTAAGTACAGATTTTAAAACAACAGGACCTGTGTACAATAAAAATTGTCTAAATTCTGTAGCTTTCCATCTTATACTTTTTTCTAATGATCTAGGTGTACGATTAAATTCTAAAGGGATATTTTTAATTTGATTTATTAATAAACCAGAAATTTGTGTAATTTGTGCATGAGATAATTTTACTGATGGTTTACCAAAACACCACATACTCACTACAGCTTTTGTAACGCCTAAATCAATTAAATGCATCGGCTCGACAGGAAAATCACGAATCATATCTAAATGTTCGATTAATTCAAGATCAGAAGTTTTTGAACTTATGTGATGTTCTTCTTGAGATTATGATCTAAATTCTAAATCGGTTCTATCACGGAATTTATTTAAATTCGAGAAACAAACTCTACCGTTAATATAATCCCCTTCTATAACACATTTTGTACATAAATAATAACCGGTATGACCTTTTGTAAATTTAATAAATGCCTTAGCAGGTGTATCGCAAATAAAACCTTTAATTTTGAAGGGATAAATAAAACTTTTGTTTTCTTTATTTATTATGATACCGTATGTTTTGACAAATCGATAACTTCGGCAATAAAATCTTTTAAAAATAAATTTGCTTCATCTGGCTTTTTCCCCCGTGATATATACCTACAATACCTACTTTATTACGATTTTCAACTAAACTACATAGTATTGGCCACAACTGCTGATTCGAACTTTTAAAAAGTGGTAAACCATCAATATTTATGTAAACTTCTATTTGTTGCACATTTTTTAAAGATACAAATGAACATAATTTATGAATACAATTATTCAAACCGAAATGATAATAATGTCCTGGTTCAACAATCTTCAATGTATTTTTTCTAGGAGTTTTTAATAATACGCGAGCATCCGAAGGTAATTCATCATGTTCTGATTTTAAAATAGCTAATAATTCGTTAATTGCAACATGAGTAATTTTATTTTTCCAAGCCCAGGTAGCAAGTTGTGATCGTAGAGAACATTTATTGGTTGTATTATTGGAGTTTTCATAATTATTAATTGATTCGTTATGAAATGATTCGTTATTCAAAGTGCTTTCATTAAAATCTATAATAAAATCATTATTGGATGTATCACTATCTGAACTCTCTAAACTTTCTAATATATTTTTATCAAATTCAATATTATCAAAATTATTATCCAAATCAATGCAATTAAATTGTTCATTGATATTCGTTTTATTATTTAAATCATTATTATTTAAATATTGAGCAAAAGCTTGATCAGATTCAACTAAATTTATCGTAGAATCTGTACTAACTTTTGCTCGCCTATAATATTTAGCTGCAATTTTAGGCATACTCACTTATTTTCCAAGAATTTCCTAAAGGCAACACAGTCCTTAAGTGTGATCTTGTAAATTAACTGTACCAATGGTGTTGCGTAACTTTCTTCAATGGATTTTTCAAAGCAAAAGATCTTCCAGAGCTATATAAAATAAAAAATGTTTTTAATTTATAGGATTTAAAAATATTAATTTATTCTAAAGAAGATATAAAATAAGAATGAGTTCAGATGAAGCATATTCTACATTTTGAGTCAATGCGCTAAGTCAAATACATGGGCTGCTTTCCAACAATGACACAGTGCGACATAGTATCATTCTATTGTCTTTCAATACCAGTGAACGGCAAAGATAAAATAATACTGTGTCATACTGTGTCGTTGCTGGAAAGCACTCATGATTAACAGGTTGTATGTACATACAATATGTGAAAATCTGAAATATGTATTATACATGAATGAATATTGTTAGTTCATTAAAAAGTCAGTTTATTGTATTAAAAATATCATCTAAAAATATAAATTAATTTTAGATGTAACAAAATATATAGCGTATTCTACAATGAAACAGAAGTCAGCAATCAGAAGATATAAGCGAATCATAAGCCTGTTTTAAAGCATTCATAAATTGGAACGCAGTTGTCATAATGAGACAGAAGTCAGCGCAATCAGAAGATATAAGCGAGTCATAAGCAATTATAAAGCATTCATAAGTTGGAACGCAGGTGTCATAAAATGCTTCTGTCTTATTGTGGAATAGGCTTATATATTTTATGAACGTACATACAATTATATTTTCAAGCAGACTTTCAATATCGAAGTACAACACATACTTACATTTTTTTGTATCCGTGTATCCTCACAACCTTTAGGTCTGTCTCGATCTCGATCCGTTCGACAACCCGCGACACCGCTAACCGGATCAATCTCCGACGAGTCGTTCATAATTCTTCGAAGTACACCGCGTGTACCACACTTGGTTATTTTACACTATTTTTAAAATTATAATTGCGAATTATTACTGCGATAAGTAAATAAATATTATACGCTGCTTCTATTCTCTTGATAACGAAAAATATGTAATTTTGTCATATAAAGTAAAATATTAACTTTTTAGGTTATAAGAATAAAAATCTGCTAAAATTATGTATTTATTAAATACATATATATAAATATTCATATACTTACATTTTTTCGTATCCGTGTACCCTCACAACCTCTAGGTTTGTCCTGATCCGTTCGACAACCCGCGATACCGCTAACCGGATCAATCTCCGACGTATCGCACACTGCGTGTACCCGCACACTTAATATTCTACACTGCGACAATTGACACTACGTACGTACGTACGTATACCTGCATGCCTTTCTGCAAGCAGCAACGTGATGCAGGTGAAATTATTATAACTGAGTGAGTAGCCCAGAAATGGACAATAAACCTTGGGGTGAACCGGTACGATACACGAGTAACACGAGTAAGGCACGAGCGCGCTCATCCCTGCACAAGCCCGCCAAATCAAGTCACGTGATCGCGCTCGACCAATCCGCGCAAGACTCGTTAATTATTACACGCCCGGGCCATGGTATCTGCACGCGTATGATCACGCCATAAAAAAAGACTGCTACGCATACTATTATAAACATAATGACGACGGAAAATTTAAAATGCTTTACGTGACGGCGCGGGAGAATAACGCTATGCCTTACAAAACTAATTTTTGTGACAAAAAATATGGATATAAAATAATATATCCAAAATAAGTCCATGTACAAATGTCCAATGGATGTACAGTATATATTCATAAATTAGTTATATAAAGGGGATCTCAAATGGATGTCCACTGGACGTCCCTCTTTATTAGTCCAATGTACATCCTTATATGGATGTACAATGGACAACCTTATTATGTCCATGGACGTATGGTAGTAAAATGGACGTAAAACGGACGTCCATAAGATGTACGGTGCTATTTGGTATATTGCTTTGAAAAATGATTTAAGTGCAACTACTCTTAAAAAATAAAACAAATTTGTTTTACCTAACTTAACCCAAGTGGTATGTATCTTTGTATTCTTAAAGGTCTTTCTATCAACCCAAGTGGTAGTAGTTTTAATTCTTTTTGATAAAATTATAATATTACAAAGAACCATTTTAATCACAAAAAATTAGAGGTAACATTATAAAATAAAAATATTTAATTAAAATAAAATAAATAAATTTTTCTTGTAAAAAACTTGGCGCTGTTTTTTTAAGATGTATCCAGACCAACTTGCATAGGTGCATAAGCATATGCATAAAGAGATGGATTGGTCTATTTCCTTTTGCATATATATATAAACCAATCAATTTCTTACGCTTATGTTTATGTCCTATGCAATTTGTCTGGATTGACTTTAAAAAAACAGCGCCAATTTTGTGGGCCGGGGAGTCCTTTTTAAGACTCGCGAGAAAGGCGCCCTCTATAATAAGTAGCCCGGACCGGACAGTGCCGTGAGGGAAGGGCCAGAGGCCCTCCCAACTGTCCTAGGGGAAGGAAAACCCGACTAAAAACCGGGGGACCGGTCGCCCTGCTTAGGAGTCCAACTGGCTTCGGCCACGCGGACTCCAACGGCCGGTAGGGGATGGCGACCCTGACTTCAAACGCCCGGTCAGCCGGGACCGTTAGGGAGGAGTTTCTACTCCTCTTGCCGGCTATGGGGTATCCCGAAGCCCCCAGCCATTGCACGCCGGTGCTCCGGCAGGCTGGGGATGGAGGGATTCTTATGGGAGGACTCACCGCTTGTCGGTGAGGATGGTTCCCGTTCCTCCTGTCACTCATTAGAGCGGCAGGGGGGACCTGGGGTTTCCCCGGGGGGGTTTCCTTCCTCACCCTTGCGACAGGCAGGGATGCCGTCTCGTCGTGGGGGTGGAAAGACCCCTCGCCTGCGCCCCCTCGCGGGGCGTTCGCCCCTTTTCAGGGCGGGCAGGGGTAACTCTCTTCCGGTCCCCCTCTGTACGTGGTGCAGAGGGGGTTGGAGGGGAGGCCCGCACAGCGGACTTGCACACCAGGGATGTCATCCCACGGTGTCCGCTGTGCGGAGGGCAGTCCCGGACCGCTCGGACATATTCCGAGGTCGGGGCCGGAGCCGCCTGGGTGGGTGCAGACCCGTCGGGCTGCTCGGACGTATTCCGAGTTCGGGGCCGGCAAGTCTAGTCACCGGACGCAAGGGCCGGCGACGAGCGCGGAGTTCGTTGGGTCGGCGTGTGGGGTGGGCGCTCCGTGTCCCTGCTCGTGAGTGGCGGGGACCGGGATCGAGCTTGCTCGGCCGGGGCTGGGATCGAGGTCTCTCGGCCGGCCAACCCTCGTTGCGCGCATGTGGGGGCGTCTGGGTTTTCTCGTCGGCGTCGATCGGCGGACGGTGCCTCAGGGGTCGGGGGCGGTCTCTGGGGGCTCTTCGGGGCCTTCGGGGGGCGCTCTCGATACGGATACGGCGAACCCGGGGATACCCGAGGACTCGGGCAGGCTGGGCTCGTGAGGCGGGTGATGCCAACCAGCCTAGGAGAAGGACACCCCGAAAATAAACTAACTTAAAAACTATGGAAATGAATTTTCAAGGAGCAACGTTTACCGGCTCAGGGGATTCGGACCCCCAGAACCCGTTGGATGAGGGATATTGTCCCGGTCTCTCACCGTCGTCATCAAACGTCGGGCTAAATATTAAATCACTGGTGGACAGGGTGTTCAGGGACACCGGAATCACACCATCGGAGGAGGAGGATAAGGAGGAGGACTACGGGAGCTGCGCGGACGTAGCGGAGCATCCCGATAAAACCGCTACCAAGTCAGAGGAGGACGAGATCCTCGCTGGCGTTGAAGAGGAGGACCGCATACGATCGCGGCGGCGCGCTAAGTCTGCACCCAAAAGAGCCCACATAATCTCAGAATCGGCCGATTCCGAGTCGGACTCGGACAAGCGCACGCGTTCCCGCTCCAAGGTTAGGAAGAGCGGGAAAAAGACTGCGCCAGCTGAGAGGGGGGGTACACGTGGAAACCCCTCCACCTCAGCAATCGAGAAGAGAACGAACTTGAATAGCGAAAGCGATGTCGAGTTCATGGAGGTGACAGAGGGTACGCTGAGGGCGAAACTCTCCAAAGAGCGGTTAGAAAAAACCTGCCGCATTATGGAGGAAACAGGACAAGATGTATCGTCACTTGTCGAACCGGGAGAGTGTCCCGCGCTTGGCGAGGCGCGAAAGCCGGGCGGGCGAGGCCGTCCAGCGGAAACAGGTAACTACTACCTGAAGCAGCTCAGAAACGCACAGAGGAGCTGATCAACAGGGCACGCGAGATAAAGATCCTGCGTGACGCCATTGTTCCGGCAAATCTTTCCAAAAATAGGAAAATCGCCGAGAAACAAGCTATGGAGGAGCTGGAGTACACTCCGGCAAGCGCGCTACTAAGCGAGATATTCGAGGCGATCAATGGCATAAACCTGGTCGCTGAGAAATCTGGCACGTTGAAAGGCGAATACCGTAAATGCCTTAACGAGTCTGCCGCGCGAATCAAGGCCGCGTTGACACACCTCGTGCAGCGATACGACGCCCCGGAAAGAGGGCTCGAGCGCGACGTTGAGGTCCAAGAACGGGTTTCCGCACAAAAGAGGGAGATTACTGCGTTGCGCGAAAGCGTAACGCAGAACGCAAATACCCAACGGGAGCTGCAAGAGCTCAGGAATGAGCTCGAGCAATTGCGCTCTCAACAGGGGCAAAGGGAGGTCAGGATAACGAGGGCCGCAACGGGCTTCAAAAGACAGAAAATCCAGATACTCTCGGACACATCGTCGGGAGCGGAGGATACTCCCGTCGCAACTGATGACAAAATGGATTGCGACGTGGAACAGGAGTGCAAGCGTGACGAAATTTTTGCGGAAATTGCCCACAACGTCATGCCTGCGGCCGTCCGTCCGTCAATACAGGGCACCAGGAAGGTTCTGGACTCGGAAGTGCCGGCGGCGACAACGGAGCCAGAGGCAAAGGTACCAGTGCAACCGGAGTCGATGGAGAAGCGACTAGCGGAAGTACTGGTACTCAGCGTCGAGGAGAAGGTTGGTAAGATGAGGGAGGAACTCATGCGAGTTATCGCAAATAAACTCCCTCAGACGCAAGCACAGCCGGCGCCAAAAAAGACGTCTGTTGCTCCGGCGGCGACGGCCTCCGCCGGAGGGGGAAAAAGAGGAGACGGCAACACGGGCAAAAGGTCTGCCGCCAAGAAAAAGGGAAAAGGACAAGGCAAAACGTCCATTCCCACGTCGGCCACACCCGTAAAGAAGCTGCCGCAAGTACCGGGACCGAGGAAAGAGACCCCCATTCCCACATCGGCCACGTCCGGAAGAGCGCTGCCGCAGGTACAGGGACAAAAGAGTGGAGCAATTGTTCCAACTGGGGCCGTGCTGCCTGTCGCGCAGCCCCAGGAATTGGGGAAAGAGGTGGCATTGCCAACACCTGGATCCAACGACACCTTGTGGGCCCAGGTAGTAAGGAAGAAGCCCAAAAAGCGGGATGACAAGCCCGCCTCACAGGGGCAATCCAGGGCGCGACGGCAACCGACACAGCCGGGGAAGGGAGCAAACATCGCTTTTTCCTCAACGGCTGGGAAGAACACTGCCGCCGGCGCAAAGGAGGGTAAGGCAAGTGGGAGAAAAGGCGTAGAGAGCAACGGCCCTACCCCTACCTCTACCTCTCAACAGGCCAAGGGTGAGAGAAAACGGAGGGTGCCACGCACCTCTGCGATCACGCTTACGTGCCCGCCGGACACGTATGCGGAATGTATGGGACTGGTTCGCAAACGGATCAATCTCAGGGATTTTGGGATCACCAAAGTCCCACACATGAGGAGGACCGCAACAGGCGCTCTCAGCCTAGAGCTGGCTGGTCAGGGCAATGCCGAAAAGGCGGACGCCTTAGCGGCCAAAATGGCTGATGTCCTGTCGGATAAGGAGGGGGTCAGGGTGGCACGTCCCATCATGACAGCTAACCTCCGCCTGTCTGGATTCGAGAGCTCGATTGCAGAAAGCGAGATCTGCGAAATGATCGCAAAGACGGGCAACACCTATCCCAAAAGTGTCAGGGTGGGGCCCGTCAGACGAATGAATAACCGGCTCTGTACGGTAGTCGTCGGCTGCCCCTTGGCAGCAGCGATCACTGTAGCAAAGAACAGCAGGGTGGCGCTGGGGTGGTCGTCCACCAAAGTGGAAATGCTAACCAAGAGACCGCTCCAGTGCTACCGCTGCCTAGAACAGGGGCACACGCGGGCTACCTGCACCAGTACAACGGACAGGACTGACGTGTGCTACCACTGCGAAGAAGCTGGTCATCCGGCCAAAAACTGCACCGGCCGAGTGCGGTGCGTAATCTGCGCGGACAAGGGCATGCCCTACGACCATCGCGTGGGCGGCCCTGCCTGCCGCGGCAGTCGCAAAGGTAAAGAGAGGGCAGAGAGAGATAAACCCTCCAAGCCAGATTCATCGCGGGCTAAAGAAAAGCCCGCGAATAAGGAAAAGGAGGAGAACCTTGTCGTGACGGGGTTCACCGTCACGCACGAAGGCGTGAGGGTCGCTGGAACACCGGCAATAACGGAAACCGTAGCAGAGCTTCCGAAACCACAGAGGCAACGGAAAGACAGGTCAACCCGCACCGTTAAAAAGGAAGACCGACAAACGGTTGAGGTAATGGAAGTGGAGATACTTTCTCTGTCTCCTCCCGCCCTTAGCAAGGACGACGCAGCTCTGCGAGCGGTGGAGCTTACTCGCGACGAGACTCCGATGATAACGGAGTTGGAGGTAGGGTCGGGATCTGCCGCCCCACCAGATAGAGAGGAGAAGAGGCCGGAGGACTCTGTGGGATATATGTGATGGCCTTCAGAGAGGACTTCAATGCGAAGTCAACGCTGTGGGAATCCCCGCGGACCGACGGGAGGGGCGACGTCACCGAGCGGTGGGCGGCGGGTTTCGGCCTGTGTCTGGCTAACACGGGCCGAGAGAGCACTTGCGTGCGGCGACAGGGAAAGTCTATCGTGGACCTTACTTGGGCCACGCCCTCTGTTGCCCGCGATATACGCGACTGGCGGGTGGTCTCAGGTGCGAAGATCCTGTCGGACCACCAATATATCGAGATGGTGGTCCAAACAAGCTCGCCAGGTATGCTCGCCCGTCGACTCGCCGCTGGCGGGCAGACGACGGACGCAGATGGGCCCTCAAGCAGATGAACGAGGACCTTTTTAAGGCCTCAATCACAGCGTCCTTATAAACACAGGAGGAGGAGGGAGCACCCAAGAGGGCAGATGTGGATGTAGATGCTATGACCGAGGGCGTAGTAAAAATCGTCACGCAGGCGTGCGACGTCGCCATGCCCCGACAGCATCCGCTGCCGCCTCGGAAGCAAGCATACTGGTGGACTGAGGAGTTGGCCGAGCTGAGGCGCTCCTTGGTCCATGCTAAGAAGGTTTGGAGAAGGGCACGCGCCGGGAGACGCGTCGCCCTTACCAAAAAGGAAGCCTGGCAGGCCTGGTGTGCCGCCCGCCAGGACTTCGCCCGAGCGATCTGCACGGCCAAAGCGCGCGCCTGTGGTGAGCTCCTCGAAAGTGTGGAAGAGGATCCATGGGGGGGGTCCTTATAAGCTGGTACTTAACAAGTTTAAACCGTGGGCGCCCCCGCTGACGGAGCAGCTTGACCCCTTGTTCGTCGACAAAATCGTCGACGAATTGTTCCCGCGGGCGGATGGGGAAGAGGTTAACTTCCCTCCCACCGTCCCTCAAGAGTGGGACGACGGGTAGGGGGTCAGCATGGAGAAGCTAACGAGGACCGTCAAAAGGGTCAGGAACGGTAAGGCTCCTGGCCCGGATGGGACCCCAGGCTGCGCGTGGAAATTGGCGGGGGGACTGGCCGGCAAAACGCGGCAGGTATATACTGCCTGCTTGAGGGCCGGCCGGTTCCCCAACAGATGGAAGGAGGCCAGCTTGGTGCTCCTGCCAAAGCCGGGCAAATCGCCTGAATTACCCGGCTCATGCCATCCGATATGCCTGCTGGACGAGGCGGGTAAGATCTTTGAAAGGATTATTGCCGAGCGTCTTGTTCGGCACCTGTCCCGAATGGGCAGTGGGGGGCTCTCTGACGACTAGTTCGGTTTCCGTCCCGGGAGATCCACCGTAGATGCGATCAAACGCGTCCTCTCCCGGACGGAGGCCGAGATTGCCGAGGGGAGAGTAGTCATTGGAGTTAGCTTCGATGTACGAAACGTTTTCAACTCCCTCCCCTGGCCGATAATCGGGGAAGCTTTCAAGAGCTACGGTGTCCCTGATTACCTCATAGAAGTCGTCAAAGACTATTTCCGGGACAGGGGATTGACATATGTCGATCAGGACGGTATCCTGAGGACCCGGTTGATCGAATGCGGTGTCCCGCAGGGGTCCGTGCTTGGGCCCCTGTTGTGGATCATCGGTTACGACAGGATCCTCAGGACTTCCCTCCCCACATGTTGTTGGCTATCGGGATACGCCGACGACGTATACCTGGGAGTCAGTGGGGAGGGATGGCGGGAGCTCTTCAGGCTGGCCAATGTGGCAGCGGAGAGCGTGGTGCGCTCAATAGAGGGACTGGGCCTAAAGGTGGCCTCACAGAAAACACAAGTCACCGTGTTTTACAACAAGAGGGAGTGAGGTCCATTTCCAGAGGGGTTTGGTCTCTCTATACGAAGAACGAAATTTCCGACCACTCCGCAGCTCAAATATCTGGGCATGTGGCTGGACAGCGGAAGGAGTTTCGGCGAGCACGTCGCCCAATTGGCTCGTCGGGCGAGCCAGGCTGCAAACAGCCTGGCCCGGCTCTTGCCAAATCTTGCCTATATGTGGCGGCGGTCCAGTCGGTGCTGCTTTACGCAGCACCGATATGGTGGGAGAGGGTGGGCAACAACACCCGTCTTCGTGGGCGCCTGGCGGCAGCCCAACGAATCATCGCGATTCGCGCCGCTAGGGCCTATCGGACCGTCTCCCATCCGACGGCGACCGTCCTCGCCGGGATGCCGCCTGTGCATCTCCTTGCGAGAATGTACGCACAGGTATACGAGGACATCGCGGAGATGCGCAGGCAAGGTACAGCGATAATCCCTAGGGCGAGGATGTTGCTGAGACTCCGGGCGAAGGAAACCCTCCTCCGGTGGTGGTCGGCCTGGTTGGCCGATCCACGCCAGGCAGTATACGAGAGGAGGACGGTGAACGCTGTTCAGCCAGTGTTAGCGGAGTGGATGGAGGGCCAACGCAAACGTCACTTAGCCTTCCACGCTGTGCAGGTGTTGACGAACCACGGTTGTTTCGGCAAATACCTGCACCGCATCGGGAAAGAGCGCACCACGCGCTTCCACCACTGTCCGGAGGGGGCGGACACGGCGCAGCACACGCTGGAACATTGCCCAGCGTGGGATGACCAGCGCCGTGCCCTCCGGGCTAAAATAGGAGAAGACCTCTCTCTCCCGGCCGTCGTGGCTGCGTCGGTCGAACCGGGAAACAAAGGTGAAAGAGCATATAGGGCATTCGTCTCCTTCTGCGACCAGGTCATGTCGCGGAAGGAGGCGAGTAAGAGGATAAAGAGGGGAGAGGCCACTCCCCTCCCTCCTCCGGAGAGCGAGGAGGAGGATTGACAAACCTCCTCCTCTTAGGCTCCACGGTCGGGGTTCTTCTTCCCGACTGTTGCCGCTAAGGTATCGGCAACCAACGTGGCGCCGTCCTCCGACGAGGCGGCGCCTAAGGCACTCGCCCTCCGCATTAATACGGGACGGGTGTGCTGTAGGAGAAGGGGGGGTATACTATTCTTTGGATCAAAAATTATTTTACTATCCTCGGTAGACGTATTTCGTGTTTTAAGTTGATTTAAGTAATATCTTTTGGCAATGTATTTATTGATGATTGACTTTGGAAAACAGTTGTTAGTGAAGATATCTTTAACTGTTAATATCTCGCTTCGCGGGGCAGAGCGACACTTTTTTCTGCCAGATTCGATTGTTTTGTGCAAAAACGCGTCGATTAAGCCTAAGTTTAACGAAATCGGTGAGAAGGCCACTATTCTGCACATTTACCAATTATAATTTTAAAACAATGTTCTTGTGTCTTGTGTCACAAGAGTCTTACAAATATTAGGGGTATTTAAATAAGTTAAAGTTTAACGGTTTGACAGGTTATGTCGGGTTAAAGTCGAGTAAAAAGTTAATTAATTAACTTTGGGCGCGCTACTTTTTAAGGTTATGCAAAATACATAAGTGACTCATTAACCTATCACATTAATCTTTGGATTAAAAGTGGAAAAATTAACTTTTTACCCGACTTTAACCCAACTTTAACCTGTCAAACCGTTAAACTCTAACTTATTTAAATACCCTTATTGACACTTCGTACATACACGTTTAAGACGTTTAAAGTTTAACTTGTATATAACCTGTATAAATTCATGGGACGGGCGTCACGGGGGCAACCAATCCCTTCTCACGGAAAGGGTCCGCCTCCCTGACGCCCGTTTCGCTGCCAGGGCAGCCGGCGGAGGTAGCGCGCCGGTGGGGCTTGGGCTGACACTCCTTTGGGGTGCTGGCCACAGGCGCCCCTCTCTGGCGCGCGAGGGCAGGGGACTGTGGCTCCACCGAGGGCTACAGCACCCGCCCACCCGTTCGCGGGGGCGGAGGAGGGAGGAACCGGCGCATCCGCCATCCTCCCCTCATCCGCCCGGGAGGGTGAGCGAGCGGTCTGGGTGACGCCGCTCGCCCACTGCAAAAGCAACTCCCGGAGGGGGGCGACGGATGGGGGTGATGACACCCACTCGTCGCTTATTAGATAGAGGGTTTGCCCGAAAGGGGCAACGTGCGGAAGGCTCATGGACGTGATGCGCTTGCGCTTTCCCGGGGTCTTCCTCACGCAGTGCAGCGAAGGTCATCTGTGAGAAGTTTAGTGGGTAGGCGGCGCGGCTGGCCTACTGGCTTGTCGCGTCGAATCCCACACTCCCACCGTCCCACCCAGGGGGCGGAGGGGTCTTCCCCTCTTCGGAGGGGCTACAGGGTACGACCGCCGCGGCGGCGCTCCCCGATCCGGGCCAACTGACCGGTTGCCCGGGGCGTAATTCTTCCCCCGATCGGGCCTTAGGCCCGTGACTGGTTGCCTCGGGCGCTCCACGATCCGATCCGGTGACTGGTTGCCGCTTTGTGGGTCAGGTTTCCCTGTAGTGGAAGATTCTCCTCACAAAAAAAAAACCGCTGCCTGTCCGCGGCAGCCAATAGAAGGACTCAAGGACGGGCCAATCCGAGGCCCTGGCGAGCTAACGAAGGGGAAGCGTGACGAGACCGCGAGAGAGTCATTCCGTAGTTGCGTAGCATGAAGAAGCGATCCGTAATCCGTACCGATGAGTATTGTAGACGAGCGAATATCGAATATTAATTGGAACAAACGAAGCTGGTCGGTCACGTTCCCACAATTATTTAGCGAATTGCTTACATTACCAAGTGATTTTTAAAAATATTTATTGCAGGTAAGTTAATGATAACTTTTTAATATTTCTAGATATAAATTTATAAGACTTCTAATTTGAGAGGTTATATAGTAGTATTTATTAATGCTTCACCTTCTGGTGCTTACATAGCAACAGTTTAGCCTGCCAGACTTTACACAACCATACATTTGTCAAATCCTGTTTCCGGTTTTTACATTTTGCTGTTACGATCCTGCTTATAAACTACTTTGAACAATGCTTATACTATGAATTTTACATTTGAACTATTTACTCTTTTCTTTCTCTATTTCTAATCTCATCTCTTTTAAACCTTTCATCCATCCATACCCTGCCCCATCGTCACTCAGCCTCTCTCTCTCTCTCTCTCTCTCTCTCTCTCTCTCTCTCTCTCTCTCTCTCTTTGTGAGTATTACTGGTTGTCCGTAATCTTTGCTCTTATAAAACTGAATATTGCTGCTGCCGTTGGTTGCCTCTGGGCTATTTTGTTGCAGATTTAAGCAGGTCTTTTGGTTGCTTGTCATGCGCTTTATTCTTTTTCTTGGAGATTGCTGCCTAATTCTGAATATTTTCGTGACAAGTATCATTGTTCGTCCTAACCTCATTCTCGGAAACATCGTGGAATTCTTGGGATCACCTATGTAAGGCATTCTGCTCTTTCTGGATCTGATTTGTGCATGCTCCCTTCTCGGTGGATCTCTACTGCGCATGCTCCTGCTTCACTCCTCTCTACGCCTCTCTATCGCTTCATTCGGATTCGCGCATGTGTTTTGCCTGACCTGTGCTCAAGTGTTGCCACCCTAGCTGTACTACGACTGGGGACGTGCCTAGTGATTTTCATCTGACGTGCCTAGGAATTCTTGCTTCTACCGAATAGTGTGACTGGACTACACATGCAACCAACGTGCGCTAGGTGTACAAAATTAATTGCCGGTAAATCTTATTCTTGTGCTGCGTGCTTTAAGGCATTTCATCCGGGCTGCGTCAAGCCATACATTGTTACGCGGTTCGCCAGTGACTGTTGCAAGTCTTATTTCTCGAAGATGCCGCTCACACCTAGAGATGAACGCCGTACGTTCTTTTCTTCGGATAGCGATGCTGCGTCTGGCGTTGTCGCTGCCTCGCAGTCCATTGCGTGTGCGCAGGACATAAGGCATGAGTCCACTGACTCTCTTTTGCGCGGGCTGATCGAGCAGATCAAAAGTACGGATGCGAAAATCTCTGCATTTATTGATAGTCAACAGCGTACCAATGAAGAAATTAGCGTCAAGCTAAGTCTCTTAGATCGTCTTAACGATACTGTTTCTCAGAACAGTCAACGCATTATCAAACTGGAGCAAGAAAATGCTAATCTAGTTCGCGAGACTTGAGGTCTGCTCGGTCGACTCAGGTGACTCAGAGCGGTAGCGATTTGATCGTATCAGGTTTGCCTTCTACTTTGTCTGCAACTCCATCTGAGATTGCAAAAAATGTTTTTGCGGCATTGGATGTTCCTAACCTCTCCTACCATATCGTTAACACCAGATTGGTTAAGAGGGAACCGTCTTCTATTGTGCCCACGGTATCTTCACCTTCGAGCTCCGTCATTATCTCCTTGGCTTCGAGCGTTGTGCGCGATGCTGTATTGTCGAGTAAGCGTTCAAAAGGTGCGATCAGACAGAGCGATGTGTGTGGTGGCAGCTCACATCGTAACGTATATGTAAATGAGCTGTTGCCAAAAAGCACTTTTAATTTGATGCAACAGGTGAAGCGCATTGCGAAGAACAAGTCATACAAGTATGTCTGGGTTAGGGACGGTCAGATACATGTTAGGCGTACAGATGGTGAGCCGGTGATTAATATTAACTCGGACACTGATCTTGCTAAGCTCGTCTGACTTGTCCAACCTGCGTGCCCCTTATCTTCCATAGGTCGGCATAATTCAATACGCAATTTTACGTCGTTTCGAATAGCTCAGTTTAATGCGAATTCTCTTCGGGGACATATAGACTTCATCAGGCTGCATTTCAGCACTAGTCTTCACCACATCATTTCTATTTCCGAAACGTGGCTCAATGCGAGTGTATCAGATGAACTGGTGGCTCTAGATGATTATTTTTTAATACTTCATGACAGAGTGGGGCGAATGGGCGGAGGGGTGGCGTGCTATATACATAAATTGCTCAAAGTCAAAATCTTAGCTACCTCCAGTAATCTTTGTGATAATGCGCCTGAATATCTTCTTATTGAATTACGTTTGCCAAATGATGAATCTGTACTATTTGCGTCCATTTATAGAAGACCTAGAGGTCTCTTCCTGCGTGACTTCGTTGAGTCATTAAATAGATATTCGCATCTGTATAAAAATATAATTATTGGAGGGGACTTAAACTGCGATCTATCATCGACCAATTTTGAGGCGAATTTCTTGCGTGAGCTTGTATCTAGCTTATCGTTACACATAGTCAGATCCGAAACGACTCATCATACAGCGACCTCAGACTCATGGTTAGACGTTTTGGTCGTAGATGAGCTTCATAAGGTTTCATCATTTACCAAGTCTCAGAGTCCCTTCATTGCCGGCCACGATCTTTTAGAGTTGTCTATGTCACTTATAGCTAATCCTAATTCTGACCGCTTTATTTCTCGGCGAAACTACAAACGTATCGATTGTTCTCGGTTCGTTGAACATCTTGAATCTATTGCTGGCGACGTGCGGGCCGAGATTGATGCATTGTCTGACATCGCTGACGTTGACGGATTCTGCGGGGTGCTGTCTCGTAATTTGTTGGCGGCACTAGACGCATTCGCTCCTACACGTGTGTTTGTTGTCAATAAGCTCCCGGTTCAATGGCTTACGACGGATTTGGTTGCTCGATTACACACTTGCAATTAGCTATATAAACGCGCTAAACGCTCTAAATGTCTTTTAAGCTATGCTACTTACAGACTTTTCCGTAATCAGCTAAATTCTGACATCAAGCGTGCTAAGAGCGAATTTCATTACAATTCTCTTGCTAAAATTACGAATTCAGCAAAACTGTGGAGAGAACTGGCTCGATTTGGACTTGTCAAGTTGTCTCTTACTTCTTCTCTACATTTCTTCACACCGGATCAGCTCAACCTATACTATGCTTCGGTTTCCAATGCTCATTCTTCATGCTTATATTCTGACTTCATCGCTGCTATTGCTTCAGTTAATCGTCCATCTTATCCAGAGTTCGTTTTCTCCTCTATCTCACCTCGATCTGTTTCTAAGCTTATTACTGCTGAATCTATTCACTCTTATGCCTCTGGTTCCGATGGCATTCCGCTTTATGTTCTGCGTATCTTATGGCCCGTTATCTCGACATGCATCACTTCTTTGTTTAATCGATCGCTCGATGCATCTCTGTTTCCGTCTGAGTGGAAGAAAGCATATATTCGCCCGCTCTCTAAAATTTGTACACCGCTATCCCCGTCGGATACAAGACCAATAGCGAATTTGCCGGAACTGTCTAAACTATTAGAGAGGATAGTTGCTTCACAGATTGTTGACTATTTAAATAAACATGAAATCTTAAATCCAAGACAGTCTGCATATCGCCCGGGGTATAACACGCAGTCAGCACTTCTACGTATTTGTAATGATATAAAACAGGGGATTGATGAAGGGCTTATCACTATTATGATACTTTTTGATTTTAGCAAAGCATTCGACACCGTTCCCCATTTACTATTGCTTATCAAACTTAAAGAGATCGGTTTCTCAGATGCCGTTCTAAACTGGATTTGCTCTTATCTAACTGGCCGTTCTCAGGCGGTCATAGACGACGCTGGCAATCTTTCCGACTGGATATTTACTTCTTCTGGTGTCCCTCAGGGTTCGGTGCTTGGTCCTCTGCTGTTTTCTTTGTATATTAACGATTTATATAAAATTTTACGTTATGTGTTTCATATGATTTTCGCTGATGATATTCAGATTTATCGTTTGTGTTCACCTGCTAATATTCTTCAGGCTCTAGAATTAATCACTAAGGATGCTAATGCTATTTTTGATTATGCTAATATGTACGGACTTAAGCTAAATCCTGCTAAATCTAAGGTCATCATATTCGGCAGTCAAGCATATGTGAATGACATTGATCTTGGCAGTATACCACCTATCGTTGTAAACAATACGCCTTTACCATTTGTGAGTGAGGTACGGAATTTGGGTGTCATCTTCATGTCCAACTTTTCCTGGACGAAGCATATCTCGTCGGTTTCGCAGAAGGTCCATCATGCGCTACACAATTTGAAATATAACAAAAACTCTCTTTCCACCAACCCAGGATTAAGCTCGTTACAACCTTGATTTTGCCGCATATTGATTACTGTTGCCTCGTATACCATGGTTTGACCAAGGAACTAAATACCAAGTTACAGAGACTTGTCAATTGTTGTATTCGGTTTACCTATGACCTTAAGTGTGATGAATATATCACCCCATATAGACGTAGGTTGAAGTGGCTTTCTGTTGAAAACAGACGATACTACTTTCTTGGATGCCAAATTTATCGTATCCTGCATATGAGCTCACCATCTTACCTGCGTGAACTTTTTACCTCCCCTGATCCTACTCTAAGGAAGTCTGACCGGCTCGCTTCATCATCTACTCCTTTCCACATTCCTGCTCATAGAACCGTCACCTACAGAAATTCTTTTCAGCTTTCTTCCATTTACTTCTGGCATTCTCTTCCTAACTCAGTTACATCAGCTTCGTCTCTCACATCATTTAAGAGCTTACTTCGCATGTTTTTGCTTTCAACTGAATCGGAGTGACGTGTGTTCTGTATGTGTCTTTGTTCCTTCCTTCTTTGGTTTTTGCGTACTTTCTATTTTTGTATTTCTTTGGTATTTTTTTTCTTCTAGTATTTTTGTTTACGTTGCGTTATTTTGTTAGATTTAAGTTGCGCTAGTTCTTAGTTGCGTTAGTAGTAAGTTAGTTTTAGTATAATGTACATATTTTTATTTTAAGTTGCGCGCTTACTTAAGTTGCGCTGTTATGTTTGATTATGTCTCACTTATCATGCTTTGTAAACTCACATGTGCTAGAGAGAGCATGTATAATTTTGTTATTTGTATTATTCTGTATTTGCCCTTTAGCCTATGCTTGGGCATAAATAAATCATATCATATCATATCTCTATCTCTCTCTCTCTCTCTCTCTCTCTCTCTCTCTCTCTCTCTCTCTCTCTCGGTGAGTATAAGGTGCACGTCTGTTTGTCGTTCTCACCTAGATACAGCATATCTCTGCTGCTGGCTGCCTTCGGGCAATTTTTGTTGCAGGCATTGATGAGCTTTGCTTCATTTCGTGAGCTATCATTCAATTTTTTGCCAGCTTGACACCTAGATGCTTATATTTTATGTGACAAGTTCTATGGTTTTTCTAACCTATTTCATGGATTGCTGAGTTTATCGTGCTTGTCGGACGTCGTGGATCTGATGCGCATGCGCTGGCTGTCGCGCCGTTTCCGTTCGTCTGCTTTTGGTTGGCGTGCGTGTGATACCCACTTCTGTCTGCTCATTGGCTGGATCTTATGTACCAATCTTAGCCGTGCAGATGCAGTCGTGCCAATCTACTCTTTTCCGTTGATGTGCTTTCGGTTGGCGGGCGTGTGATACCCACTTCTGTCTGCCCATTGGCTGGATTTTATGTGCCAACCTCAGCCGTGCCGACGCAGTCGTGCCAATCTGCTTATTTCCGTGTTCAATTTACACCTGAAACTGCTGAGTGATATTTGCTGTACTTTGCAAGAGACATTCGACTATTATACAGTGATATTTGCTGTACTTTGCAAGGGACATTTGACTATTATACAGTGAGTGAATTTGCTGCGATTACTCATGCAGCGTGCGTGTGCTAGGTGCAGCAAGTCGGTTGTTGGTCAATTGGTCTCGTGTGGTGAGTGCGGTAAGGCATTTCATCCGGGTTGCGTTAAGGCGTATATTGTAACTAAAGCCGCGGGCGCTTGTTGTAAATCTCGACTTGCTATGCCTATCACGCCGAGGGAGGGACAAGGTGCACATGCCTTTAATTTTCCGACTTCTTCATCGCCTGCAGTCGATAATGTCTCGCTCCCTGGTACTCAGAGCAATGCGCAAGCGAATACTAACGAGCTTTTACGTAGATTGATCGAACAGTTAAAAAAGTCTGATTCAAGGCTTTCTGCCTTTATTGAAAGTCAGCAGAGGACTAACGATGAAATAACGGGTAAACTTGATCAACTGAATGCAATTTCAGAGATGGTTGCTAGCAATTCTCTGCGCATTGCTAGCCTAGAACAGGAGAATACTGTTCTCAGAAATGAATTGCTGAACCTACAAACTGCTCGGTCAGTCCAACAAACTAATGAGGCGAACGAACTTATCGTGTCGGGTCTGCCGGAGGTGCCTTCTGTCCCTCCGTCTGAGCTTGCTCAAAACGTGCTCGTTGCTCTTGATGCTTCCGTAGCTCTGCCACATGTTCTTAATGTTAGAACCGTTCGCAAGCCTCTCCCTGAATCTGCTCGGGATCAACCGAAGACTGCTGCCGCTAACAGCTCTCTTATTATCACTGTTACCTCTAGCGCTGTTCGTGAAGTCATTATCTCGAAAAAACGTGCTAAGGGTGTTCTTAGGCAGAGGGAGGTTTGCGGTAACGATTCTGATCGTGTAATCAATGTAAATGAACTACTCTCCAAAGAGATTTACGAATTGTTGCAACAAACAAAGCGGGTTGCTAAAGAGCGGTCATGTAAATATGTATGGGTCAGGGATGGTCGGATTTGCGTGCGACACTCGGACGGTATGCCTGTTGTCCATATTAATTCTTATGCTGATCTTAGTAAGCTTAACTGACCATGCCTGCCTCGTCCTCAGAATAGCTTTAATCGGGATACATCTAAATTCTGCGTTGCCCAGTTCAATGCAAACTCTCTTCGTGGTCACATTGAGCTTGTCAGACTTCACTTCAGTTCCAATCTATGTCATGTCATTTCGGTATCCGAAACATGGCTTCACGAGGGTATTTTGGATGAGCTTGTTGCCTTGAATGACTATTTTTTGATTCGACATGATCGAGTTGGGCGAATGGGTGGAGGTATTGCTTGTTACATACATAAATCACTTAAGGTTAAGCTCATTGCGACCTCTAAGGGAGTTGATATCAACGATCCGGAATATATTATAATTGAGATTTGTTTGCCTAGTGATGAAACGGTGTTGTTCGCGTCGGTCTACAGGAGACCTAAGGGAGCTCTGTTTCATGACTTTACTCATTCCCTTACAAAAGTCTCTCATTTATATAAAAATATTGTCATAGGCGGCGATTTAAACTGCAATCTCTTGACGAACAGCTTTGAAGCAACCTACTTGCGGGAACTAATGTCAAGCCTTTCTATGCATATCATACATTCTGATGCAACGTATCACACAGCTACTGCTGACTCTTGGCTAGATGTTCTTGCAGTAGACGACAATGAAAAAATCCTGGCGTTTACTAAATCCGAGTGTCCGTTTATAGCCTGTCACGATCTATTAGAATTGTCGCTTTCACTTAGCACGAACTTAACTTTTGAGCGTACAATATCAAGACGCAGTTACCGGACCATTGATGGTGATGAGTTCCGAGATCATCTTCAATCCTGCATGGATAGTGCTGAGGTACAAACATGCATGCAGACTATAGCTAATCGTAGTTTTGTTGGCCTCGATGACCCGACTAGAGTCTCTGGAGTTGATAAGCTTTGTTCAATGCTATCCGAAGCCTTACTTGGAACACTTGATGTATTTGCTCCCGAGCGTACATTTACTATCAGGAAGCCTCCCTTACGGTGGCTCACAGAAGAACTTAAGGCTCGGATCCGCATTAGAAATCGGCTATATAAGCAAGCAAAACGTTCCAAGAGCTTGCTTGGCTACGCCACCTACAGGCTTTTTCGTAATCAGCTTAACACAGATATTAAACGGGCCAAAAGTGAGTATCAACTAAACTCTATCAAAAACATCAACAATCCAGCAAAACTTTGGAAGGAACTCGCTCGACTGGGTCTTGTAAAATCAGCCTCAGTTTCACCTCTACAGTATTTTACACCTGATCAACTCAATTTTTTTTATGTGTCGATTTCAAATGCTCAGTCGCCTTGCTTGTATGCCGATTTCACTTCTGCCATTGCTCTAGTTACTCGCCCATCTCTACGTCCTGAATTTGTTTTCTCCACCATATCGCCATGTACGATTCTTAGGCTCATTTCTACTGAACCACTCCATTCATATGCGTCGGGCTCGGATGGTATACCGCTTTTCATTTTGCGCATTGCATGGCCCATGATTTCGTCGTGTCTCACTGTTTTATTCAATCATTCGCTTGGATCTTTTTCCTTTCCGTCTCAGTGGAAGCGTGCGCTCATTCGCCCACTTTCGAAAATTCGTATACCTCTGTCCCCGTCTGATACGAAACCAATAGCCAATCTACCTGAACTGTCAAAATTACTTGAAAGAATTGTGGCTTCGCAAATTACAGATTACCTTATAGAACATGATCTCATCAATCCCAGACAGTCTGCATATCGACCTGGTTACAACACTCAGTCAGCATTATTACGGGTATGTGATGACATTAAGGAGGGAATCGAAAATGGGCTTATTACAATCATGATCCTTTTCGATTTTAGCAAGGCGTTTGATACTGTCTCCCATCTTCGCTTACTCATTAAGCTTAAGGAGATCGGTTTTTCTGATGCCGTTCTGACCTGGATATTTTCTTATTTAACTGGCCGTTTTCAAGCTGTGGTTGACGATGCTGGTAACTTCTCAGAGTGGCTATCTACGTCATCAGGTGTTCCTCAAGGCTCTGTTCTGGGCCCGCTTTTGTTCTCTCTCTTCATCAACGAAATTGGAAGTGTCTAGCTGTATGCACTTTATATGTTGTTTGCTGATGACATTCAAATTTATCTTAAGTGCTCACCCGCCAATATTTGTCAAGGATTAGAACTAATCTCTGGAGATGCGAATGCTATTTTTAACTATGCTCAAACTAACGGACTCAAACTAAATCCTGCCAAATCAAAAGTGCTTATCTTTGGAAGTCAAGCTCACATTAGAAATATCGATCTCAGTCTGTTACCGCCTATTACAGTAAACCAAGTACCTCTTCCTTTTGTGAGTGAAATCAGGAATTTAGGCGTTAATTTTACATCGACTATGTCTTAAAAAAAGCACGTGTTGCATGTTTCGCAAAAGGTCCATTATGCGCTGCACAAACTAAAATTTAATAGAAACTCCCTTTCAACTGAATTGAAAGCCAAATTAGTTACTACCCTGATAATCCCTCACATCGACTACTGTTGTCTCGTCTATCATGGCCTGAGCAATGAGCTGAATGCCAAACTGCAGAGATTGGTAAACTGCTGCATTCGTTTTATTTTCGATCTTAAATGGGACGATCATATCACGCCGTATAGACGTAGACTGGGTTGGCTCTCAGTTGAGAATAGACGGTTGTTTTTTCTTGGGTGTCTATCGTATCGTATCCTTTTCTTAAATTCTCCATCTTACCTAAATGAGCTTTTCGTGCCTTCTGATCCAGCGCTGAGACGATCCGAGCGCCTAGCAACGTCATCACAAGTATTTCACGTCCCGTCTTGCAGAACTACGACGTACATGCACTCCTTTCGCCTGTCCTCAATACGGTTTTGGCATACTCTTCCTGATAACATTACTTCAGCATCGTCTCTTGCATCCTTCAAGAGCCTTCTCCGTTCGTTTTTATTTACATCAGAATTTGTCTGATACTTTTATCCTTCTGTATGAATCGCTCGGTGCAATGTTCGCATTATCTAGTCAAATGCTTCTAGTTTGTTGCGTTACACAAATTATCATTTGTTATGTATTGTGTACGTTTATTTAGTTTTAAGTTATACATAATTATGCTTATGCTTTTGTCTATGCGGTTCTATTTAGTTTTAAGATGTACATAGTTAGTTTTTGCTCTTACTCTGGTGTTTCTATTTAGTTAGCTACATTTAAGATATATAGTGGAATTGCGACATAATTGCCACCTTGTTTTTGTATTATCTACAGACTGTAACTTCTAATATTATGTCGAATTCTAAGTTTTGCTATTCTGTAATTTTGCCCTATAACTGTGTTTGGGCATATTAAACAAATCAATCAATCAATCTCTCTCTCTCTCTCTCTCTCTCTCTCTCTCCCTCCCTCTCTCCCCCCGTGTGAGTATTGGCGGTGGTCTGATTTTCTTGCTCCTGTTTCAAGTTAACATTTCTGCTGCCGTTAATTGCCTTCGGGCTATTTTTTTGCAGATTCTTGCAAGTCTTTCGTTGCTTGACGCGAGTGAGCCTCATTTTCTATGAGATTGTCTCCCAGTTCCTAGCATTTTTGGGTCAAATCTTTTTGGTCATCCTAACCTCACTTCTGGTATCGTCGTGGAATCTTGGTCTTGCCCGAGCCGGGGCGTCTGCCCGTTGCGCATATGCCTGCTTCCTGGTCTGCTCTTTCTACACCTCACTGCTTTTGGGTTGCCTGTCTGCTTTTTATTCGGTGCGTCTGTGCGGTGTGTGCCTGCCCTGGCTAGCGTGGACTGCCTTGCCCGCGCCTGATTGGTTGCTTTGTGATATCGACTGTGAACTCGCAGTATAGCGTGTTGTGTGTCTCCGCCGCGATCCTTGTTGGCGTGGACTGCCTTGCCCTCGCCTGATTGGTCGCTTCTTATTGCCAACTGTGAGATATTATCGTGTTGTGTGCCATGCAGCGCGAACAAACATGCAGCAGATGCTCGAAGTCAATTGCTGGGCAGTTCGTCTCTTGCAGTGAATGCACCAGGGAATTTCACCCTGGTTGCGTCAAGGCGTATCTTAACACGAAATCAGCCAGTGCGTGCTGCTTGGCTCGATTACCGACCATGCCGCCGCTGCCCATCGACTCTCATGCGCCTCGTGTCGGCGATTTCAAGAATGCTGTTTCGTCGCCGCTTGCGGATGGAGTTCCTCTCCCTGGCGCCCAATCTCTTACCACCGATGCGATGCTTCGATCTATTTTAGCCAGGATGGATGAATTGGACAAGAGGTTTGCTGACAGGCTTGACGCCGCGTTCGAGAAGTCGGACAAGAAAATCTCCGCATTTATAACTCGTCAGGAGGCGGTAAATGCTGATTTTGCGGATAAGTTTAACCAGTCGTTTTATTTTAGACCCAACTGGCCAATTGAAACAAGATTGCACAACGTTTCGACCGAATTCCGGTCCTTATCAAGTGCTTTAATTTAGGTTACACCGATCCGCATAACAATATTGTTTTAATTGGCCAGTTGGGTCGAAAATAAAACGACTTATTTTGAATTATTCGCTGGCGACGGAAATTGTTTTGTTTATTTAAGCTTAACCAGCTTCCTGACGTCATCAAACTCGTCGCGGGTCACGGTGATACGATCGCTGCGTTGGAGGCTCGGAGCTCTGTGCTCCTTGGCTCTCAGGGTGTTGACGCCGCCCTGACTGCTGCGTCGCGTGTCCCCCGAACGTCCGACATTATCGTCTCGAGTATTCCTCACTCTCTAGCTTTAACGGCCGATGAATTAGTAACCGGTGTTTTTCATTCGCTCGGGGTGCCTCGCTTGATCTCGGATGTTTTGGAGACGCGTGACGTGGCTGGGCGTGGAGTGTCTGTGTCGCTGGGTGATGCGTCGGGATCGTGTCTGGCCCTTGAGCAGAACCGTCCTGTTAATCGGACGCGATCCTTAATTGTAGCGCTTAAGTCGCGCGAGATCCGCGACCACATCATCCGGGCCGCCCGTGGTAAGCGCCGGCTTGCGGTAGGCGATGTGTTCTCGGGGGGCTTTCCCGGTAGCATTTACATAAATGAACTGCTTTCAGCACAAACGTACAACTTGTTGCGTCGGGCGCGAGCCAGGGCTAAGCAATTCTCTTATAAGCATGTCTGGACCAGAGATGGTCGCATCTTCGTCCGTAAGGCTCAAGGTCAACCTCCTATTTCTATTGATTCTGAGGCCGATCTTGCGGAGCTTCAGTGATCTGTTGCGGCAGATGTGGATCCTCTTGTTTCGCGTGGTCGCCTCAGCATTGCTTGCTTTAATGCCTGCTCCCTTCCTGCCCACTTGGAGTCAATCCAGGCCTTCATTGCACTGAACTTCTTTCATATTATCTCGATTACTGAAACCTGGCTTCACTCTCACATCTCCGATGATCTAGTTCGCATTCCTGGATATTATTTGTTGCGTGCTGATAGGGATGGCAGGGAGGGAGGGGGTGTCGCTTGCTACATCCACGACTCGCTGCGAGCGCGTGTTCTCGTGTCGTCTTCTCTTGTCTTCTCGAATGAACCTGAATTTCTTGTTCAGGACATTCGGGGCGACGATTGTAAGCCTCTCTTGTTCACGTCAATGTACCGTAGACCTAAGGGAAAAACTTCTGTAAATATGTTGATGCTCTCACTACATTCATGCATAACTATAAAAATATTATCATTTCAGGTGATCTTAACTGTAATCTTCTCGCTTCATCTTACGATTCTGATCACCTTAAAGACATGGTCTCACAGTTGTCGCTCAGCATTGTCGATTCGCAATTGACTTTTTACACTCGCTCTTCTGACTCGCGGTTGGACGTTTTTATAGTCAATAGCCTTGATAAAGTCCTATTGTTTCGTAAATCGGATGCGCTTTTCATTAACGGTCACGACCTGATTGAGCTGAAGTACACGTTTGTGGTTCCATCTGCTTCGAATCGTACTTTAGTTCGACGCAGCTACAGGGATTTCGATAGGGCGGGATTCGTCGAGACTCTCGCCTCTACGTTGTCCTTATCTTTCGCCGAGGACTTCAGCCATAAGAGTCTTAATGGGCCTGACTTGGATGACATCTTAAATACCTTGACTGACGACTTCACGTCCTGTCTTAATCAGTATGCGCCCATCCGCACTTTTCGTGTTACTCGCCCAGCTGCGCCTTGGTTTACTGACCAACTTGCTCGCAGAATTCAACATCGCAACCGTCTCTATAATACTGCCCGAAGATCGCGAGACATTCTCGATTTTCATATCTATAGGCAATATAGAAATGATCTCACAGACGACTTGAGAAGGGCCAGGGAGCGCTATCACATGGAGAGATTGACTGCTATTTCTGATCCATCCAGGTTATGGCGTGAGCTTGCCAGTCTTGGGCTCATTGAGTCTCCTCTATTTTCTCCGCTCAATTTGTTTTCTCGTGATATTTTAAATGCCCATTACGCCTCCATCTACAACTGCTTTCCTTCTTGTACATTTTCTCAATTTTCTGACATTATTTCTTCCATAGTACCTGACGCACCACTTTTCAGTTTTTCTCAGGTCACCTTTGAGGACTTTAGCTCCATTGTCTCCGCTTCTTCTGTTTCCCTTGCTTCGGGTTATGATCAATTACCTCTATACGCCATAGCCTTAGCCCTGCCCCGGATTGGCAATCTCCTTACGACATTTTTTAATTGTTGTCTGAATTTCAGTCACTTCCCGTCTTTGTGGAAGCGAGCCATACTTCGACCGCTTTCCAAAGTTAAATCTCCCGCTTCTCCTTCGGACACGAGGCCTATTGCTAATCTGTGCGAATTCTCTAAGTTGTTCGAAAAAATTCTACACCGCCAGATTTCGGACTTTATAGCTACTTATAATATTCTCGATGATCATCAATCCGGTTACCGGAAAGGCTATTCCACCCAGTCCGCTTTGCTGCGGTTGCTCCATGACATTAAGTATGGCGTCGACGTGGGTGAGGTGTTGATTCTCGTCCTCTTCGACTTCAGCAAAGCCTTTGACACGGTCAGTCATTTTCTACTGTTGACCAAACTCAGACAACTAGGGTTTTCTGATTCGGAACTCAAATTAATTTTTTCGTATCTAACTGGTTGATGTCAGGCTGTCGTTGACTTGGAGGGCGTGTTCTCTGACTGGCTGTCTGTCACTTCAGGTGTTCCACAAGGATCTGTCCTGGGTCCTCTCCTTTTCTCCTTATTTATTAACGACATTGGTGCCTTCCTGAGATATACTGAGCGCATTATATTTGCCGATGATACGCAGATCTATCGCAGAAGTCCCCTTAGTCAACTGAGCGTTGCTTTACACTTTGTCGCGCTTGACGTGGGTGTCATATCACAATTTGCTGCAATCAACGGATTGACTCTCAATCTTAAGAAATCAAAAGTCTTGATTTTTGGCAGCAGGAGTTACGTTAAACACTTAAATTTAAATGATTTACCTCTCGTTTCAGTTGGCGGTACCTCCATCCCATTTGTTACGGAGACTCGAAACCTCGGGGTCATCATGCGCTCCGACCTTTCTTGGGAGGGTCACGTTTCACACATTTCAAGAAGAGTACACTTTACACTGCACAAACTGAAATTTCACAAGAATTCATTATCAATTAATCTACGTGTTAAACTTGTGACCACCTTGATTTTGCCTTTGTTGGACTACTGCTCTCTTGTATACGACGTGACCGAGGAGTTAAATACCAGGTTTCAGAGACTCTTAAATTGTGCTATTCGTTTCATTTTCAATTTAAGGCGTGACGAACGCATCACACCTTACCGGCATCGATTGGGGTGGTTATGGGTCAAATACCGCCGTCTTTACTTTCTTGGTATCGAAATGTTTAAGGTGTCCCATGACTTATCTCCTAGTTACCTCTCTGAAATCTTCGTTGATCATGACCACTCAGTCAGGCGATCGTCACGACTGGCGCTACCGCACTCTTTTCATGTTCCAAATCACAGAACTGAAACCTATCGCAGGTCTTTTCATCTCGCGGGCATCTACTTTTGGAACTCGCTTCCTTATGATGTTGTTTCAGTAACGTTTGTCGCCGTTTTTAAGGGTAAGCTATACGACTATCTTTTCTCGCTTGAGCGTAATTCTATCTAGGAGCCTTATTAGTCTCTGCCTTATGCATGATCTGATTGAGAGTGTCAACCTATCGCTTATGCGTCAATTAGTTTAAGTAACTATTAGTGTTTATTAATTGTTCTTGCGTTTCTTGCGAGTTGAATCTGAGACTTTCTCCATTGCTCTGTGCATCTTTTGCGTACTATTGGCGGTGTGCTTCAACCCTTTTCTTCACTCTACCGATTCCTCCGCTTAGGTTGCAGTTCCACTGCTAGTTACTGCTTAATGCACATCTGTCGCTTTTATTATATACTATTTTATACTGTTCTTCTCATGTAGATGTATTATTTCTGTTCTTATTTACAACTTTTTGTTTTTTTTTCCGATTGTTCTACCTTTGTAATGCATTACTTGCCTAAAGTCATTGACTATGGCATAAAATAAACCAATCAATCTCTCTCTCTCTCTCTCTCTCTCTCTCTCTCTCTCTCTCTCTCTCTCTCTCTCTCTCTCTTTCTCTCTCTTTCACATCTCGTACTTACATGTCGCATATCTTCGTTTTCTTTCCCGCATAGTCTACATTTTCTCCATTCCTCATTCATCCAATACATATTCCCTTTTGTCTCATTTCCACACCTTGAGAGGTTATATAAGTCACAGCACACATCATACTTCATACTATTATATAAAACCCAACTGTTAATCTGTCGTCTGTCTATCCGCGAACTACTTATTCGTTAATGGACCGAATTTTAAAGAATTGTTTATGGAGTAGGAGTAGAATTTCCCGGGGAGTGCCATAATGTGTATAGTTTTTTGTTAAAGATCTTCTGGAAACCGGTTTTTCTAATTCTTCTAATTTTTCGGGAAATAATTGACCGAATCTCAAAGAATTGTATATGAAACAGGGATAGCATTTTCCGGGGAGTGATATAAAGTGTATAATTTTTCGTTACCGATCTTTTTGGAAACCGGTTACGAAAATTTTCCAATATTTCGAAAATTACTTGACCGAATCTTAAAGAATTGTATATAAAGTAAAAGTAAAAAGAACTGAAGAATGTAATAAAATTAAAAAAATTGCTAATAGTAAAGAAGTTTCCGATTTCTGTTAAAAAAAAAAAATGTTCGTGATTGCTGCAATTTCCGCAAACTTTGAGGTACATAGCTAAATTTTTTTATGGGTAATTTTTTGTTACCAATTATTTACAAACTGGTTTAAAAATCATTCAAATTTCAAAAAATAATAAATATTAATTGAACGATTTTTTTTAAACCAATGTTATTTCATTTATTTTTGGAGGATAAATTTAATTTTTTATCAATAAATAATTTTTTATTAATAGACCGATTTTTTTAAAACCGGTGCCAAAATTTTTCTAATTTTTTGTTAATGCCAAAAAATAAATGTTTGTTCCGCCAATAATGTTTTACAAAAAATAATATATTCCATCGATAGCAATTGGCAAAAATATACATATATTTCACGACGTTTCAACCCAGGATTCGGGTCCTTATCAAGTGATCTGACAAAACAAAAACAACAAGCGCGAGGTCAAATAACAAAGTCAATAAAATTAAAAATTAATAATTTAAGAGTTGAAAGTTAAAATTTTCCAAAAGTATAAAAGAAGTTCCTTTTAAGTCAATGCGAAAAATTCTTAAGGCACAAAAATTTATACCTGACGCGCTCCGCCTAACCGAGTAAGTAAGGAAACGATGAAAGTAGTGGTATTTCACCGGCGATGTTGTCATCTCCCACTTATGCTACACCTCTCATGTCTCCTTACAGTGCCAGACTAGAGTCAAGCTCAATGGATCATTTTTGTTAATGATTTTGATGAAACTGGTACCAAAAGATTACTAATTTTATGGGGATGGCTACTATAGGGATAAAAATGTAGGGTTTCATGGGGTTCTATTGGTGCTCTTAATTAATGGGTGAGTTTGGAGAGAGAAGAATAAATTTTGAGCCCGGGCGAAGCGCGGGCAAAAAATTTAGTAATTAATTAATCGGTAGTAATTAATTGCATTAACCGTTATAATTGTTCTTGATAGAGTGCGCGAGTAATATCGTAAAAGTGTTGATTACGTGATACAATTAATAAAAAAGAGGAGAACTTCTACTTCATTACTGTAATGTAATTAAGTAGAAGTTTTCCTTTTACTGTGATGTGATTGTGCGTAATGTGTTTTTTCTTCGAGTAATTCTCAGTCATCGAACGATTAATCGGTAGTAATTAACAGTGATAAACCGGTGGATTTGTTTATTAATCTTATCGTTCAAGTGCGTGAGTAAATCCGTGAACGTGTCGATACGTGATACAATTTGTCAAAGAAAAAACTTCTCGCTTATTACTCGGTATGTCTCTCGCACATGGGAACGTCTCGTTGATATCAACAGTCATGAAGCAAATATTCATCAGCAGTATGAAGACATCAAATCTCTGCAAGGTAAGAATGAATGATACTACGTTTACGCGAGCGTTACTTTTGTAGTAACTTACGATAATTCACTCGTTTACGCGGAGTAAATTATTACAAAATCCCGTTTACGCGAAGGAATTATCGTAAGTTAAGGCCTTCACACACGAATCGATGGAAGACGTAAGACGTAAATTGTAAGGAAATCCACCAATCAGAGTCAACTATTCCCCTCTTTAAGAGGGAAGAAGAGGGGAATAGTCGACTCTAATTAGTGGATTTCCTTACGATTTACGTCTTACGTCTTCCGTCGATTCGTGTGTCCAGCCCTTTAATACAGGAGTAACGCTCGCGTAAATGTACGCTCGCGTAGTATGAGTGAGTAATTGTGTGTGTGTGTGTGTGTGTGTACGCGTACATCCATCGCTTGTAGCAAGAACCGAGCACTGATCGCAGCGAGCACCCCACATAATCACCCGCGTCGGACGGTGAGTCGCGCCGCCCCTGCCTACCTTCCGTACTCGTTCCGTGATTCGCTGACTATTTCTTGTAATAACTCAAAAACTAAGCTTCGGACAAAGTTTTGGTAAAGGAAAATTTGTCTCAAAATTAAGTCAGGAATACGACATTTTAAGGACAAACGATAGTTTCGGATCACCCTGTATATTAATAAAATTCGGTAATGTATACAATACTGTAAAAAACACGCCGATTGGCTATTTATGACTAGTTGGTTTTAAGGCTCCTGGGTACTCGTCGTGGCCATGTTGGAATGTGAGAAAGAAATGAGAAATGACACGTTGAAAATTTTTCCGTCGTATTTCCAAATAAAAAGCTATTTGCTTAAAATAACACTACAGATCACTTCAGCACACTTCGAAAATACTTCGAGTTGAAGTTAAATCTACCTTTTTCTCTTGACAGTTAATAAACAGCCGTAAAACAAATATGATACGATGCAGGTTTGTGCGCAGGCTCCATGACTAGATTCTGTATCACATTCATTTTACGGCTGTTTATTAACTGTCAAGGGAAAAGAGTAGATTTAATTTCAACTCGAAGTATTTTCGAAGTGTGCTGAAGTGATCTATAATGTTATTTTAAGCAAATATCTTTTTATTTAGAAATACGACACAAGAATTCTCAACGTGTCAATTCTCAACATTTCTCGTTTATTCTCCATTGGAGAGAGTTCTTATTTCTACCGCGACGGTACGTCGCCACTGTCAACGCGGAGTTCTCGGCCCAGGGACCACGAGCCTTAAGGTCCGATATCACAGTCTCCGATTAACGTGATCCTCTGATTAAACTCACTCTTCGTCTCTTTTTAGGGCGACAGTTAGAAAGAGATGCAGAGTGAGTTTAATCGGAGGATCACGTTAATCGGAGACTGTGATATTGGCCGTAAGACACGCCGATTACGGTTATTCGCGAGAAGTGGTTCGTCCTGACCATCTTAACAGCAGTATTGCTCGCAGGCCAATAATTAAAGAAGAAGAAGAAGATTGTGAAGGCCTGGAACTGAATAATATACTGGATTTGTGATAGTTACTACACTGAAAAAACTTTTCAACGCCACCTACCAAAGAGCGCCGTAACGGCTATTACACGTATTTCAGTAAGAGCAACCAAAAAAACTTGAGCGCGCGTTGTCGAAAACACTATGGTAGGAGTTACCACAATGAGCTTGGCAGGCGCTACCACATTCTTTTGATAGAAAACGCCATCTGGCATCTGAGGGATGTGCTATATTTACTGCAGACGACAGTGATTTTACTTCTTCTACTAAAAGCTGTGGCTACCTCTGTCACTGCATTGAGGTCGCTGCTGTTAGACTCACTATGGCAGGAGTTGCCATAATTTCAAGCAGGAGCGCCTATAATTGTGGTATATCACGCCAAAAAACGTTGGCAGCACCTACTTGTGATTTTTGACAGGCCTTGATATATAGTCGGTAGGTGGAGTTGAACAGTTTTTTCAGTGTATAAGTACTAAATTTAAAAAATACCAAAAATGCAAAATCAAAGCAAATATAATTAATTTTATTTTGCGTTTTTAAATATAATGTACTTCGGTAAGATTTGATTAACAATTATTATTTTTTATATTACTATTATTACTTTTAATTATTACGTTTTTAATATTACTAGATTAATTTTATTTTGCGTTAAAAATAATACAATTTTAAGTTTTATTTAAGAAGTTATACTTATGGTGAAACTGAGTAACACTGACATGCGGGAATCGTGGATAGATATATATTTTTTTTCTTAATAATTTTATTTTTTTCTAATTCTAGAAGAAGACAATAATTCACGTTTTCCATAATAATGATAATTTTTATTTATAATAAAAAAATTAAAAACGTTTTTTTCACGCATACAAATAATTCTGACATGTTAAAAAAAAAATATTTTTGCAGAAAAAAATTTTTTAAAATGCGTGAGTGTATTCTGTATATTAATATTATCTCGTTTTACTTATATACTTATCGAAGATCTCAACATTTATCAAAATAAATACGATTTGATGTATTTTGTATTTAAAAAAATATGTAAAAGATTTATTTAAAAAAATATTATAAGAGAAATATTATAGCTCCAAATAAATATAAATATATAGTTTTATACAACTTTTGTTATTAAATTTCACGTTCATTTTAGGGCTTTAATAATATATTTACAAATATAGTATAGAATATATATTTTAAAAATATTTTTTAAAATATTTGTGAATAATCTCTGTAATTGTTCTAAGAATGTGCATAGAACATTTGAATGTAAACGATTCCGCTTTAAATGTTCTATAAATATTCTCGAATAATCTACAAATGTTTGTAAATATTCCAAAATATCCTATAATTGTTTTATAAATGTATACAGAATATGCGATACCCCATTTTCAATGTTTCTAGTAGTAGTAGTATTGATTTATTATGTGTCCCCGTAGGGTTTACAAGGCGTTTTTTACGAGGAACGTACCCAAACCTCTTATACAAAATTTGCAATTCCCTTTCGTTCAATTCCTGGCCATGTGCGACCTCACACTTAATCTTTTTCCCTTCCCCTAACCCTCTCCTTTTCTTTCACGTCTTCGTTCGTCTCCTTCTACCTCTTCCTGTCTCCGTTCTTCCTTCCCGTCTACTTCCTGCCCTGGGTCTGCTGCTCATCATCCGCGCTCCTGCGAAGTTTCTCCTCCAAACTCTCTCGTGATCTCTTCCTTCTCCGACCTCCTCTCACCCCTACTCTCCTCCACTCTCTCTCCTAATCTCCCTTCTCACTCAGCTCTCTCTCTCTTATCCTCCCCTCCACCGATCTGTCCTCCACTATCTTTACTCTTAACCTATTTCCCGCTTTTCTTCCTGCCTCTAGATCCCTCCACTTCTCCTCCTCATTCCCCAGTCTAACCAGCAACGTTATCCAATTCCACTCAGACCTCCTCCCAATTTCCCCTCATCCTCCTTCCATTTCATCTCCCTTCCATCTCCCTCACTCTTCTCTAACCCCTGAGTGTGTTATCTGTCCAGCTCTTCCACCTCACTTTTCCTTCTCCTTCTTTCCTCCTCTAGCTCTATCATCCATTCCTCCCCTCCCCCTTCTTCATCCAATACCTATCCCACCGATTCCTGCCAGCTACCGTTTCTTGATTTCCAACTCCTACATTCTTCCCATATATGCTCCCATGATTCCTCCCCATACTCACACACTCTACATTTCTTCTTCTCCTCCCCTTCCCAATATCTGTTCTCTTTCACCTCATTCCCTAATCTAAACCTCGCTACTCTTCTCCATCTACTCTCTCCCCATCCCTTCTTCAAATATCCCGGAATACCCCTTCCTTTTATCCACTTCTTCCATTTATTATACTTTGACTTCTCAATCTTCTCCCATCTCTCTCTCCTCTGCCTTTCCTTATCTCCCCCAACCAGCTTACCAAACCAATCATCCCCGTCTTCTCTCAACCTTTCCAATTCTTCTAACTTCACTCCTCTTTCTTCGAAAAACTTCCCTCTCTTTCTTTCCCAACTCGAGCCTGCTTTCCCTTCCCTCTCCCTTCCTTTCATCTCTTCCCAACACCGCCTCGCCAATTTGCTTCCTCTACCCTTTTCTAACTTTTTCTCAAATCTCCATGCTCTCATCCCCGCTCTCCCTCTTATCTTCTCCCTTTGCAACTCTTCCCTAACAAGGTACCACGGTGTTCTCCCGTCCACTCCTAAGACCCATCTAATATACCTTTCTTTCATCCTTTCCATCTCTTCTCTTTCTTTCCATCCCCATATTTCTGCTCCATATCCCATCACCGTCCACACCAGCCTATCAAACAACCACAATCTTTTTCCCCAGTCTTTCCCAAATCGTATCTTCCCTATCCCCCATACCTTTCCCATCACCGCCGCCGCTTTTCTAATCCTTTCCTTTACCTGCGCTTCCTGTCCTCCGTTCTTTTGGAACACATATCCCAGGTATCTAAATTCCTTTACCTCTCCTAATTCCTTCCCTTCCCATCTCCATCTTTTTTTACTTTCCCTCCCTCCTCCCTTCCTAAACCTCATTATTTTCGTTTTCTCCACATTCAACTCCAGTCTCTTCTTCCGTAAGTACTCCTCTAATCTTTCAAACATACTCCTCATTTGCTCCTCGTCCTCTGCGATTAGTGCTACATCGTCAGCATATGCCAGCGTATATACCCTCTTACCTCCTAACATTAATCCTCCCCATTTTACCCTGCCCATTTCCTTCTCCATATCCGCTAGTAACACGTTAAACAATAACGGGCTTAGCGGGCACCCCTGTCTCACTCCCCTCCCCGTCCAGAATACCTCTCTTATATCGTTTCCTACCCTTACTCTATTTCTCGTCTCCCTCAGCAACTCCTCCGTCCTTCTCACCAGCCCTTCCCTTATTCCCCTTTCCCTCATTGCTTTTACTAGCACCCCTCTGTCTACCGAGTAAAATGCCGCTTTCAGATCTACGAAACAAGCTATTAACTTTCCCCCTTTCTTCTCCAGCCTCCTATTCACCAAGTAGTTTAAAACATAGATATTATCCACCGTTCCCATTCCCCTTCTGAAGCCCGTCTGATTATGTGGTATAATTCCCTTCTCCTCAGACTCCTCTCTCAACCTTTCCGCAATAATGGCCGTGTACACCTTGTATAGCGACGACATTATTGTCACCCCTCTGTACTCCTCCACCTTTTTTCCTTCCCCTTTCTTTACGATTGGGACGATTAATCCCTCTCTCCAATTCTCCGGCCAACCTCCCCCCTTCCATACTCTGTTTATATATCTCCATGCCCAAGTCTCCAACTCCTTCCCCCCATATTTCCACACCTCACCTGGTATCCCATCCCTTCCCATTGCTTTTCCATCCTTTAGTTTCCTTATTGTCCCCCTCATTTCTTCTATGCTTATCTCCTTTTCCTCCTCTCCTTCCTTTTCTTCCGTCCTCCCGTCTTCTCCCATCCTCACCTTCCCCTCTACTCCACCTAACAGCTGCATAAAGTACTCTTTCCATTCTTCCTCCTCAATCCTTTCCTGGATTCCTCTCCTCTTTCTTCTCTCCCTATTTACTATTTCCCATACCTCCGACTCTCTCCTTGCTTCCATCGCCCTTCTCTCCCATCTCAGATTCTCCTCCTCCTTCTTCCTCTTACACAGCTCCTTAAACTCCTTCCTCTTTTCTCTGTATGTGTTGCCCTCTTCCCTGCCTTTCCTCCATTCCCTCAGTTTTCTTCTCGCTTCCCTCTTTGTTTCTCTGCATTCTTCGTCCCACCACCCCACCTTCTTATTCCTGCTTCCCTTCACCTCCTTTTCTACCCCTATTATTGCCTCTACTATTCTCGTTTCCATATCGTCCCATTCCTTATTTATCTCTTCCTCTTTCTCTTCTACTTCCCCTATTTTTTCTTCGAACATCTTTACTCCTTCCTCATTCCACACTCCCATGTTTCTTTTCTTCCACTTTCCCCCTCTATCCTCCTCCATGCTCCCCCATACCGCCATTTCCAAGGGATGATGGTCTGAGTCCACTCTATCCCCCACCGTCATGCTCTCGATTTTCTTCCTTTTCTCTCCATCCCCTATCACATAGTCTATCACTGTCTCCCCTCTTCCTCCCGTAAATGTAAATTCCCCCTCCTCATCCCCTCTCACATTCCCATTGAATATCTCCCACCATTTTCAATGTTTCTAAAATAATCTATTAATGTTCTATAAATATATTTTGCATATATAACAAAATTATGGATTATGCGGAAATATTTATAAAACATTTGTAGATTATTCGAGAATATTTACAGAAATTTTTAAGGACATTCAAAGCGTGACATTACATGGTCTTTACACATTAATAGATCATTCATAGAAAATTCATGAATATTCTAAACAATATTTATAGAACATTCATGGAATATTTCATGCTGTATGGGATGGGTTGATTCACGTGATGTGTTATTGTACGTTCAATCTATATAAAAGTGACTATATTGAGTATGTTTCCATAAAGGGTTAAAATCAGAGTCTGGTCAGACAGAGTCAAATTGAGGTGAGCGCTCTTATGGTAGAAACACCAAACTCGAATCTGAACCCTACCCAACAAAATTTTAAGATAAGGTCCAAATGAGGTTTGGTGGAAACATCGACATATAGTATAGACTACGCGATCCTTACATGAAAGCCTTCAAAAAATGTCCAATAGAGTTGACCTCTACCTCGTTCCCTCTTTGTCTATATACTATTGGATAGAAAGAGACAACTTGACCTCTACCAGTCGATATCTCTTATTTTCCACCAATGTGAGTCACCGTTCATATTTTTCTATATCTGAGCGCAGTCCATATTATATGTCGATGGGTGGAAACGATAAGAGTCGAGTTAAGGTTACTGTAGTGTTGCCAACGGGATAACCTTTGCGCTGATTTTCGTTGCCGATCTTGAAATAAAAAATAATTTCTGCATGTTACTTGGTACTGTAAAATTAACATTATCGTTCTCAGATTTATGATATTTTATGATGTTCTTAGTCGCATAATCTTAATCGAGAATCCTTCACTAGCGCACAGTACAATTGCGCACGTTGCAATTGTACACAGTGCTATTGG